>NC_134355.1:230409655-230709655 GCF_048569485.1 Anomaloglossus baeobatrachus
TTCTTGCTCTCTCTTTCTGTCTTGCTCTCTTTCTTTCTTCCTCTTTCATTCTTGCTCTTTTTCTTTCTTGGTCTTTCTTTCTTGCTCTTTCTTTCTTTCTTTCTTTCTTTCTTTCTGTCTTGCTCTTTCTTTCCTTCTTGCTCTTACTTTCTTGCTCTTACTTTCTTGCTCTTTCCTTCTTGCTCTTTCCTTCGTTCTCTTTCTTTTTTGCTCTTTCTTTCTTGTTCTTTCTTTCCTTCCTGCTCTTTTTCCTTCTTGCTCTTTCTTTCCTTCTTGCTCTTTCTTTCTTGCTTTTTTTTCCTTCTTGCTCTCTCTTTCTGTCTTGCTCTCTTTCTTTCTTGCTCTTTCTTTCTTTCTTTCTTGCTCTTTCTTTCTTTCTTTCTTGCTCTTTCTTTCTTGCTTTCTTTATTACTCTTTTTCTTGCTCTTTCTATCTTTCTTTCTTGCTCTTTCTTTCTTTCTCTGTTTCTTTATTTCTTGCTCTTTCTTTCTTACTTTCTTTCTTGCTCTCTTTCTTTTTTGCTCTCTTTCTTGCTCTTTCTTTCTTGCTCTCTTTTTTCTTTCTTACTCTTTCTTTCTTTCTTTCTTTCTTGCTCTTTCTTTCTTGCTCTTTCTTTCTTTCATGCTCTTTCTTTCTTTCTTGCTCTCTCTTTCCCACTTGCTCTCTCTTTCTTTCTTGCTTTCTCTTTCCTTCTTGCTCTCTCTTTCTGTCTTTCTTCCTCTTTCTTTCTTGCTCTTTTTCTTTCTTGCTCATACTTTCTTGCTCTTACTTTCTTGCTCTTTTCTTCTTGCTCTTTCTTTCTTTCTCTTTCTTTCTTGCTCTTTCTTTATTGCTCTTTCTTTCTTGCTCTTTCTTTCTTTCTTGCTCTCTTTCTTGCTCTTTCTTTCTTTTTTTCTTTCTTGCTCTTTCTTTCTTCGTCTTTTTTTCTTGTTCTTTTTTCTTGCTCTTTCTTGCTCTTTCTTTCCTTCTTGCTCTTTCTTTCTTTCTTGCTCTCTCTTTCCTTCTTGCTTTCTCTTTCTGTCTTGCTCTCTCTTTCTTGCGCTTTCTTTCTTTCTTGCTGTTTCTTTCTATTTTTCTCTTTCTTTCTTGCTCTTTATTTCTTTTTTGCACTTTTTTTTCTTGCAATTTTCTTTCCTTCTTTATTTCTTGCTCTTTCTTTCTTGCTCTTTCTTTCTTGCTCTCTTTCTTTCTTTCTTGCTCTCTTTCTTTCTTACTCTTTCTTTCATTCTTGCTCTTTCTTTCTTTCTCTTTCTTTCTTTCTTGCTCTTTCTTTCTTTCTTGCTCTTTCTTTCTTGCTATTTTTTTCTTGCTCTTTCTTTCTTTCTTGCTCTTTCTTTCCATCTTGCTCTTTCTTTCCATCTTGCTCTTTCTTTCTTTCTTGCTCTTTCTTTCCTTCTTGCTCTCCTTCCTTCTTACTCTCGCTTTCCTTCTTGCTCTCTCTTTCTGTCTTGCTCTCTCTTTGTTTCTTGCTCTTTCTTTCTTGCGCTTTCTTTCTTGCTCTCTTTCTTGCTCTCTTTCTTTCATGCTCTTTCTTTCTTTCTCTCTTTCTTTCTTTCTTGCTCTTTCTTTCTTTCGTGCTCTTTCTTTCTTTCTTTCTTGCTCTTTCTTTTTTCCTCTTTCTTTCTTTCTTTCTTGCTCTCTCTTTCTTGCTCTTTCTTTCTTTCTTGCTCTCTTTCTTTCTTGCTCTTTCTTTCCTTCTTGCTCTTTCTTTCCTTCTTGCTCTTTCTTTCTTTCTTGCTGTTTCTTTCTTTCTTGCTCTTTCTTTCTTGTTCTTTCTTTCCTTCCTGCTCTCTTTCCTTCTTGCTCTTTCTTTCCTTCTTGCTCTTTCTTTCTTTCTTGCTCTTTTTTTTCCTTCTTGCTCTCCTTCCTTCTTACTCTCTCTTTCCTTCTTGCTCTCTCTTTCTGTCTTGCTCTCTTTCTTTCTGGCTCTTTCTTTCTTTCTTGCTCTTTCTTTCTTGCTTTCTTTATTACTCTTTTTCTTGCTCTTTCTATCTTTCTTTCTTGCTCTTTCTTTCTTTCTCTCTTTCTTTATTTCTTGCTCTTTCTTTCTTAATTTCTTTCTTGCTCTCTTTCTTTCTTGCTCTTTCTTTCTTTCTTGCTCTCTTTTTTTCTTTCTTACTCTTTCTTTCTTTCTTGCTCTTTCTTTCTTTCTTGCTCTTTCTTTCTTGCTCTTTCTTTCTTGCTCTTTATTGCTCTTTCTTTCTTGCTCTTTCTTTCTTTCTTGCTCTTTCTTTCTTGCTCTTTCATTTTTGCTCTTTCTTGCTCTTTCTTTCTTGCTCTTTCTTTCTTGCTCTTTCATTTTTGCTCTTTCTTGCTCTTTCTTTCTTGCTCTTAAATTCCTTCTTGCTCTTTCTTTCCTTCTTGCTCTTTCTTTCTTTCTTGCTCTCTCTTTCCCACTTGCTCTCTCTTTCTTTCCTGCTTTCTCTTTCCTTCTTGCTCTCTCTTTCTGTCTTTCTTCCTCTTTCTTTCTTGCTATTTTTCTTTCTTGCTCTTACTTTCTTGCTCTTACTTTCTTGATCTTTCCTTCTTGCTCTTTCTTTCTCTTTCTTTCTTGTTCTTTCTTTCTTGCTCTTTCTTTCTTTCTTGCTCTCTTTCTTGCTCTTTCTTTCTTTTTTTCTTTCTTGCTCTTTCTTCGTCTTTTTTTCTTGTTCTTTTTTCTTGCTCTTTCTTGCTCTTTTTTTCCTTCTTGCTCTTTCTTTCTTTCTTGCTCTCTCTTTCCTTCTTGCTTTCTCTTTCTGTCTTGCTCTCTCTTTCTTGCTCTTTCTTTCTTTCTTGCGCTTTGTTTCTTTCTTTCTTGCTGTTTCTTTCTATTTTTCTCTTTCTTTCTTGCTCTTTCTTTCTTTTTTGCACTTTTTTTCTTTCTTGCTATTTTCTTTCTTTCTTGCTCTTTCTTTCTTACTCTTTCTTTCTTGCTCTTTCTTTCTTGCTGTCTTTCTTTCTTTCTTGCTCTCTTTCTTTCTTACTCTTTCTTTCATTCTTGCTCTTTCTTTCTTTCTCTTTCTTTCTTTCTTGCTCTTTCTTTTTTGCTCTTTCTTTCTTTCTTGCTCTTTCTTTCTTGCTATTTTTTCTTGCTCTTTGTTTCTTGCTCTTTATTTCTTTCTTGCTCTTTCTTTCCATCTTGCTCTTTCTTTCCATCTTGCTCTTTCTTTCCTTTTTGCTCTTTCTTTCTTGCTCTTTCTTTCCTTCTTACTCTCTCTTTCCTTCTTGCTCTCTCTTTCTGTCTTGCTCTCTCTTTCTTTCTTGCTCTTTCTTTCTTGCGCTTTCTTTCTTGCTCTTTCTTTCTTTCTCTCTTCCTTTCTTTCTTGCTCTTTCTTTCTTGCTCTTTCTTTCTTTCTCTCTTTCTTTCTTTCTTGCTCTTTCTTTTTTCCTCTTTCTTTCTTTCTTTCTTGCTCTCTCTTTCTTGCTCTTTCTTTCTTTCTTTCTTGCTCTCTTTTTTTCTTTCTTGCTCTTTCTTTCTTTCTTTCTTGCTCTCTCTTTCTTGCTCTCTTTCTTTCTTGCTCTTTCTTTCTTTTTGCTCTTTCTTTCTTGCTCTTTCTTTCTTGCTCTTTCTTTCTTGCTTGCTTGCTTTCTTTCTTGCTCTTTCTTTCTTTCTTTCTTGCTCTTTCTTTCTTGCTCTTTCCTTCTTGCTCTCCTTCCGTTTTTGCTCTTTCTTTCCTTTCGTGCTCTTTTTTTCTTGCTCTTTCTTTCCTTCTTGCTCTTTCTTTCCTTCTTGCTCTTTCTTTCTTTCTTGCTCTCTCTTTCCTACTTGCTCTCTCATTCTTTCTTGCTTTCTCTTTCTTTCTTGCTCTCTCTTTCTGTCTTGCTCTCTTTCTTTCTTCCTCTTTCATTCTTGCTCTTTTTCTTTCTTGCTCTTTCTTTCTTGCTCTTTCTTTCTTTCTTTCTGTCTTGCTCTTTCTTTCTTTCTTGCTCTTACTTTCTTGCTCTTACTTTCTTGCTCTTTCCTTCTTGCTCTTTCCTTCTTTCTCTTTCTTTCTTGCTCTTTCTTTCTTGTTCTTTCTTTCCTTCCTGCTCTCTTTCCTTCTTGCTCTTTCTTTCCTTCTTGCTCTTTCTTTCTTGCTCTTTTTTTTCCTTCTTGCTCTCCTTCCTTCTTACTCTCTCTTTCCTTCTTGCTCTCTCTTTCTGTCTTGCTCTCTTTCTTTCTTGCTCTTTCTTTCTTTCTTTCTTGCTCTTTCTTTCTTTCTTTCTTGCTCTTTCTTTCTTGCTTTCTTTATTACTCTTTTTCTTGCTCTTTCTATCTTTCTTTCTTGCTCTTTCTTTTTTTTCTCTCTTTCTTTATTTCTTGCTCTTTCTTTCATACTTTCTTTCTTGCTCTTTCTTTCTTTCTTTCTTGCTCTCTTTTTTTCTTTCTTACTCTTTCTTTCTTTCTTGCTCTTTCTTTCTTGCTCTTTCTTTCTTTCTTGCTCTTTCTTTCTTGCTCTTTCTTTCTTGCTCTTTATTGCTTTTTCTTTCTTGCTCTTTCTTTCTTTCTTGCTCTTTCTTTCTTGCTCTTTCATTTTTGCTCTTTCTTGCTCTTTCTTTCTTGCTCTTTCTTTCTTACTGTTTCATTTTTGCTCTTTCTTGCTCTTTCTTTCTTGCTCTTACATTCCTCTTGCTCTTTCTTTCCTTCTTGCTCTTTCTTTCTTTCTTGCTCTCTCTTTCCCACTTGCTCTCTCTTTCTTTCTTGCTTTCTCTTTCCTTCTTGCTCTCTCTTTCTGTCTTTCTTCCTCTTTCTTTCTTGCTCTTTTTCTTTCTTGCTCATACTTTCTTGCTCTTACTTTCTTGCTCTTTCCTTCTTGCTTTCTTTCTTTCTCTTTCTTTCTTGCTCTTTCTTTATTGCTCTTTCTTTCTTGCTCTTTCTTTCTTGCTCTCTTTCTTGCTCTTTCTTTCTTTTTTTCTTTCTTGCTCTTTCTTTCTTCGTCTTTTTTTATTGTTCTTTTTTCTTGCTCTTTATTGCTCTTTCTTTCCTTCTTGCTCTTTCTTTCTTGCTCTCTCTTTCCTTCTTGATTTCTCTTTCTGTCTTGCTCTCTCTTTCCTGCTCTTTCTTTCTTTCTTGCGCTTTCTTTCTTTCTTGCTGTTTCTTTCTATTTTTCTCTTCCTTTCTTGCTCTTTCTTTCTTTTTTGCACTTTTTTTCTTTCCTGCTATTTTCTTTCTTTCTTTCTTTCTTGCTCTTTCTTTCTTCCTCTTTCTTTCTTGCTCTCTTTCTTTCTTTCTTGCTCTCTTTCTTTCTTACTCTTTCTTTCATTCTTGCTCTTTCTTTCTCTTTCTTTCTTTCTTGCTCTTTCTTTCTTGCTCTTTCTTTCTTGCTATTTTTTTCTTGCTCTTTCTTTCTTGCTCTTTCTTTCTTTCTTGCTCTCTTTCTTTCTTACTCTTTCTTTCATTCTTGCTCTTTCTTTCTCTTTCTTTCTTGCTCTTTCTTTCTTGCTCTTTCTTTCTTGCTATTTTTTTCTTGCTCTTTCTTTCTTGCTCTTTCTTTCCATCTTGCTCTTTCTTTCCATCTTGCTCTTTCTTTCCTTTTTGCTCTTTCTTTCTTTCCTTCTTACTCTCTCTTTCCTTCTTGCTCTCTCTTTCTGTCTTGCTCTCTCTTTCTTTCTTGCTCTTTCTTTCTTGCGATTTCTTTCTTGCTCTTTCTTTCTCTCTTTCTTTCTTTCTTGCTCTTTCTTTCTTGCTCTTTCTTTCTTCCTCTCTTTCTTTCTTGCTCTTTCTTTTTTCCTCTTTCTTTCTTTCTTTCCTGCTCTCTCTTTCTTGCTCTTTCTTTCTTTCTTTCTTGCTCTCTTTTTTTCTTTCTTGCTCTTTCTTTCTTTCTTTCTTGCTCTTTCTTTCTTTCTTGCTCTCTTTCTTTCTTGCTCTTTCTTTCTTTCTTGCTCTTTCTTTCTTGCTTGCTTTCTTTATTGCTCTTTCTTTCTTTCTTTCTTGCTCTTTCTTTCTTGCTCTTTCCTTCTTGCTCTTTCTTTCCTTCTTGCTCTCTTTCCGTTTTTGCTCTTTCTTTCCTTTCGTGCTCTTTTTTCTTGCCCTTTCTTTCCTTCTTGCTCTTTCTTTCCTTCTTGCTCTTTCTGTCTTTCTTGCTCTCTCTTTCCTACTTCCTCTCTCTCATTCTTTCTTGCTTTCTCTTTCCTTCTTGCTCTCTCTTTCTGTCTTGCTCTCTTTCTTCCTCTTTCTTTTTTGCTCTTTTTCTTTCTTGCTCTTTCTTTCTTTCTTTCTTTCTGTCTTCCTCTTTCTTTCTTTCTTGCTCTTACTTTCTTGCTCTTACTTTCTTGCTCTTTCCTTCTTGCTCTTTCCTTCTTTCTCTTTCTTTCTTGCTCTTTCTTTATTGCTCTTTCTTTCTTGCTCTTTCTTTCTTTCTTGCTCTTTCTTTCTTTCTTGCTCTCTTTCTTTCTTGCTTTTTCTTTTGTTCTTTCTTGCTGTTTCTTCGTCTTTTTTTCTTGCTCTTTTTTCTCGCTTCTTTCTTGCTCTTGCATTTTTGCTCTCTCTTTCTTGCTCTTTCTTTCCTTCTTGCTCTTTCTTTCTTTCTTGCTCTCTCTTTCCTTCTTGCTTTCTCTTTCTGTCTTGCTCTCTCTTTCTTGCGCTTTCTTTCTTTCTTGCGCTTTCTTTCTTTCTTTCTTGCTGTTTCTTTCTTTTTTGCTCTTTCTTTCTTGCTCTTTCTTAGTTGCTCTTTCTTTCTTTTTTGGACTTTTTTTCTTTCTTGCTATTTTCTTTCTCTTTTTCTTTCTTTCTTGGTCTTTCATTCTTGCTTGCTCTCTTTCTTTCTTGCTCTGTTTCTTTCTTGCGCTTTCTTTCTTTCTTTCTTGCTGTTTCTTTCTATTTTTCTCTTTCTTTCTTGCTCTTTCTTTCTTTTTTGCACTTTTTTTCTTTCTTGCTATTTTCTTTCTTTCTTTCTTGCTCTTTCTTTCTTCCTCTTTCTTTCTTGCTCTCTTTCTTTCTTTCTTGCTCTCTTTCTTTCTTACTCTTTCTTTCATTCTTGCTCTTTCTTTCTCTTTCTTTCTTGCTCTTTCTTTCTTGCTCTTTCTTTCTTGCTATTTTTTTCTTGCTCTTTCTTTCTTGCTCTTTCTTTCTTTCTTGCTCTTTCTTTCCATCTTGCTCTTTCTTTCCATCTTGCTCTTTCTTTCCTTTTTGCTCTTTCTTTCTTGCTCTTTCTTTCCTTCTTACTCTCTCTTTCCTTCTTGCTCTCTCTTTCTGTCTTGCTCTCTCTTTCTTTCTTGCTCTTTCTTTCTTGCGATTTATTTCTTGCTCTTTCTTTCTTTCTTTCTTTCTTTCTTGCTCTTTCTTTCTTGCTCTTTCTTTCTTTCTTGCTCTCTTTCTTTCTTGCTCTTTCTTTTTTCCTCTTTCTTTCTTTCTTTCCTGCTCTCTCTTTCTTGCTCTTTCTTTCTTTCTTTCTTGCTCTCTTTTTTTCTTTCTTGCTCTTTCTTTCTTTCTTTCTTGCTCTTTCTTTCTTTCTTGCTCTCTTTCTTTCTTGCTCTTTCTTTCTTTCTTGCTCTTTCTTTCTTGCTCTTTCTTTCTTGCTCTTTCTTTCTTGCTTGCTTTCTTTATTGCTCTTTCTTTCTTTCTTTCTTGCTCTTTCTTTCTTGCTCTTTCCTTCTTGCTCTCCTTCCGTTTTTGCTCTTTCTTTCCTTTCGTGCTCTTTTTTTCTTGCTCTTTCTTTCCTTCTTGCTCTTTCTTTCCTTCTTGCTCTTTCTTTCTTTCTTGCTCTCTCTTTCCTACTTGCTCTCTCATTCTTTCTTGCTTTCTCTTTCCTTCTTGCTCTCTCTTTCTGTCTTGCTCTCTTTCTTTCTTCCTCTTTCATTCTTGCTCTTTTTCTTTCTTGCTCTTTCTTTCTTGCTCTTTCTTTCTTTCTTTCTGTCTTGCTCTTTCTTTCTTTCTTGCTCTTACTTTCTTGCTCTTACTTTCTTGCTCTTTCCTTCTTGCTCTTTCCTTCTTTCTCTTTCTTTCTTGCTCTTTCTTTCTTGTTCTTTCTTTCCTTCCTGCTCTCTTTCCTTCTTGCTCTTTCTTTCTTTCTTTCTTTCTTGCTCTTTCTTTCTTTCTTTCTTGCTCTTTCTTTCTTGCTTTCTTTATTACTCTTTTTCTTGCTCTTTCTATCTTTCTTTCTTGCTCTTTCTTTCTTTCTCTCTTTCTTTATTTCTTGCTCTTTCTTTCATACTTTCTTTCTTGCTCTCTTTCTTTCTTGCTCTCTTTCTTTCTTTCTTTCTTGCTCTCTTTTTTCTTTCTTACTCTTTCTTTCTTTCTTTCTTGCTCTTTCTTTCTTGCTCTTTCTTTCTTTCTTGCTCTTTTTTTCTTGCTCTTTATTGCTTTTTCTTTCTTGCTCTTTCTTTCTTTCTTGCTCTTTCTTTCTTGCTCTTTCATTTTTGCTCTTTCTTGCTCTTTCTTTCTTGCTCTTACATTCCTCTTGCTCTTTCTTTCCTTCTTGCACTTTCCTTCTTTCTTGCTCTCTCTTTCCCACTTGCTCTCTCTTTCTTTCTTGCTTTCTCTTTCCTTCCTGCTCTCTCTTTCTGTCTTTCTTCCTTTTTCTTTCTTGCTCTTTTTCTTTCTTGCTCATACTTTCTTGCTCTTACTTTCTTGCTCTTTCCTTCTTGCTCTTTCTTTCTTTCTCTTTCTTTCTTGCTCTTTCTTTATTGCTCTTTCTTTCTTGCTCTTTCTTTCTTTCTTGCTCTCTTTCTTGCTCTTTCTTTTTTTCTTTCTTGCTCTTTCTTTCTTCGTCTTTTTTTCTTGTTCCTTTTTCTTGCTCTTTATTGCTCTTTCTTTCCTTCTGTCTCTTTCTTTCTTTCTTGCTCTCTCTTTCCTTCTTGCTTTCTCTTTCTGTCTTGCTCTCTCTTTCCTGCTCTTTCTTTCTTGCGCTTTCTTTCTTTCTTGCTGTTTCTTTCTATTTTTCTCTTTCTTTCTTGCTCTTTCTTTCTTTTTTGCACTTTTTTTCTTTCTTGCTATTTTCTTTCTTTCTTTCTTTCTTGCTCTTTCTTTCTTCCTCTTCCTTTCTTGCTCTCTTTCTTTCTTTCTTGCTCTCTTTCTTTCTTACTCTTTCTTTCATTCTTGCTCTTTCTTTCTCTTTCTTTCTTTCTTGCTCTTTCTTTCTTGCTCTTTCTTTCTTGCTATTTTTTTCTTGCTCTTTCTTTCTTGCTCTTTCTTTCTTTCTTGCTCTTTCTTTCCATCTTGCTCTTTCTTTCCATCTTGCTCTTTCTTTCCTTTTTGCTCTTTCTTTCTTGCTCTTTCTTTCCTTCTTACTCTCTCTTTCCTTCTTGCTCTCTCTTTCTGTCTTGCTCTCTCTTTCTTTCTTGCTCTTTCTTTCTTGCGATTTCTTTCTTGCTCTTTCTTTCTCTCTTTCTTTCTTTCTTGCTCTTTCTTTCTTGCTCTTTCTTTCTTGCTCTCTTTCTTTCTTGCTCTTTCTTTTTTCCTCTTTCTTTCTTTCTTTCTTTCCTGCTCTCTCTTTCTTGCTCTTTCTTTCTTTCTTGCTCTCTTTTTTTCTTTCTTGCTCTTTCTTTCTTTCTTTCTTGCTCTTTCTTTCTTTCTTGCTCTCTTTCTTTCTTGCTCTTTCTTTCTTGCTCTTTCTTTCTTGCTCTTTCTTTCTTGCTCTTTCTTTCTTGCTTGCTTTCTTTATTGCTCTTTCTTTCTTTCTTTCTTGCTCTTTCTTTCTTGCTCTTTCCTTCTTGCTCTTTCTTTCCTTCTTGCTCTCTTTCCGTTTTTGCTCTTTCTTTCCTTTCGTGCTCTTTTTTCTTGCTCTTTCTTTCCTTCTTGCTCTTTCTTTCCTTCTTGCTCTTTCTGTCTTTCTTGCTCTCTCTTTCCTACATGCTCTCTCATTCTTTCTTGCTTTCTCTTTCCTTCTTGCTCTCTCTTTCTGTCTTGCTCTCTTTCTTTCTTCCTCTTTCTTTTTTGCTCTTTTTCTTTCTTGCTCTTTCTTTCTTGCTCTTTCTTTCTTTCTTTCTGTCTTGCTCTTTCTTTCTTTCTTGCTCTTACTTTCTTGCTCTTACTTTCTTGCTCTTTCCTTCTTGCTCTTACCTTCTTTCTCTTTCTTTCTTGCTCTTTCTTTATTGCTCTTTCTTTCTTGCTCTTTCTTTCTTTCTTGCTCTTTCTTTCTTTCTTGCTCTTTCTTTCTTTCTTGCTCTCTTTCTTTCTTGCTTTTTCTTTTGTTCTTTCTTGCTGTTTCTTCGTCTTTTTTTCTTGCTCTTTTTTCTCGCTTCTTTCTTGCTCTTGCATTTTTGCTCTCTCTTTCTTGCTCTTTCTTTCCTTCTTGCTCTTTCTTTCTTTCTTGCTCTCTCTTTCCTTCTTGCTTTCTCTTTCTGTCTTGCTCTCTCTTTCTTGCGCTTTCTTTCTTGCGCTTTCTTTCTTTCTTTCTTGCTGTTTCTTTCTTTTTTGCTCTTTCTTTCTTGCTCTTTCTTAGTTGCTCTTTCTTTCTTTTTTGCACTTTTTTTCTTTCTTGCTATTTTCTTTCTCTCTTTCTTTCTTTCTTGCTCTTTCATTCTTGCTTGCTCTCTTTCTTTCTTGCTCTGTTTCTTTCTTGCGCTTTCTTTCTTTCTTTCTTGCTGTTTCTTTCTATTTTTCTCTTTCTTTCTTGCTCTTTCTTTCTTTTTTGCACTTTTTTTCTTTCTTGCTTTTTTCTTTCTTTCTTTCTTGCTCTTTCTTTCTTCCTCTTTCTTTCTTGCTCTCTTTCTTTCTTTCTTGCTCTCTTTCTTTCTTACTCTTTCTTTCATTCTTGCTCTTTCTTTCTCTTTCTTTCTTGCTCTTTCTTTCTTGCTCTTTCTTTCTTGCTATTTTTTTCTTGCTCTTTCTTTCTTGCTCTTTCTTTCTTTCTTGCTCTTTCTTTCCATCTTGCTCTTTCTTTCCATCTTGCTATTTCTTTCCTTTTTGCTCTTTCTTTCTTGCTCTTTCTTTCCTTCTTACTCTCTCTTTCCTTCTTGCTCTCTCTTTCTGTCTTGCTCTCTCTTTCTTTCTTGCTCTTTCTTTCTTGCAATTTCTTTCTTGCTCTTTCTTTCTTGCTCTTTCTTTCTTGCTCTTTCTTTCTTTCTTGCTCTCTTTCTTTCTTGCTCTTTCTTTTTTCCTCTTTCTTTCTTTCTTTCCTGCTCTCTCTTTCTTGCTCTTTCTTTCTTTCTTGCTCTTTCTTTCTTGCTCTTTCTTTCTTGCTCTTTCTTTCTTGCTTGCTTTCTTTATTGCTCTTTCTTTCTTTCTTGCTCTTTTTTTCTTGCTCTTTCCTTCTTGCTCTTTCTTTCCTTCTTGCTCTCTTTCCGTTTTTGCTCTTTCTTTCCTTTCGTGCCCTTTTTTCTTGCTCTTTCTTTCCTTCTTGCTCTTTCTTTCCTTCTTGCTCTTTCTGTCTTTCTTGCTCTCTCTTTCCTACTTGCTCTCTCATTCTTTCTTGCTTTCTCTTTACTTCTTGCTCTCTCTTTCTGTCTTGCTCTCTTTCTTTCTTCCTCTTTCTTTTTTGCTCTTTTTCTTTCTTGCTCTTTCTTTCTTGCTCTTTCTTTCTTTCTTTCTGTCTTGCTCTTTCTTTCTTTCTTGCTCTTACTTTCTTGCTCTTTCCTTCTTTCTCTTTCTTTATTGCTCTTTCTTTATTGCTCTTTCTTTCTTGCTCTTTCTTTCTTTCTTGCTCTTTCTTTCTTTCTTGCTCTCTTTCTTTCTTGCTTTTTCTTTTGTTCTTTCTTGCTGTTTCTTCGTCTTTTTTTCTTGCTCTTTTTTTCTCGCTTCTTTCTTGCTCTTGCATTTTTGCTCTCTCTTTCTTGCTCTTTCTTTCCTTCTTGCTCTTTCTTTCTTGCTCTCTCTTTCCTTCTTGCTTTCTCTTTCTGTCTTGCTCTCTCTTTCTTACGCTTTCTTTCTTTCTTGCGCTTTCTTTCTTTCTTGCTGTTTCTTTCTTTTTTGCTCTTTCTTTCTTGCTCTTTCTTAGTTGCTCTTTCTTTCTTTTTTGCACTTTTTTTCTTTCTTGCTATTTTCTTTCTCTCTTTCTTTCTTTCTTGCTCTCTTTCTTGCTCTTTCTTTCTTTCTTGCTCTCTTTTTTTCTTTCTTACTCTTTCTTTCTTTCTTTCTTGCTCTTTCTTTCTTTCATGCTCTTTCTTTCTTGCTCTTTATTGCTTTTTCTTTCTTGCTCTTTCTTTCTTTCTTGCTCTTTCTTTCTTGCTCTTTCTTTCTTGCTTGCTTTCTTTCTTGCTCTTTCTTTCTTTCTTGCTCTTTCTTTCTTGCTCTTTCCTTCTTGCTCTCCTTCCGTTTTTGCTCTTTCTTTCCTTTCTTGCTCTTTCTTTCTTGCTCTTTCTTTCTTTCTTTCTTTCTGTCTTGCTCTTTCTTTCTTTCTTGCTCTTACTTTCTTGCTCTTACTTTCTTGCTCTTTCCTTCTTGCTCTTTCCTTCTTTCTCTTTCTTTCTTGCTCTTTCTTTCTTGTTCTTTCTTTTCTTCCTGCTCTCTTTCCTTCTTGCTCTTTCTTTCCTTCTTGCTCTTTCTTTCCTTCTTGCTCTTTCTTTCTTGCTCTTTTTTTTCCTTCTTGCTCTCCTTCCTTCTTACTTTCTCTTTCCTTCTTGCTCTCTCTTTCTGTCTTGCTCTCTTTCTTTCTTGCTCTTTCTTCCTTTCTTTCTTGCTCTTTCTTTCTTTCTTTCTTGCTCTTTCTTTCTTGCTTTCTTTATTACTCTTTTTCTTGCTCTTTCTATCTTTCTTTCTTGCTCTTTCTTTCTCTCTTTCTTTATTTCTTGCTCTTTCTTTCATACTTTCTTTCTTGCTCTTTCTTTCTTTCTTGCTCTCTTTTTTTCTTTCTTACTCTTTCTTTCTTTCTTTCTTGCTCTTTCTTTCTTGCTCTTTCTTTCTTTCTTGCTCTTTCTTTCTTGCTCTTTTTTTCTTGCTCTTTATTGCTTTTTCTTTCTTGCTCTTTCTTTCTTGCTCTTTCATTTTTGCTCTTTCTTGCTCTTTCTTTTTTGCTCTTTCTTTCTTACTCTTTCATTTTTGCTCTTTCTTGCTCTTTCTTTCTTGCTCTTACATTCCTCTTGCTCTTTCTTTCCTTCTTGCTCTTTCTTTCTTTCTTGCTCTCTCTTTCCCACTTGCTCTCTCTTTCTTTCTTGCTTTCTCTTTCCTTCTTGCTCTCTCTTTCTGTCTTTCTTCCTCTTTCTTTCTTGCTCTTTTTCTTTCTTGCTCATACTTTCTTGCTCTTACTTTCTTGCTCTTTCCTTCTTGCTCTTTCTTTCTTTCTCTTTCTTTCTTGCTCTTTCTTTATTGCTCTTTCTTTCTTGCTCTTTCTTTCTTTCTTGCTCTCTTTCTTGCTCTTTCTTTCTTTTTTTCTTTCTTGCTCTTTCTTTCTTCGTCTTTTTTTATTGTTCTTTTTTCTTGCTCTTTATTGCTCTTTCTTTCCTTCTTGCTCTTTCTTTCTTGCTCTCTCTTTCCTTCTTGCTTTCTCTTTCTGTCTTGCTCTCTCTTTCCTGCTCTTTCTTTCTTGCGCTTTCTTTCTTTCTTGCTGTTTCTTTCTATTTTTCTCTTTCTTTCTTGCTTTTTATTTCTTTTTGCACTTTTTTTCTTTCCTGCTATTTTCTTTCTTTCTTTCTTTCTTGCTCTTTCTTGCTCTTTCTTTCTTGCTCTCTTTCTTTCTTACTCTTTCTTTCATTCTTGCTCTTTCTTTCTCTTTCTTTCTTTCTTGCTCTTTCTTGCTATTTTTTTCTTGCTCTTTCTTTCTTGCTCTTTCTTTCTTTCTTGCTCTCTTTCTTTCTTACTCTTTCTTTCATTCTTGCTCTTTCTTTCTCTTTCTTTCTTTCTTGCTCTTTCTTTCTTGCTCTTTCTTTCTTGCTATTTTTTTCTTGCTCTTTCTTTCTTGCTCTTTCTTTCTTTCTTGCTCTTTCTTTCCATCTTGCTCTTTCTTTCCATCTTGCTCTTTCTTTCCTTTTTGCTCTTTCTTTCTTGCTCTTTCTTTCCTTCTTACTCTCTCTTTCCTTCTTGCTCTCTCTTTCCGTCTTGCTCTCTCTTTCTTTCTTGCTCTTTCTTTCTTGCGATTTCTTTCTTGCTCTTTCTTTCTCTCTTTCTTTCTTTCTTGCTCTTTCTTTCTTTCTTGCTCTCTTTCTTTCTTGCTCTTTCTTTTTTCCTCTTTCTTTCTTTCTTTCCTGCTCTCTCTTTCTTGCTCTTTCTTTCTTTCTTTCTTGCTCTCTTTTTTTCTTTCTTGCTCTTTCTTTCTTTCTTTCTTGCTCTCTTTCTTTCTTGCTCTTTCTTTCTTGCTCTTTCTTTCTTGCTCTTTCTTTCTTGCTCTTTCTTTCTTGCTTGCTTTCTTTATTGCTCTTTCTTTCTTGCTCTTTCTTTCTTGCTCTTTCCTTCTTGCTCTTTCTTTCCTTCTTGCTCTCTTTCCGTTTTTGCTCTTTCTTTCTTTTCGTGCTCTTTTTTCTTGCTCTTTCTTTCCTTCTTGCTCTTTCTTTCCTTCTTGCTCTTTCTGTCTTTCTTGCTCTCTCTTTCCTACTTGCTCTCTCATTCTTTCTTGCTTTCTCTTTCCTTCTTGCTCTCTCTTTCTGTCTTGCTCTCTTTCTTTCTTCCTCTTTCTTTTTTGCTCTTTTTCTTTCTTGCTCTTTCTTTCTTTCTTTCTTTCTGTCTTGCTCTTTCTTTCTTTCTTGCTCTTACTTTCTTGCTCTTACTTTCTTGCTCTTTCCTTCTTGCTCTTTCCTTCTTTCTCTTTCTTTCTTGCTCTTTCTTTATTGCTCTTTCTTTCTTGCTCTTTCTTTTTTTCTTGCTCTTTCTTTCTTTCTTGCTCTCTTTCTTTCTTGCTTTTTCTTTTGTTCTTTCTTGCTGTTTCTTCGTCTTTTTTTCTTGCTCTTTTTTCTCGCTTCTTTCTTGCTCTTGCATTTTTGCTCTCTCTTTCTTGCTCTTTCTTTCCTTCTTGCTCTTTCTTTCTTTCTTGCTCTCTCTTTCCTTCTTGCTTTCTCTTTCTGTCTTGCTCTCTCTTTCTTGCGCTTTCTTTCTTTCTTGCGCTTTCTTTCTTTCTTTCTTGCTGTTTCTTTCTTTTTTGCTCTTTCTTTCTTGCTCTTTCTTAGTTGCTCTTTCTTTCTTTTTTGCACTTTTTTTCTTTCTTGCTATTTTCTTTCTCTCTTTCTTTCTTTCTTGCTGTTTCATTCTTGCTTGCTCTCTTTCTTTCTTGCTCTGTTTCTTTCTTGCGCTTTCTTTCTTTCTTTCTTGCTGTTTCTTTCTATTTTTCTCTCTCTTTCTTGCTCTTTCTTTCTTTTTTGCACTTTTTTTCTTTCTTGCTATTTTCTTTCTTTCTTTCTTTCTTTCTTGCTCTTTCTTTCTTCCTCTTTCTTTCTTGCTCTCTTTCTTTCTTGCTCTCTTTCTTTCTTACTCTTTCTTTCATTCTTGCTCTTTCTTTCTCTTTCTTTCTTGCTCTTTCTTTCTTGCTCTTTCTTTCTTGCTATTTTTTTCTTGCTCTTTCTTTCTTGCTCTTTCTTTCCATCTTGCTCTTTCTTTCCATCTTGCTCTTTCTTTCCTTTTTGCTCTTTGTTTCTTGCTCTTTCTTTCCTTCTTACTCTCTCTTTCCTTCTTGCTCTCTCTTTCTGTCTTGCTCTCTCTTTCTTTCTTGCTCTTTCTTTCTTGCGATTTCTTTCTTGCTCTTTCTTTCTCTCTTTCTTTCCTTCTTGCTCTTTCCTTCTTGCTCTTTCCTTCTTTCTCTTTCTTTCTTGCTCTTTCTTTATTGCTCTTTCTTTCTTGCTCTTTCTTTTTTTCTTGCTCTTTCTTTCTTTCTTGCTCTCTTTCTTTCTTGCTTTTTCTTTTGTTCTTTCTTGCTGTTTCTTCGTCTTTTTTTCTTGCTCTTTTTTCTCGCTTCTTTCTTGCTCTTGCATTTTTGCTCTCTCTTTCTTGCTCTTTCTTTCCTTCTTGCTCTTTCTTTCTTTCTTGCTCTCTCTTTCCTTCTTGCTTTCTCTTTCTGTCTTGCTCTCTCTTTCTTGCGCTTTCTTTCTTTCTTGCGCTTTCTTTCTTTCTTTCTTGCTGTTTCTTTCTTTTTTGCTCTTTCTTTCTTGCTCTTTCTTAGTTGCTCTTTCTTTCTTTTTTGCACTTTTTTTCTTTCTTGCTATTTTCTTTCTCTCTTTCTTTCTCTCTTGCTCTTTCATTCTTGCTTGCTCTCTTTCTTTCTTGCTCTGTTTCTTTCTTGCGCTTTCTTTCTTTCTTTCTTGCTGTTTCTTTCTATTTTTCTCTTTCTTTCTTGCTCTTTCTTTCTTTTTTGCACTTTTTTTCTTTCTTGCTATTTTCTTTCTTTCTTTCTTTCTTGCTCTTTCTTTCTTCCTCTTTCTTTCTTGCTCTCTTTCTTTCTTGCTCTCTTTCTTTCTTACTCTTTCTTTCATTCTTGCTCTTTCTTTCTCTTTCTTTCTTGCTCTTTCTTTCTTGCTCTTTCTTTCTTGCTATTTTTTTTCTTGCTCTTTCTTTCTTGCTCTTTCTTTCTTGCTTGCTCTTTCTTTCCATCTTGCTCATTCTTTCCATCTTGCTCTTTCTTTCCTTTTTGCTCTTTGTTTCTTGCTCTTTCTTTCCTTCTTACTCTCTCTTTCCTTCTTGCTCTCTCTTTCTGTCTTGCTCTCTCTTTCTTTCTTGCTCTTTCTTTCTCTCTCTTTCTTTCTTGCTCTTTCTTTCTTGCTCTTTCTTTCTTTCTTGCTCTCTTTCTTTCTTGCTCTTTCTTTTTTCCTCTTTCTTTCTTTCTTTCTTTCTTTCCTTCTCTCTCTTTCTTGCTCTTTTTTTCTTTCTTTCTTGCTCTCTTTTTTTCTTTCTTGCTTTCTTTCTTTCTTTCTTGCTCTTTCTTTCTTTCTTGCTCTCTTTCTTTCTTGCTCTTTCTTTCTTTCTTGCTCTTTCTTTCTTGCTCTTTCTTTCTTGCTCTTTCTTTCTTGCTTGCTTTCTTTATTGCTCTTTCTTTCTTTCTTTCTTGCTCTTTCTTTCTTGCTCTTTCCTTCTTGCTCTCCTTCCGTTTTTGCTCTTTCTTTCCTTTCGTGCTCTTTTTTTCTTGCTCTTTCTTTCCTTCTTGCGCTTTCTTTCCTTCTTGCTCTTTCTTTCTTTCTTGCTCTCTCTTTCCTACTTGCTCTCTCATTCTTTCTTGCTTTCTCTTTCCTTCTTGCTCTCTCTTTCTGTCTTGCTCTCTTTCTTTCTTCCTCTTTCATTCTTGCTCTTTTTCTTTCTTGCTCTTTCTTTCTTGCTCTTTCTTTCTTTCTGTCTTGCTCTTTCTTTCTTTCTTGCTCTTACTTTCTTGCTCTTACTTTCTTGCTCTTTCCTTCTTGCTCTTTCCTTCTTTCTCTTTCTTTCTTGCTCTTTCTTTCTTGTTCTTTCTTTCCTTCCTGCTCTTTTTCCTTCTTCCTCTTTCTTTCTTTCTTTCTTGCTCTTTCTTTCTTTCTTGCTCTTTCTTTCTTGCTTTCTTTATTACTCTTTTTCTTGCTCTTTCTATCTTTCTTTCTTGCTCTTTCTTTCTTTCTCTCTTTCTTTATTTCTTGCTCTTTCTTTCATACTTTCTTTCTTGCTCTCTTTCTTTCTTGCTCTCTTTCTTGCTCTTTCTTTCTTTCTTGCTCTCTTTTTTCTTTCTTACTCTTTCTTTCTTTCTTTCTTGCTCTTTCTTTCTTGCTCTTTCTTTCTTTCTTGCTCTTTCTTTTTTGCTCTTTATTGCTTTTTCTTTCTTGCTCTTTCTTTCTTTCTTGCTCTTTCTTTCTTGCTCTTTCATTTTTGCTCTTTCTTGCTCTTTCTTTCTTGCTCTTTCTTTCTTACTCTTTCATTTTTGCTCTTTCTTGCTCTTTCTTTCTTGCTCTTACATTCCTCTTGCTCTTTCTTTCCTTCTTGCACTTTCTTTCTTTCTTGCTCTCTCTTTCCCACTTGCTCTCTCTTTCTTTCTTGCTTTCTCTTTCCTTCTTGCTCTCTCTTTCTGTCTTCCTCTTTCTCTCTTGCTCTTTTTCTTTCTTGCTCATACTTTCTTGCTCTTACTTTCTTGCTCTTTCCTTCTTGCTCTTTCTTTCTTTCTCTTCCTTTCTTGCTCTTTCTTTATTGCTCTTTCTTTCTTGCTATTTCTTTCTTTCTTGCTCTCTTTCTTGCTCTTTCTTTCTTTTTTTCTTTCTTGCTCTTTCTTTCTTCGTCTTTTTTTCTTGTTCTTTTTTCTTGCTCTTTATTGCTCTTTCTTTCCTTCTTGCTCTTTCTTTCTTTCTTGCTCTCTCTTTCCTTCTTGCTTTCTCTTTCTGTCTTGCTCTCTCTTTCCTGCTCTTTCTTTCTTTCGCTTTCTTTCTTTCTTGCTGTTTCTTTCTATTTTTCTCTTTCTTTCTTGCTCTTTCTTTCTTTTTTGCACTTTTTTTCTTTCTTGCTATTTTCTTTCTTTCTTTCTTTCTTGCTCTTTCTTTCTTCCTCTTTCTTTCTTGCTCTCTTTCTTTCTTTCTTGCTCTCTTTCTTTCTTACTCTTTCTTTCATTCTTGCTCTTTCTTTCTCTTTCTTTCTTTCTTGCTCTTTCTTTCTTGCTATTTTTTTCTTGCTCTTTCTTTCTTGCTCTTTCTTTCTTTCTTGCTCTTTCTTTCCTTTTTGCTCTTTCTTTCTTGCTCTTTCTTTCCTTCTTACTCTCTCTTTCCTTCTTGCTCTCTCTTTCTGTCTTGCTCTCTCTTTCTTTCTTGCTCTTTCTTTCTTGCGATTTCTTTCTTGCCCTTTCTTTCTCTCTTTCTTTCTTTCTTGCTCTTTCTTTCTTGCTCTTTCTTTCTTTCTTGCTCTCTTTCTTTCTTGCTCTTTCTTTTTTCCTCTTTCTTTCTTTCTTTCCTGCTCTCTCTTTCTTGCTCTTTCTTTCTTTCTTTCTTGCTCTCTTTTTTTCTTTCTTGCTCTTTCTTTCTTTCTTTCTTGCTCTTTCTTTCTTTCTTGCTCTCTTTCTTTCTTGCTCTTTTTTTCTTTCTTGCTCTTTCTTTCTTGCTCTTTCTTTCTTGCTCTTTCTTTCTTGCTTGCTTTCTTTATTGCTCTTTCTTTCTTTCTTTCTTGCTCTTTCTTTCTTGCTCTTTCCTTCTTGCTCTTTCTTTCCTTTTTGCTCTCTTTCCGTTTTTGCTCTTTCTTTCCTTTCGTGCTCTTTTTTCTTGCTCTTTCTTTCCTTCTTGCTCTTTCTTTCCTTCTTGCTCTTTCTGTCTTTCTTGCTCTCTTTTTCCTACTTGCTCTCTCATTCTTTCTTGCTTTCTCTTTCCTTCTTGCTCTCTCTTTCTGTCTTGCTCTCTTTCTTTCTTCCTCTTTCTTTTTTGCTCTTTTTCTTTCTTGCTCTTTCTTTCTTGCTCTTTCTTTCTTTCTTGCTCTTTCTTTCTTTCTTGCTCTTACTTTCTTGCTCTTACTTTCTTGCTCTTTCCTTCTTGCTCTTTCCTTCTTGCTCTTTCTTTCTTGCTCTTTCTTTCTTGCTCTTTCTTTCTTTCTTGCTCTTTCTTTCTTTCTTGCTCTCTTTCTTTCTTGCTTTTTCTTTTGTTCTTTCTTGCTGTTTCTTCGTCTTTTTTTCTTGCTCTTTTTTCTCGCTTCTTTCTTGCTCTTGCATTTTTGCTCTCTCTTTCTTGCTCTTTCTTTCCTTCTTGCTCTTTCTTTCTTTCTTGCTCTCTCTTTCCTTCTTGCTTTCTCTTTCTGTCTTGCTCTCTCTTTCTTGCGCTTTCTTTCTTTCTTGCGCTTTCTTTCTTTCTTTCTTGCTGTTTCTTTCTTTTTTGCTCTTTCTTTCTTGCTCTTTCTTAGTTGCTCTTCCTTTCTTTTTTGAACTTTTTTTCTTTCTTGCTATTTTCTTTCTCTCTTTCTTTCTTTCTTGCTCTTTCATTCTTGCTTGCTCTCTTTCTTTCTTGCTCTGTTTCTTTCTTGCGCTTTCTTTCTTTCTTTCTTGCTGTTTCTTTCTATTTTTCTCTTTCTTTCTTGCTCTTTCTTTCTTTTTTGCACTTTTTTTCTTTCTTGCTTTTTTCTTTCTTTCTTTCTTTCTTGCTCTTTCTTTCTTCCTCTTTCTTTCTTGCTCTCTTTCTTTCTTTCTTGCTCTCTTTCTTTCTTACTCTTTCTTTCATTCTTGCTCTTTCTTTCTCTTTCTTTCTTGCTCTTTCTTTCTTGCTATTTTTTTCTTGCTCTTTCTTTCTTGCTCTTTCTTTCTTTCTTGCTCTTTCTTTCCATCTTGCTCTTTCTTTCCATCTTGCTCTTTCTTTCCTTTTTGCTCTTTCTTTCTTGCTCTTTCTTTCCTTCTTACTCTCTCTTTCCTTCTTGCTCTCTCTTTCTGTCTTGCTCTCTCTTTCTTTCTTGCGATTTCTTTCTTGCTCTTTCTTTCTTGCTCTTTCTTTCTTTCTTGCTCTCTTTCTTTCTTGCTCTTTCTTTTTTCCTCTTTCTTTCTTTCTTTCTTTCCTGCTCTCTCTTTCTTGCTCTTTCTTTCTTTCTTTCTTGCTCTCTTTTTTTCTTTCTTGCTCTTTCTTTCTTTCTTTCTTGCTCTTTCTTTCTTTCTTGCTCTCTTTCTTTCTTGCTCTTTCTTTCTTTCTTGCTCTTTCTTTCTTGCTCTTTCTTTCTTGCTCTTTCTTTCTTGCTCTTTCTTTCTTGCTTGCTTTCTTTATTGCTCTTTCTTTCTTGCTCTTTTTTTCTTGCTCTTTCCTTCTTGCTCTCTTTCCGTTTTTGCTCTTTCTTTCCTTTCGTGCTCTTTTTTCTTGCTCTTTCTTTCCTTCTTGCTCTTTCTTTCCTTCTTGCTCTTTCTGTCTTTCTTGCTCTCTCTTTCCTACTTGCTCTCTCATTCTTTCTTGCTTTCTCTTTACTTCTTGCTCTCTCTTTCTGTCTTGCTCTCTTTCTTTCTTCCTCTTTCTTTTTTGCTCTTTTTCTTTCTTGCTCTTCTTTCTTGCTCTTTCTTTCTTTCTTTCTTTCTGTCTTGCTCTTTCTTTCTTTCTTGCTCTTACTTTCTTGCTCTTACTTTCTTGCTCTTTCCTTCTTGCTCTTTCCTTCTTTCTCTTTCTTTCTTGCTCTTTCTTTATTGCTCTTTCTTTCCTGCTCTTTCTTTCTTTCTTGCTCTTTCTTTCTTTCTTGCTCTCTTTCTTTCTTGCTTTTTCTTTTGTTCTTTCTTGCTGTTTCTTCGTCTTTTTTTCTTGCTCTTTTTTCTCGCTTCTTTCTTGCTCTTGCATTTTTGCTCTCTCTTTCTTGCTCTTTCTTTCCTTCTTGCTCTTTCTTTCTTTCTTGCTCTCTCTTTCCTTCTTGCTTTCTCTTTCTGTCTTGCTCTCTCTTTCTTGCGCTTTCTTTCTTTCTTGCGCTTTCTTTCTTTCTTTCTTTCTTGCTGTTTCTTTCTTTTTTGCTCTTTCTTTCTTGCTCTTTCTTAGTTGCTCTTTCTTTCTTTTTTGCACTTTTTTTCTTTCTTGCTATTTTCTTTCTCTCTTTCTTTCTTTCTTGCTCTTTCATTCTTGCTTGCTCTCTTTCTTTCTTGCTCTGTTTCTTTCTTACTCTTTCTTGCTCTCTCTTTCTTTCTTGCTCTTTCTTTCTTTTTTGCTCTTTCTTTCTTGCTATTTCTTTCTTTCTTGCTCTTTCTTTATTGCTCTTTCATTCTTGCTCTTTCTTTCTTTCTTGCTCTTTCTTTCTTGCTCTTTCTTTCTTTCTTGCTCTTACTTTCTTACTCTTTCTTTCTTGCTCTTTCTTTCTTTTTTTCTCTCTTTTTTTCTTGCTCTTTCTTTTTTGCTCTTTCTTTCTTTCTTGCTCTTTCTTTCTTGCTCTTTCATTCTTGCTATTTTTTCTTGCTCTTTCTTTCTTGCTCTTTCTTTCTTGCTCTTTCTTTCTTTCTTGCTCTTTCTTTCCATCTTGCTCTTTCTTTCCTTTTTGCTCTTTCTTTCTTTCTTGCTCTTTCTTTCCTTCTTGCTCTCTCTTTCCTTCTTTCTCTCTCTTTCTGTCTTGCTCTCTCTTTCTTTCTTTCTCTTTCTTTCTTTCTTGCTCTTTCTTTCTTTCCTTCCTGCTCTCTTTCCTTTTTGCTCTTTCTTTCCTTCTTGCTCTTTCTTTCTTTCTTGCTCTCCTTCCTTTTTACTCTCTCTTTCCTTCTTGCTCTCTCTTTCTGTTTTGCTCTCTCTTTGTTTCTTGCGCTTTCTTTCTTGCTCTTTCTTTCTTGCTTTCTTTATTACTCTTTTTCTTGCTCTTTATTTCTTTCTTGCTCTTTCTTTCTTGCTCTTTCTTTCTTTCTTGCTCTCTTTCTTTTTTCCTCTTTCTTTCTTTCTTTCTTGCTCTCTTTCTTGCTCTTTCTTTCTTTCTTGCTCTCTTTTTTTCTTTCTTGCACTTTCTTTCTTTCTTTCTTGCTCTTTCTTTCTTGCTCTCTTTCTTTCTTGCTCTTTCTTTCTTTCTTGTTCTTTCTTTCCTTCTTGCTCTTTCTTTCCTTCTTGCTCTTTCTTTCCTTCTTGCTCTTTCTTTTCTTCTTGCTCTTTCTTTTCTTCTTGCTCTTTCTTTTTTTCTTGCTCTCTTTCTTGCTCTTTCTTTTTTCTTGCTCTTTCTTTCTTGCTCTTCCTTTCTTGCTCTTTCTTTCTTGCTCTTTCTTACTTTCTCTTTCTTTCTTTATTGCTTTCTTTATTGCTATTTCTTTCTTTCTCTTTCTTTCTTGCTCTTTCTTTGTTGCTTGCTTTCTTTATTGCTCTTTCTTTCTTGCTCTTTCTTTCTTGCTCTTTCTTTCTTGCTCTTTCTTTCTTACGCTTTCTTTCTTTCTTGTTCTTTCTTTCCTTCTTGCTCTTTCTTTTCTTCTTGCTCTTTCTTTTCTTCTTGCTCTTTTTTTCCTTCTTGCTCTTTCTTTCTTTCTTTCTTGCTCTTTCTTTCCTTCTTGCTCTCTCTTTCCTTCTCTCTTTCTAGATCCCAGTTACTGTCAAGCCACAGTCAGGCACTCGAGGAGGTCACCAGAGGCGGTGGAGGAGGATGCAACTGACGACGAAGTTACCTTGCGCCTTTCTGGACAGAGTCGGAGTACTGGAAGCACGTCTTCAACTGCATCCTCAGCCACAACTCTGTCTCTGAGCACAATTCTGGATGGCTTTGCAGGTCGAATGGCCTCTAAGCCTTGCCTAGCCTGGTCCTTTTTTGACCTTGCAAAGGATCTCCCAGATCATGTCATCTGTAAAATTTGTTAGCAATCTATAAGTAGAGGCCAAAAACTCACCAGTTTGACAAGTTCTTCCATGAATCGTCACATGAATTACAAGCATAAGTCCCAGTGGGAAGCTCACTGTGCTGCAATGCAGCAATGCAGCCTAGCGGAGCGGGCCAAACACCGTCTGCCCCTTCAAGTTCCTCCGCGCGCTATTCATGTTCTATGACTGTGGGGACAGCTGTCACAACTGATTTTCCACGCAGACCTTCCACCACTTTAACCGCAACAGGCAGTTTGCTTGGTAGGTTTTCAGTTGGTTTGGAAGGGAAAACAAGTGCTGGTGTACAGCTCTCTCAGACATTGAGAGCACCAACTTTGGATGAAGGCAACATCATGTCTCCGCCTGCACTTTCCTGACAGACCTGCATTTTTCCAGGGACACCCTTCTCACCACCGTCTACACACTATCTGTATCTATCTTGTGGATCAGCATATACTTTGCTACCTATACCGGTGTCATCCTGGGGACAGTTAAGGCGGGTGTATTTTTGAATGTGCTGATGCAAATGTACCTGTGAAGTGTACAACTGGGGCACAAGTGCTGCCAATGAAGTGGTGTCTGTGGGGCCCAATTTTTGGAAAAAAGGGAGACTCCGCTTGGAGTCCCATTGCTGTGTTTTACATGATTTTAGAAGGGCATGCCATGCCTATATCTGTGTCTCCTCCTCTTTTTCCTTGTCCAGCTGTTTTGTTTTCGCATGAGTATTTCTCCTTGTCACTTTCCTATGTGTTTGTGTTGTCTTGTGAGTTGTTTGTCACCTTTTGGACACCTTTGAAGGTGTTTTCTATGTGTTTTATGTGTTTGTGATTGCCTCCCATTGTTTTCAATGGGGTTCGAGAGGTTCGTCGAATGACTCACCGAACCGAACTCGAACGCGGCCTCCGTTCGATGAACCGAACTGATCTCGAGCCTCTAGAGGGTGGCTCATCTTTACTAATGACGCCGGATGTGCGTCACAAACACCGTGACCCCGACGATATATCGTCAGCGATGTCGCAGCGTGTAAAGCTCCCTTAAGGCTGGATGTTCCAGGGCCCACAGCCGGAGCTGCTTGCGGTCTTCCACTGACTCTAAGGGGTACTTTGCACGCTGCGACATCGCTACTACGATATCGTCGGGGTCAAAATGAAATCCGGCGCCGGGTAACGACGTCGCAACGTGTAAAGCCTAGATGCGCCGATAAACAATCGCAAAAGCGTTGGTCATTTTCATAATGTCGCACCAATAGGAGATACGATGTTGTTCCTCGTTCCTGCGGCAGCACACATCGCTGTGTGTGAAGCCGCAGGAGCGAGGAACATCTCCTTACCTGCATCCACCGGCTATGCGGAAGGAAGGAGGTGGGCGGGATGATTACGTCCCGCTCATCCCCGCCCCTCCGCTTTTATTAGCCGCTTGCCGTGTGACGTCGCTGTGACGCCGCACGACCCGCCCCCTTAGGAAGGAGGCGGGTCGCCGGCCAGAGCGATGTCGCAGGGCAGGTAAGTGCGTGTGAAGCTGCTGTAGAGATAATGTTCGCTACGGCAGCTATCACAAGATATCGCATGTGCGACGGGGGCGGGTACTATCGCGCTCAGCATCGCTATCATCGGCTAGCAATGTCGCAGCGTGCAAAGTACCCCTAAGCCTTGCAGGAACTGCTCCACCAGCATCTTGATCCCGTCTGGTTCTCCAATATCATTGGTCAATTTCAGAATCCGCAGCGTCGCTTGTAGCTTTAATGCGTAATCCCTAATGCTGTCTTGGGGCCGTTGCTTACAGCTGTAGAACCTCATCCTCAGCTCTGCTTCAGTGCGGGTCTCAAAGGCAGCACCTAGCCTTTTGAAGATGGCGAGTACTGAGATCCGATCCGCCTCAGTCCATGTGTCCACTTCCAATTCGGCAGCGCCGGTTAGCTGCCCGAGCACTACAAATGCCCGCTGCCATCGGTTTAAGGCATACATATCAAGAACGTTGCCTATTTTCCTCTTAAATCCCTGCAGCGCATCCATCATAGTGTGGGAGCCAGGCGGCGCCCGGCACATAGGGCAAGGTTATGGGCATTATCGGGACAACCACTTCAGGTCCCAATGCCGCCGCTCCTACGGCCGGAGCGGCGTCCGCCACACCAGCGTTACCCTGGTCACGTGTAGCCAGCGCCGCCACACTTCCAACATCTGGCGCCAACATCTTCACGCGCCCCCTTGGTTTTCACTCAGCACTCTTTCGTGCGCTGTGGCTCTCTGGGAACTTCCGGTTCCGGCCTCACATGCAAGACGAAGGGCGGGGCTTCTGCTTTACGCTCTTTCACGGGGAAGATGGCGTTTTGGCGTGAAAAGATGGCGGAAAATGGCGGGAAGAGGAATTTTGACTCACAGTTTTCGGCTTCAAGGTGCACGGCACCAAGGTAAGTGGGTCCTGCTGGTATCCTGTTCGTGACGCCAGGAAATTCAAGGTGTGCCGCCCCTGCGTTAGCAGCCAGACTGCTCGGTTCCAGATCCGCGGTGGCTCGAGGGGTCTCCAGACCCGTGTGTCGTGCGGCTACCCGAATTGAAGGGGGCTATGAACAGGGGATGTGTCAGGTTTCCGGGTTTTCCAGTTCTCTTTTGCATGAGCTTGCCCTCGGTTAACATGGAGTTTTATGTTCTGTTGCCCTACTTCCTGTCCAGCTGCTTAAAAGGCCGCCTCTAAGCCTAGTCCAGTGCCTGAGTATACTGCTTGCTGTGTGCTCCTGCTTTGCTGCTGCTGCTACTTCTTGATTACCTTTGGATCCTCCTGAAAGTCTACCGACCGACTCTGGACCATACCCGGTTTCTTCAAGCTGTGCCCGGACTCCGTCTGCCGTCTTTGGTCAGCACGTCTGCCCGGTTTCTTCCGGCTCATAACCATTCTGGACTTTCATCCCGTACGGACACTTCTGGACTTTACCACTTGCCCCTTGTGTCCCGGCTGCGGCGCATTTAGGCCTTCCGGGGTTGATTGCCGGACAGTCCCTGTATAGGGGTTCGCTCTGGTGGTCTCCCTGGGGGAGTCCGGTGCGTGGCCCCGGGAATCCCCTTCGCTCCGTTTCGGAAAGGTATTTTCATGTGTTTGTTATACTGTGTATTTCCGTTGTGTATCTACCGTGGTTACATATTATAAACATCTTGTACCACAAACTCGTCTCTGGTTGTCATTGCCCTAACGCTATCGAAATCCTCAGAACATACAATAGTATTACAGGATGGTGTGGAAAGTTCGTGGCGCCGCCCATAGTGTGTGGTAAGGGTGAAGTACCTCCGTTGCGGCTGGGAGTACCCAGTGGCGATGGTGTGGGCAGCCAGGTGTTTAACCCCTCCACGGGTAGGGGGTTGCCCCGGGACTCGGTGATGGTGTCGGGAAGGTGCCGTCGGGCTGGTAAGGGTTAATTGCGTACTCACTCAGTCCAATAACGCTGATGCTGACAACCGTGGTAAACCAAAGTTCTTGATGCCACTGCAGCAGGGAGGGAGCATGCCTGGATCCCGTGCCCGTTGGTGTTGCTTGTTAGCCTGTGACCTTGACCTTGGCACCTTTTTCTACAGTTGGTCCCTCTTAGCTTGAAACTAAAGCGAGTCCCGCTCACTCGTATGACTAACGTAGTGAGCTTGCTCTCAGGGACGCTTGGGATTTTCTGAACCTGGCAGTGGGAAATTCCTATCCCCCACGTGCTAGTACCCCGATTTTGGAGCGGGTGGAGAACGGATCTTGAAGGCTCCATCCTCATCGGGTTAATTACCAGGACGCTTGAAGCTACTTCCCGGCCTAGAGTCCACGTACCCTGTTGTGCCCTAGCCCCTGCCCGGTGATGGCACAAGGCCGCCGGCTGTCCTCCACGACAGACCGTGCCCCTTGTCACGATCCCCTGCGACCGGGATCCTACCAGGCCCAGACCAACGTCTGCCACCTAGTAAACAAGCTGCCCAGCTCCTGACCTCTCCACTTGAGAGTCACCACTCAACAACTGTCTGTCTCCTGAAACTCCTGACCTCCCCTTAACCAACCCCCCAAGTGGCCGGCCCTATTCCCTTCAGGCTGTCCACTGGTATGTCTGGTGGGTGTGGTGCAGAGTGTTTCTAGGATTTTGATTAGCTTGTTCTTAGCAACACCAAAGATCAGGGACCAGTAACCAAGCAGGAGTTGGATATCATGCAGAAGGGCATATTGCACAATACCCTGTGACGACCTGATTGGCCAGGGCGTCACACAAGGGTAAGAAAAACATACTTACTTTAAAAGTATGTGGTGTGGACCCACTGCCCCACAGGCCAGGCTTACCTGGTAATCACCAGAGCCTTTGGTGATAAATTGGACACTAGGTACCACTCCACGGCAGTCCCTCTTACTGCAGCAGCTGAGCCTAATGTTAGGGACGCAGATATGGGATGATTGACAGAACAGACTTGGAGTGACAGACAGAATAAGTTCAGGAACACAAGATTCAGGTTCAGTCAGATTCGGAGTCACAGATTGGGTACAGGTACACAGGCAGGTCACAAGACAGATTCAGGTTCAGGGACCAGGGACCAGACATCAGTACTAGTTGTCAGGAACTCACTAGGACTAAAATTGATCAGGCATCTGTTAACAGGGGAGGGTGCCTTAAGTGCCTTCTGCTTTTTCATAGGCTGAGAACACTAGCAGAGTACACAAGCTGTCCCTTTACGAAGTGGGGAGATCACACCCTAAGCAAGTGGTCAGGAGACCTGCGTGACGTTCGCAGCCCTTTTCATCTGGGGTCTGTGGAGGGAGCCAGCACACATGCAGATGGACTTGTACAGGAACATATCAGCGTCTCTGCCAGCGAGAGGGAATTTTTATATATATACAGTTAGGTCCAGAAATATTTGGACAGTGACACAAGTTTTGTTATTTTAGCTGTTTACAAAAACATGTTCAGAAATACAATTATATAATATGGGCTGAAAGTGCACACTCCCAGCTGCAATATGAGAGTTTTCACATCCAAATCGGAGAAAGGGTTTAGGAATTATAGCTCTGTAATGCATAGCCTCCTCTTTTTCAAGGGACCAAAAGTAATTGGACAAGGGACTCTAAGGGCTGCAATTAACTCTGAAGGCGTCTCCCTCGTTAACCTGTAATCAATGAAGTAGTTAAAAGGTCTGGGGTTGATTACAGGTGTGTGGTTTTGCATTTGGAAGCTGTTGCTGTGACCAGACAACATGTGGTCTAAGGAACTCTCAATTGAGGTGAAGCAGAACATCCTGAGGCTGAGAAAAAAGAAAAAATCCATCAGAGAGATAGCAGACATGATTGGAGTAGCAAAATCAACAGTCGGGTACATTCTGAGAAAAAAGGAATTGACTGGTGAGCTTGGGAACTCAAAAAGGCCTGGGAGTCCACGGATGACAACAGTGGTGGATGATCGCCGCATACTTTCTTTGGTGAAGAAGAACCCGTTCACAACAACAGATGGACAATGACCCCAAGCATACAGCCAAAGCTACCCAGGAGTTCATGAGTGCAAAAAAAGTGGAACATTCTGCAATGGCCAAGTCACTCACCAGATCTTAACCCAATTGAGCATGCATTTCACTTGCTCAAATCCAGACTTAAGACGGAAAGACCCACAAACAAGCAAGACCTGAAGGCTGCGGCTGTAAAGGCCTGGCAAAGCATTAAGAAGGAGGAAACCCAGCGTTTGGTGATGTCCATGGGTTCCAGACTTAAGGCAGTGATTGCCTCCAAAGGATTCGCAACAAAATATTGAAAATAAAAATATTTTGTTTGGGTTTGGTTTATTTGTCCAATTACTTTTGACCTCCTAAAATGTGAAGTGTTTGTAAAGAAATGTGTACAATTCCTACAATTTCTATCAGATATTTTTGTTCAAACCTTCAAATTAAACATTACAATCTGCACTTGAATACTGTTGTAGAGGTTTCATTTCAAATCCAATGTGGTGGCATGCAGAGCCCAACTCGCGAAAATTGTGTCACTGTCCAAATATTTCTGGACCTAACTGTATATATAGTGAAACCTTCGATTAAGAGTAACTTGGTTTGAGAGCGTTTTGCAAGACAAGCAAAGCTTCTTAAAAATGTTTTAACTTGGTTTAAGAGCAATGCTTTGCAATAAGAGCAAATATTTACTGTTCACACTTCCGGTTCTGTCCTTACACCATGCTCTGACCCGCTCTGGTAACTTTCTGTACATATGTACTTATACTGTATACAGTATACCATTATACAGCATAGAGGAGAAAAATGTGTTTTTCAGCTCACCCAAGGTAGATTAGCTTCCCAGGAGTTCAATTAAATCCAGGCAGTGCACGGAAGGCTGAAAGTCGGTGATGCAGATCCAAGGCAAAAAGAGGTTTTCCAGCAGCACGTCCGGTAGTATAAAATCAATCTTTATTCCATAGTCGATTAAAATTAGGACATCAATATACAAAAGAGGAGGGCCATTCCCTCATACTCCTCGGGGTCATTAAGAATCGCTTATGCGTTTCGGACGTGTTGTCCTTATTCATACTAAGCTATGAGTAAAGACAACACGTCCAAAACGCGTAAGCAATTCTTAACAACCCCGAGGGGTATGAGGGACTTGCCTCCCTCTTTTGTATATTAATGTCTTAATTTTAATAGACTATGGAATAAAGATTGATTTTATACTACCGGACGTGCTGCTGGAAAACCTCTTTTTGCCTTGTATAATACAGTATATACTATATAGCATGTCTATCAATTGTACTGTAATCTAATTGCCTGTGCAGTATTCCTACCCCACATTTGGCTTAGTTCTGCCCATATTTTGGGGAAAATAGATTTGGAGGGTATTTTTTTCTGCATTGTACTAGAATAAATGTTGTTATATTTATACATCATTTTTTCTCTCTATAGTGCACCTCCCATACACCAGCAATTCTATTGTAAGCTAACGTGCAGGTTCATTTGTTTTATGTTTTTTACTATACAGTATTTTGTATTAGTGTACTGTAATAATTTTATTTGAATGCAGTACATTATTTTGTACTGCATATATATATATATATATATATATATATATATATATATACAGTGCTGGCCAAAAGTATTGGCACCCCTGCAATTCTGTCAGATAATACTCAGTTTCTTCTTGAAAATGATTGCAATCACAAATTCTTTGGTATTATTATCTTCATTTATTTTGCTTGCAATGAAAAAACACAAAAGAGAATAACACAAAAATCACATCATTGATCATGTCACACAAAACTCCAAAAATGGGCCAGACAAAAGTACTGGCACCCTTAAGGCTGCTTTACATGCTGCAATTAGTCGTGCGATCGCACCCGCCACCATCATTTGTGCGGCACGGGAAATTTTTTGCCCGTGTCGCACAATGCTGTAACCCCCCATCACACGTACTTACCTTACAAACGACCTCGCTGTGGGCGGCGAACATCCACTTCCTGAAGGGGGAGGGACGTTCGGCGTCACAGCGACGTCACACAGCGACCGGCCAATAGAAGCGGAGGGGACATAACATCCCGCCCACCTCCTTCCTTCCACATTGGCAGCGGGACGCAGGTAAGCTGCAGTTCATCATTCCCGGGGTGTCACACATAGCGATGTGTGCTGCCTCGGGAATAATGAACAACCGGACGTTCAATTTTTAGACAATGAGTGACGTGTCAACGATGAACAAGAAGGTGAGTATTTCTGCTCGTTCATAGCTGTCACACGCTACGATATCACTAACGATGCCGGATGTGCGTCACTTACAACGTGACCCCGCCGACATCTCGTTAGATATATCGTAGTGTGTAAAGCCCGCTTAAGCCTAATACTTGGTTGCACAACCTTTAGCCGAAATAACTGCGAACAACCACTTCCGGTAACCATCAAGAGTTCTTACAATGCTCTGCTGGAAATTTAGACCATTCTTCTTTGGCAAACTGCTCCAGGTCCCTGAGATTTGAAGGGTGCCTTCTCCAAACCGCCATTTTGAGATCTCTCCACAGGTGTTCTATGGGATTCAGGTCTGGACTCATTGCTGGCCACTTTAGTAGTCTCCAGTGCTTTCTATCAAACCATTTTCTAGTGCTTTTTAAAGTGTGTTTTGGGTCATTGTCCTGCTGGAAGACCCATGACCTCTGAGGAAGACCCAGCTTTCTCACACTGGGCCCTACATTATGCAGCAAAATTTGTTGGTAGTCTTCAGACTTCATAATGCCATACACACGGTCAAGCAGTCCAGTGCCAGAGGCAGCAAAGCAACCCCAAAACATCAGGGAACTTCCGCCATGTTTGACTGTAGGGACCGTGTTCTTTTCTTTGAATGCCTCTTTTTTTTCTTGTAAACTCTATGTTGATGGCTTTTCCCAAAAAGCTCTACTTTTGTCTCATCTGACCAAAGAACATTCTTCCAAAACGTTTTAGGTTTTCTCAGGTAAGTTTTGGCAAACTCCAGCCTGGCTTTATTATGTCTCGGGGTAAGAAGTGGGGTCTTCCTGGGTATCCTACCATACAGTCCCTTTTCATTCAGACGGCGACAGATAGTACGGGTTGACACTGTGGTACCCTTGGACTGCAGGGCAGCTTGAACTTGTTTGGATGTTAGTCGAGATTCTTTATCCACCATCCGCACAATCTTGCGTTGAAATCTCTCATCAGTTTTTCTTTTCCTTCTACATCTAGGGAGGTTAGCCACAGTGCCAAGGGCTTTAAACTTCTTGATGACACTGCACACAGGAACTTTCTGGTCTTTGGAGATGGACTTGCAGCCTTGAGATTGCTCATGCTTCCTCACAATTTGGATTCTCAAGTCCTCAGACAGTTCTTTGGTCTTCTTTCTTTTCTCCATGCTCAATGTGGTACACACAAGGATACAGGACAGAGGTTGAGTCAACTTTAATCCATGTCAACTGGCTGCAAGTGTGATTTAGTTATTGACAACACCTGTTAGGTGCCACAGGTAAGTTACAGGTGCTGTTAATTACACAAATTAGAGAAGCATGATTTTTCAAACAGTGCCAATACTTTTGTCCACCCCCTTTTTTATGTTTGGTGTGGAATTATATCCAATTTGGCTTTACGAAACATTTTTATTTTTTTTTCATTGAAGACAAATTAAATGAAGATAATAATACCAAAGAATTTGTGATTGCAATCACTTTCAAGAAGAGACTGAGTATTATCTGACAGAATTGCAGGGGTGCTAATACTTTTGGCCAGCACTGTATATATATATATATATATATATATACACTCTGTGTGTATGTATGTATATATATATACACTAGCTGTACTACTCGGCTTCGCCCGGGTTAATAACTGCTGTTAACAAAATAGAATGTATTAACAAAAATGTATTCTGCACACAAAAACCACAAAACAAATAGATATAAATGTATGTGTGTTTTAGGGCGATTATGTGGTGAGGTTGGTGTATGTGTGGTGAGCTGTGTGCTGCGGGTGGTATATGTGTTCAAGCACGTGGTAGTGTGTGGCGCATTTTGTGTGTGTGTGTGTTCATATCCCCGAGTGTGGCGAGTATCCCATGTCGGGGCCCCACCTTAGCAACTGTACGGTATATACTCTTTGGCGCCATCGCTCTCATTCTTTAAGTCCCCCTTGTTCACATCTGGCAGCTGTCAATTTGCCCCCAACACTTTTCGTTTCACTTTTTCCCCATTATGTAGATAGGAACAAAATTGATTGGTAAATTGGAACGCGCGGAGTTAAAATTTCGCCTCACAACATAGCCTATGACGCTCTCGGGGTCCAGACGTGTGAGTGTGAAAAATGTTGTGGCTGTAGCTGCGATGGTGCAGATGCCAATCCCGGACATACATACATACACACACACATACATACATACACACGCCTGGGTTAATAACTGTTGTTAACAAAATAGAATGTATTAACATTCCCGGGATAGAATGTATTAACGCCCGGGATAGTAACTGGCTCTCTGTTTCTTTCCCATTCTCTGTCTGTCTCCCCCTCTGTATATATCTCTCTGTCTCTCTCTCTATCTCTTTGTTTGTCTGTCTCTTTCCCTGTCTGTCTCTGACTGTCTCTGTCTCTTTATCCGTCTGTCTCAATCTCTTTCCCTGTCTGTCTATCTATCTCTTTCCTTGTCTGTCTATCTATCTCTGTCACTTTCCCTGTCTGTCTCTTTCCCTCTCTTTCCCTTTCTGTCCCTTTCCCTCTTTCTCTCTGTCTCTTTCCCTGTGTCTGTCTCTTTGTCTGTCTCTTTATCTGTCTTTGTCTCTTACCCTGTCTGTCTCTTTCACTCTCTTTCCCTGTCTGTCTGTTTCCCCGTGTTTGTCTCTGTTTCTTTGTCTGTGTCTGTCTCTTTACCTGTCTGTGTCTGTCTCTTAACCTGTCTCTCTCTTTCCCTCTCTTTCCCTGTCTGTCTCTTTCCCTGTCAGTCTGTCTCTTTGTCTGTGTCTGTCTCTTTGTCTGTCTCTTTGTCTGTGTCTGTCTCTTTGTCTTTGTCTCAATGTGTCTGTCTCTTACCCTGTCTATGTCTGTTTCTTACCCTGTCTGTGTCTGCCTCTTTCCCTGTCTATGTCTGTCTGTTTCCCTGGCTGCATTGTGACATGCCAACATTCCATTTAAGGGCGTGGCTGCGCATTCTTCTGAAGTTCTGGCTACACTGTGGCTCCCAGCTCCATTCGCTTTAATGGAGGCAGGTTTTTTGGTGAATAACTGTAAAGCTCGGGGTTAAAATTTCCCCTCAAAACATAGCCTATGACGCTCTCGGGGTCCAGAAGTGTGAGTGTGCAAACTTTTGTGGCTGTAGCTGCGACGGTGCAGATGCCAATCCCGGACATACATACATACATACACACACACATACATACACACACACATACATACACACATTCAGCTTTATGTATTAGATAACTACTATGATCTGGGGAGGCTTCAGCAAGGCTGGATTTGGGCAGGTTAATCTTTGCAAAGGACGTATGAATTTGAAGCACATGTGAAACACGTGTCGGGACCGGGTCCACATGTGAGGCTGACAGACTCACCTCCTTGGGTGCTATACATACCACAGGTAGGTCCTTCAGGTGCCAATCTCTCCACTATTGTATGACTTTTTTCTTTGTCTGAGATCATGCTATGTACTTTCTGGTGGTGCTACATACTGCTGTGTTCAGGCCCTGATTTGGACCTTATCCTGTTGGTTACTTTTTAATGTATAGGCATTCTATTTCTCTACTAGCCTAGGGGATATACCATTGATTTTTCTGGTTATTTACATGTCCCTTTGGGATATAAAAATACTACCTTGTTCCCCGTCTAGAAGCTAAGGGGTAGCCTGTCCCCCTCCCTGGGATCTCTTCCTCTCTCAGTCTCATCTAATTGGATTTTAACTATGTATGTTTAACCACTAACTGTCATCACATGTGATTCCAATATTTGTATTTTTTGTAATAATAAAAATTGTATACTTTTTCACAACTGTGGTACAGTAGTTTTACTCCAAAAACATGGTAAATACCCCTTCTTGTTCACAAGTTTTTGTATGTATTATATGGGGTTCATGTATATTACCACCAATATGAGGTCCGCTTTACTTGGTCTTTGTTTTCCTATATTTGTAAAATGTTTTATTCCTTTTATCTTTCTGCAGAAAAAATAAACCGGTGGTGGTCGGACAGCCCGCGGACGGTCTGTGTTTAACCAAGGGGGAGTGTGACACCCTGGCAAAACCAGGTAGTCACAGTTAGGCCCCCGCCTTACACCTTTCCTTCACTAGGAAACACTCAGCCAACCATTAAACCCTAGTCACCCCCCTTAGGGACAGTTAGACACACCAGTGGGCATGGCCAGGCGGTTGGTGCATGCCCACCCAGGGGTTTAGACAGCCCGGGGGCGGGAAAGTAGTCAGATCAGTTTGAGAGTTCAGTAGTGGAGGTCAGGCCTGTGTGTCAGGCCTGAAGTAAACTGACAGGTACCAGGGTAGGAGCCCTGGTGCCACTGGCTAGGAGGCAGACGGTGGTCTCCGTCGACAGGAGATGGGAAGATGGCTTGGTGGAACCGAGGTGGATCAGGCCAGGGTTGTAGCCCGCCGGTACCGACACGGGGAACCGACCTGGAAACCGTAGCACAAAGGGGGGTACTCGGACCCTGAAGCCAGGAACCAGAACCTACTGGAACTGGTTAATTAACTGATTGAGGCCAAGACTAGAGGTCCTGTCCCACCCAAAGTCCCTCATAGAAGACAACAGCCCACCGATAAGGGATAAGAGGTCACCGCCAAGGCCCATAGATCCATAGATCCATAGATTTTTGTGTGTCATAGAGCTTTGTATGAAATCGGAGAAATAATGGGGTATAGTTAGGCTCCACATTTTCATGTATGCCCAATTGTGGCTCTGTTGAATATAGTATATTGTGCACATGGTGCCTAACTTATACGAGGGTCTTTTTCTGATTAAACATCAAAAGGTGGACTACTACTATGAAGAAGAGATTATAATGGACTGATATACTTATTTCACATAATTTTATGCTGGCAAAGTTGAAGAATTTTCCAATCTTAATGCAAGTGCTTGATATTGTAGGTTTAGATAAATTCATATGGTATAAGCGCCAGTATGAGTATGTACTAGTGAGGTTGTCTTCATCTGCATTACACTTGTAAAATCTAGTGTAAGATTGCTGTGTTTCATACTACAGAGATTAGTAATCGGGCATGCATCTAAAATCCTTGATTATACTAAGCCTTTAACTTACCGTAAGTAGATAAATGCTGTGGATATGTTTTTTCAAATGGCAGGATATGTTTTGAGCCACTTTAATGATTTAAATATAATTAGATCTTTAATGATGACTGAAAGCATTTGTACATTAATGACTAGTATCTTTTTAGCTCTCTTCACACTTTTGTTAATTTTTTCCCATCTGTCTTCCATCACAAAAGAAGAAAAACAGCATTGGATCTTGTACATAAAAAATTGGCAAACCCAGAATTTGTCCCATTGCTTGTGTAGTAATTATGATAAATCCTACTCGCTATTCCTCCTCAGTGTGCATTTACACATGAAAGATTTGTGGTACCGCATCTTCTGCAATGATTTTGTCCAAAGGCCTTTTTTACATGAAATTTTTCAATTCTTTGGGTAAAGAAACACAATGAAATAAATGCACCAAAACCAAATAATTTCAGTTATAGGCCTTTATCTATGGGAATTCTGCATGTTACAGTTTAATATTATTATGGAAGGTAGGGAACACTGAAACAATTTATGTATGTAGGTAAATGTCCTGTAAAGAGGCTGGTGGAGACCAAGTATATTACTATATGTAAAGTACAAAAGTAGATATTTTATTGAATCACAAATATGTCTTGACATATAGCAGATAAAAATAATAATAATAATAATGACAAATACATTTAACCCATGATTGGTGGAGGTTCACAACACAAACTATATATTTCGTAAATTCTGGGTATGAGTGAATATAATAATAAATATAGCTTAAACCAAAGGTCTCAAACACGCGGCCCGGGGGCTGCATGCGGCCCCTGAGGCTGCTTCTTGCGGCCCGCGGTCCCCTTGATGATCGCGGTCAGTGGAGAGGCTGCAGGTGTCAGCGCTTTATTTCAGATGATTTGTCAAGCTGTGCACAGCTATCGCAGTCGCCAGTTAATCAAGAGGCCAGTTGCTGAAGGGTATGACGTTACCTGCTGCCTCTGATCGGCCGGCGGCTGCCCATACTTGTGCACAGAGCTTGACTCTGCGCAGCGCATCTGAAGTAAAGTGCTGAGTCACTGCTGCACCAGGGACCTGATCACCAAGGGGGCTGCAGGCTGCAAGAAGAGGATACAAGGGAATGGGGCACAGCCAGGTGAGATGGGCGGTGATGTATCCTGCGGCCCCGGGGCCGAGATCCGGGGACCGCAGTGCTCGGGCTGGCAGCCACACTTCTTGGCTGCCGGCAGTTAAATCCACACCTGGACATAGCGTTCTCTGCTTTGCGCGGCGTCCAGGGCAAGTTCATCTGTGGGCAGAGCTAGCGCACCGTGTGCTGAGCTCCTGTCCCACAGATGAAGAGAAGAGCTGAAGCACCAACATCTCGCCAAGCTGTATGTTGTCTGTACCACCCAACCCCAGTGCTGCCTTTATACCCCACAGAATTGTCTGTACCCCCAACCCCAGTGCTATCTGTATACCCCCTCAGAACTGTTGGTTATCCCCAATCCCAGTGCTGCCTGTATACCCCCCCCAGGACTGTCTGTCCACCCAAACCCCAGTGCTGCCTGTATACCACCCAGAACTGTCTGTACCCCCAACCCCAGTGCTGTCTGTATACCCCCTTCAGGACTGTCTGTCTACCCAAACTCCAGTGCTGCCTGTATACCCCCCAGAATTGTCTGTCCCCCCAACCCCAGCGCTCCCTGTATACCCCCAGAACTGTCTCTCCCCCAACCCCAATGCTGTCTGCATACCTCCCCAGAACTGTCTGTCCTCAAAACCCCAGCGCTGCCTGTATACACCCCAGAACTGTCTGTCCCCCCCAACCCCAGTGCCTGTATATGTCTCCAAAATTGTCTGTCTGCGCAACCTCAGTGGTGCCTGAATACCCCCAGAACTGTATACCCCCCAGAACTGTCTGTCCCTCCAACCCAAGTGCTGCCTGTATACCCCAGAACTGTCTTCCCCCTCAACCCCAGTGCTGTCTGTATACCTCTCCAGAACTGTCTTCCCCCCCAACCCAAGCCCTGACTATATACCCTCAGAACTGTGTGGTCTCTGACCCCAGTGTTGTATACACCACCAGAACTGTCTGTCCCCTCAACCCCAGTGCTGTATACCTTCCCAGAACTCTGTTGCCTGACTTCAGTGTTGTATACCCCTCTAGAACTGTCTGTCGTCCCTCCCACCCCAGTGCTGTATACTACCAGAACTGTAACTTCTCCCCGCCCCAGTGCTGTATATACCCCAGTGCTGTATATCTCCCCACCCCAGTGCTTTATACCCCCAGAGCTGTGTGTGTGTGTGTGTGTGTGTGTGTGTGTGTGTGTGAGAAGAATGGCACAATAGGCAAGACTACTACAGGGCATTGCTACAAGAAGAGGACCAGGAAAGGGGACATTAATACAAGAAGAGCACCAGCGCTGGCACATTCGTAAAAGGGGACAATGATGGGCACATTACTACAGGATGGGGGACAAGGATGGTGCACATTACTACCAGGGGACAGAGATGGGTACTTTACAATAGGATGGGGTACATTACTAAAGGATGAGGACCAGGATGGAAAAATTACTACAAGATGTTGGCCAAAATTACTACATGGTGCTAATTGTTATATTACATTACATTCTTTTTATATATAAACAAAAAAAGTGCATGTTTGTTATAATAAACAAGCAAAATCTGTTCAAAAACAGTGATCCAAAGTTGTAAAGAGAAACAAATGGTACCACTGCAAACGACACTTGGTCCTGCAAAGAATGTGGCCCACCCAATTATTTTTTTTCTATATGAGGCCCATATACCCAGCTGAGTTTGAGACCCCTGGCTTAAACTATGACTGGATCACAAATAGACACACTGATGAATAATGAAAACAAAAGGAACTGTATATTTTGGACTATAAGATGCACCCAGGTTTGGACAATAGAAAACAAATATTAATATTGAAACTACCCTTGTGATGTAAAGATGTGGTGGGGGCAATGTCACTAATTGGCGGTCTACGGTTGTATATTGGGGAATCAGCTACATGCCTGGTGTCTTACATGTGTGTTTTATTTATGTGTCTTTCATAAGTCTTACATGTGTCTTTCATTTATGGCACTTAAACTCCTTATACATTATTTAGCCAGCTGTACATTTTAGTAGAAGTTATTCTAGTTTCCACAGTATAAAGGATGTGTATTGTAGATTTTATATCAAGCCGTCCTGTACTACACTGATTTTCTTTGCCCTTCATGATCCCACACAAATGTGGTCAAACAAGGATGGCATCACATATGAATCCTATATGGTGCAGAGACAGTAACAAGTGGAAATGCAGATCGGCTTTTGTCTAAGAGACCAAAACTCTTCTGTTAAGTGTAAATCAACTTATCTACATGTAACAGTTTTGCTATCTATATGTGAAAGTTTTAGCTTTCTACAGCCTGTGCAAAAAAGATCCAGTCAATTAAAAAGTAGAAATAGTACCAGCACAAATCTGTAAAAAAGATTTCAATTTTATTCAATGCAAAATGACATAAAAACAAGAAGGTAGGTGTCACAATCTCACCACCAACGGATCCAGGAAGGCAGCGAGTGTCCAAGAGTATAGTGGACCCACAGGACCACAGGGGGAACCCGGACTTACCCTTTAGCAGAGGGAGGGGCTTGACTAAGCACCCATCGTGAGGCAGGATGGAAGGTACCACTCCCAGGGCAAGCAAGCAGGACTGTGGCAGCTGAGCGAGCCAGGGCGACAGCAGGACTGGGGGATACAGAAACTCAGAGCAAAGTCCTGAGAGGACCGGGCAGGGAAAGCACCAGCAGATATCAGACACAAGACACCAGGAAGAGGACCTCAGGCACGGGTCCTCAGGCACATGTCATGGACATCGGGTTAGGCTCCAGACATAGGGTAGAAGTCATCATCCCCCGGAAATTGGGTAAGGCTCCAAACATCGGGCAGAGGTCATCAGACACTGGACATTGGGTACAGCAGGCAAAGACCACAGTAGGGCGGCACAGGAACAATAAGCACAGACCACAGCAGGGTGGTATAGGCACACCAGTCGTGGACCTCAGCAAAGTAAAGTCAGCATAGCAGCTACTTCCAGACTTCAAGTAACATAGAAACACCACTTTATTCACGGAATACAGCAGGACTACGGGTAAATCACACAGCAAGATATCAGGTAACATAGCAGGACTTCAGGTACATCACATGGCAGGATAACAGAGTGTGACGCCCTGGACCCCCAGGGGTCACAGTACACTAACATCACACACACCCCTTCCCCTGGGTAGGTGACACCAGTCAACCAAAAATCCTTGTTGCCACCCTCCAGGCTTGATGTCCACACCAGGTGGGGCGGAGCCAGGTGGTTGACCCCACCCACCGAGGAGTTCACAGGCCTGGAGGTGGGAAAAGACAGCAGATTGTAGTAGACAGTGAAAGTTAGAGGAGTAAAGACTATCGGTGTCTGGGTTGGAGCCCAGCCACGATCAGCAAGGTCGGCAGACGGTGGTGGCCATCCGCAGGAGATGGTGTAGGTCAACGGAACCGTAGGACCGGGGTCGGCGGTGGCCCGCCGGTACCGAACCGGGGAGCAGATTGAAGCCAAGCACCAAGGCAGGATACTCAGACCCCGATTAGGCTAGGAGCCGCCGAAAAGGTCAAATTCTCTGATTGCAGTCTGGACCTCAGGGGTTCATTCCCACCTAAGTCCTGTCAGAAGGCAACAGCCCAACCCATCCGGATAAGTGCCACCGCCAAGGGCCAGAGATCCAAGGGCCAGCACTTGTGGGCAAAACGGGCTCTCCCAACACATACACGCCGGGGAGCGGACTACCCGTGGGAAGCCATAGGAGTCAAACACACTTACACAGGTGCAGGAAAACGACAGCCACCATCAACCCGTCCGGGGAGAGTGAGAACACCGCAGCCAGCTGTGGGCCCCGTCCATCCAGCCGTTTTGTTTACCAGAGACTCTGTCCTTCTGTGTCTGAGTGAGTACAACAGTGCCATCCGGCACCGTGCTTCACCGCAACGTTGCACCCGCGCCCACGCTGCCTCCCCGCATCGGCACCTGCACCTATACCTCCTCCTTACTCCCCAACCTGGGCCACGGGACCAACAGCCCCTACCCACGGAGGGGTCAACACCTTAGCTGCTCTCCTCCATCGCTCCCAGGATTCCCTGTCACCAGCAGCAGTGGTGCCCACCATCACCACAACCCGTGGGTTGCGTCACGACCGACATCCCCAAACATCCCACCACAAACCTCCCCCTTTTCACTCGTAGGCGAGGAGGCACTGCTCGAGCCCCCGGGTCCGGCCCCGTGCTCGAGCCACCGAGGAGCAGAAGCACCGGACCCGAGCGCCAGCGGTTCCAGGCGAGCGGCGTTCCCAACCCCTCCGCCCGTGACAAGAGTATATCACACGGAAGGATATCAGGGTACATCACACGGCAGGGTATCAGGGTATATCACATGGCAGGATATCAGGCTACATCACACGGCAGGAACACAAATACAGGACACAGGACCAGGCTGAAGTCCAGGGCGATTGCCAGTAACTGAACGCAAGTACCTGAGCACGTCGGGACAATGGTTAACCGGACTACAGGTAGGATACCAGACTCAGACAGGTGACTGGACACAGGCAGTATACTGGACTCAGGAACAGAAGACACCAGCCCTTCAGGAGAAACACATGCAAAGACACATAATGCTCTGCCCTTCCTATCAGGGGGAGGAGCCTTAAATAGCTGGTGCCTTCCGGAAATAGGCTGGGGACACCTCATCAAGGTGCGCACATCTCCCTATAAAAGATTACCCTAGGCTGGAGAGCAGGAAACCCCACACAACATGTGCAGCCTAGGTGGGAGCAGAGCCGACCATCACGTGGGTATCCACCGGGAACAACAGCCGGGGACTGCACTTATACGTGGACAGCAGAGAAAAGGGAAGCAGGTATGTACCGCCCCCGTGTCAACAGCCAGAGCTGCTCGGATCCGGATCCGCGGTGGCTCGAGGGGGGTCTCCAGACCTGGGGGTCGTGCGGCCACTCGAAATAGAAGAGGGGATATTTACAGGGAATAGTGTCTAAAGTTCGTGACGCCACCCGTGGTGTGTGATAAGGTAGAGTACCACCGCTTCAGCTGGGAGTACCCGGGGGCGATGGAGTGGGCAGCCAGGTGTTTAACCCCTCCACGGGTAGGGGGGATGCCCCGGGGCTCGGTGATGGTAAGGGAGTGCCGTTAAATGCAAGGGAATTGGAAGGCAAGAAGCAGGAAACTCACAGTTGGTAGTCGTGGTGCTGGATGAGGCTGTGCTGCTTTGGAAGGTCAGTAAACACACAGACTGTAATTAAACCAAAAGTCCTGGAGTACCGCTGCCACTGAGGAGGGGAGCCCATCCAGGTGACCGTTCCCAATGATATTGCTTGGTGTGTTCCAGTCTAGTACGACCTTCTGTGAGCTTCTACTACTCAGCCCCTCACACTCTGAGGGCTGCTGCCTCGCTGTCCTGGGAGCTCCAACTCCCCCAGCCTGCTCTCCCCCTGAGAGCTACTTGAGAGCCACCACTCTCCTTGCTCCCCTGCCGATGACTGCCCAGTTACCTCCCCCCAGTCTGCCTGACTCTAAGGTTTTTCTCCACTGGACCTACCCACTGGTGCGTGTGTGTGACTGAAATTTGCATGCTGGTGTTTGCAACATCATTGGGTGGCACCAGGAACTAAGGAGGAGATGGATACTGCACGGAAATGAAAATTGTGCAATACCTTGTGACGACCTGATAGTCCAGGGGCGTCACATTCCCCCTTGGTTAAACGTAGCTCATCCCCGAGCTACAGGACACATCAGGTATTATTTAAACTACTCCTGTAAGGAGGAAAAAAGGATAACATGTTATAAACAGTTTTCATCCCTCACAGGGGAGGCACACTTCCCAAACACTGCAAAAAGAGTCCGAGTCCACATTCGCCAATGTCCCGGATCCCATTAACCAGCCACCCAAACAACTTGACCCCCTGCAAAACTATGGTGGGTCTGTCATGGACGGGTGCCGCACCACGGCAAAGGGGCTGCTCGGGGTGCTCGGATCCGGGATCGTGTCTGGGAGCTTGAGTGGTGACCGGACCCGGGGCTTGCGCAACCGCCCCTCCTCGCAACAGTGAAAGGGGGTATTTACATGGGAGATAGTTTTTGTCTGTGACGCCACCCGTGGGTTGCGGTGATGGGATGGTGGCACCGCCGCTGCCTCTTGTGCAAGTGCCCGGGACCGATGGTGTTGGGCAGCAAGATGGTATCCCCTCCACGGGTAGGGGAGGTGTAGTCCTGGGGCCCAGGTGTAGGTGGGGAGCAGTGTTGGGGCGCCGTTGGCAGGTTGGACCGGATGACACCGGTGTACTGACGATTAAGAATAATCCACACAGAGTCTGTACTGTAAACCAAGGCCGGTTGCCGTTGGAGAGGTGTGCTGGTCCCGCACATGGGTTAGCAAGGTAGGGACCCTTCCTCCTGCACTTGTGTCTTGCTGTGTGTTGATTTAACCCGCTTGGAACAGGAGAAATCCGCTCCCCTGTGGCTTTGTATACAGAGGGAGCCGTTGCCCGCAAAATCTGACCCTTGGGATATCAGTGGGTTCTGGCGGACACCCTCTCCCCTGCGATGGGCTTCCGTTTCGCTCTCTGGGCTTCTCTAGAACAAGGCCTGGAACCTTGCTCCTGACTGGTGAATTAACAAGGGGATTGCAACCTTCCTCATCCTAGGGTCCAGGTACCTCGCCTGTGCACGGCCTCCGGACTGGATTCCCGCTGTTGGTACCAGCGGGCTACAACCCTGCCCCGGTCCACTTCAGGTCTCCCACACCAGAATCTCTGTCGCCTGTGGCCCTACACTGCCGTCTGCCACCTAGTCGGTTCTCCCGTGGTCCAAGGGCTCCGACCCTTGACCACTCTGCCACTTCAGCTCAATTCCACTCAAAACTCCACTTGACTAACTGCACTTCCACTTTACTGTGTTCCCGCCCCTGACACCTCAAAAGCCCTAGGTGGGCGTTCCCATCCGCCTGGTCCCGCCCACTGGTGTGTCCCTATAGTCATGGGTGGAGTGACTAGGCTTTGTGGCTGGTGTTCCTGTGTGTGAGATGTGGTGTTGAATTCCCAGGAGGAGGCGATTCCTGTACCCTTGGTGGGGGGTACAGTCCTCTATGACTCCCTGGTTTTGCCAGGGCGTCACAGGTCCGTGACCAGGTTAAGATGCCGGGTTTAAAGGGTGACTCTGGTAACAGTCCTGAGCAACCTGGTAGCCATTGCCCTTTGTGTCAACCCCCACCGGGGCCTCCTGGTGCCGTCTACCAGCACTGCACCGTCCAAAGCCCTGATGGTCTTTTCCCTGTAACAACGGGTGGAAAAAAGTTCAACAAGGAGGGCGCAGTCTAATTATAGCAGACCTTTCCTGCCACCCCCCACCTGGGGATCCAGATGGCCTCCTCCACGGAACACGAGGACATTCAACAAGGGTGACAGTCCATATAAACTTTTAAAACTTTTAACTAACTTGCGGGTAGCTATCCATGTTCAGCTACCACTGCTTCATAGGGTCTTGAGGTTCACTCAGCCCTCCAGGGCCAGCATTCCAGGAACAACCGCAGCACATTCCGGGAGTCGGGTTCACAAGCGGGAATGGAGGCGGTGTGGTCGGCGGTGCTGCAGCTTCAGGGAGCTAGGCTGGCTGGTGCTCCACAACTAGATTGAAGACGGGTTCCGGCTCCGGGCAGGTCAGTGAGATTAAGCGGGTCTGCATTCCCATCTCCCAACGCTGCTCTGCGTGCACGGCCTGATTCTCATAGGCCCATACTGCTGCCACCACTCTCCATACCTCCGCTTTCCAGTCCACCATGTGCTGAAGGGACTGTACTCGCACCCGGACACAGAACCGAGCTAATTCTCGCTCCAGCCAGGCAGCGGTCCCTGGTACAGGACTGCTGCATTCCTGTTCCTCTGGTGCAGACATTTTGCCTCTCAGTATCCAGAAGTCCTGGCATCCCAGCTTCTCTTCCGCTGTAGTTACATGCCGTCACGCCCCCTCGGTTTTCACTCACCACTCTTCTCGATACTGTGGCCCTCTGGGAACTTCCGGTTCCGGCCTCACACTCAGGACGAAGGGCGGGGCTTCGGTTTTGCGTGCTTTTGTGGAGAAGACGGCGTTTTGGCTCCGAAAGATGGTGGAAGATGGCGGAATTGGTGAGAAACAGGGTTCTTGACTCGTGGTTTCAGTCTTCAAGGTGCACGTCACCCAGGTAAGTGGGTCCTGCTCGTATCCTGTTCATGACGCCAAAATTTCGAGGTGTACCGCTCCCGTGTCAGCAGCCGGATCTGCTCGGATCTGCGGTGGCTCGAGGGGGGTCTCCGGACCCGGGGGTCGTGCGGCCACTCGAAATAGAAGAGGGGATATTTACAGGGGATAGTGTCTAAAGTTCGTGACGCCACCCGTGTGTGCTAAGGTGGAGTACCACCGCTGCAGCTGGGAGTAGTCGGGGGCGATGGAGTGGGCAGCCAGGTGTTAGACCCCTCCACGGGTAGGGGGGATGCCCCAGGGCTCGGTGATGGTAAGGGAGTGCCGTTAAATGCAAGGGGGTTGGAAGGCAGGGAGCAGGGAACTCACAGTTGGTAGTCGTGATGCTGGATGAGGCTGTGCTGCTTTGGAAGGTCAGTAAACTCACAGACTGTAATTAAACCAAAAGTCCTGGAGTACCGCTGCCGCTGAGGAGGGGAGCCCATCCAGGTGACCGTTCCCAATGATATTGCTTGGTGTGTTCCAGTCTAGTACGACCTTCTGTGAGCTTCTACTACTCAACCCCTCAAGCTCTGAGAGCTGCTGCCTCGCTGTCCTGGGAGCTCCAACTCCCCCAGCCTGCTCTCCCCTTGAGAGCTACTTGAGACCCAACACTCTCCTTGCTCCCCTGCCGATGACTGCCCAGTTACCTCCCCCCCAGTCTGCCTGACTCTAAGGTGGGCGGACCTTTCTCCACTGGACCTACCCACTGGTGTGTGTGTGACTGAGATTTGCATACTGGTGTTTAGCTGAATCCAGGCAAAATAGGTGCAGAAATAGAAGACCTAAAATATAACTTTTATTTAGCGTGCTAGTAAAAAGTGAACCTAGGCTCACTAAGGGTGAGTAAAAACCAAAACCACAAGAGTGATTAAAATCCTGCTGACCGCAGGGACACAAAGAAGAGCAAACCAAGTCGTATTGGCCCTGGTGATAGAGTGCGGCAAAACTAGCCTCAAAACTAACTTGAGGATGCCACCAATAACTAACTACCAAGGTATATCCTGACTATGGACTGACACACAACCTTATTCATTCATGAGACTGGATATGTTACCAGCATAAGGAAATGTGTCTATAGTGTCTACAGGTGGACAAATGGGTGTCACATATAGATCCCTTAAGGGAACGATCTTACTCGGTCCAGCAGAAATATAGGAGGGGCGACATGAAGAAGGACCACCAAAACAACGGCTTTTTCAGGGGGAGCTGTCCACCAGCTCTTCAAATCCCACAATAGTAATGCCGGGGGGTCAAATCCATATATTAGGGCAGACACTCACTCCCAACGCGTTTCATGGAAGGCAATCATCAGGGGAGTCTGGTGAGGAATATCGAGTATGGCCCATACCCATCTTATGTGGCCATATTTCTGTGCCCAAAGATACTCTAAATTAAAGCAAAAAGTTCATATTAAGCCCACATACACATAAATAGAGGCCTATTCTTTCTGCCCACATACACATAAATAGAGGCCTATTCTTTCTGCCCCATAGTTCATATACTCACCGCACATGTGCGTGCGTCAGACATATATCCTTTCAAAGGTGCCGCACTCCGCATCCGGAAGCAGGCTCCTTTTTATAAATAACAAAATAATTGACAAAATAATTCTCCAGAAAGAATGTTACTGGATCTATAGCCTCAACACTATGACACCGAAAAGGCCTGAATGAGTCCCTATCCTTTGCGCCCTTCCTAGGAGCACTGTAGTGAATAGGGTAAGTATAGGAGGGAAAGACGACGGCTGAGTGGGGGCACTATGGGCGTGGGTTATACTAGGGTGCCGATCCCCCACATGGTAGGTAGGGTCAGATTGTCCTTTAGGGTAACATCGTAGTGTGCACCTTAGTTTTTGACCCCCCCCGTATGCTGCATTCTTATTGCATTTCCCACTGGCCTATCCTCATTCAATTATACCTCATCTATACCCACACTGCTGTGCTACTTTTATGGTTGGCTCTGGGACTGCCACTTTGGGACAGGGATATATAGACATGATGCTTGGTCATATTTCTAGCTATACTTCCTGATATATGTCCTTGGTCCTGAGCCCTGCTAATTTGTGCATCCGTTATATTGTTCCGCTGTTTTGTAATCAATGTGTTGTTTTCTCTCCTACTATCACGGTCTGCTCTGTTGAGTATTGTTTCTATTATCATCCCTATAGGTGGTTATCTTTTTTATGTGAATATCAATAGGTCCCATGTGGACGGGTCTATGTTTGACTAATATTATGATACAAATGCTGCCGTCATAGCTACCTTTACCCACCATGTTTTGGTTTTAATAACCAACATGGACTTTCAGTGTAATGATGCTCTGCAGGCAGAACCGGAGCTTGTTTACGTTGCGATGGCAACGCGCTCCGTGTTCTGGTTTGTCTAGACCAGCAGGCGTCACTCTCCAGGATATGACGCTACCTGGTGAGGCCGTGCCCGCCCTGTTGCGACGCGGCAGCCGATGGCGCGTGTTTCCGGTCCCAGTGCTTTCTGGGAGCATGCGTCATCGGCCGAGACGGTGCTTCTGCGCATGCGCCGCTTTATAAAAAGGAGCCTGGTTCCGGATGCGGAGCGCGGCACCTTTGAAAGGATATATGTCTGACGCACGCACATGTGCGGTGAGTATATGAACTATGGGGCAGAACTATGAACTATGAACTATGGGGCAGAAAGAATAGGCCTCTATTTTTGTGTATGTGGGCAGAAAGAATAGGCCTCTATTTATGTGTATGTGGGCTTAATATGAACTTTTTGCTTTAATTTAGAGTATCTTTGGGCACAGAAATATGGCCACATAAGATGGGTATGGGCCATACTCGATATACCTCACCAGACTCCCCTGATGATTGCCTTCCATGAAACGCGTTGGGAGTGAGTGTCTGCCCTAATATATGGATTTGACCCCCCCGGCATTACTATTGTGGGATTTGAAGAGCTGGTGGACAGCTCCCCCTGAAAAAGCCGTTGTTTTGGTGGTCCTTCTTCATGTCACCCCTCCTATATATCTGCTGGACCGGGTAAGATTGTTCCCTTAAGGGATCTATATGTGACACCCATTTGTCCACCTGTATACACTATAGACACATTTTCTTATGCTGGTAACATATCCAGTCTCATGAATGAATAAGGTTGTGTGTCAGTCCATAGTCAGGATATACCTTGGTAGTTAGTTATTGGTGGCATCATCAAGTTAGTTTTGAGGCGAGTTTTGCCGCACTCTATCACCAGGGCCAATACGACTTGGTTTGCTCTTTGTGTCCCTGCGGTCAGCAGGATTTTAATCACTCTTGTGGTTTTGGTTTTTACTCACCCTTAGTGAGCCTAGGTTCACTTTTTACTAGCAAGCTAAATAAAAGTTATATTTTAGGTCTTCTATTTCTGCACCTATTTTGCCTGGATTCAGCTATTTGCTACGGTTGATACTGTGGATCCTCTGGGTATTTTGCTATTGTTTGCGTACTGGTGTTTGCAACATCATTGGGTGGCACCTGGAACCAAGGAGGAGATGGATACTGCACGGAAAGGAAATTTGTTCAATACCCTGTGACGACCTGATAGTCAAGGGGAATCACAGGTACACTGCACAAGGTACAGAGGGACGCCGGCATCAATAGTATGCCGGTGTGACAGTAGGTGGATAAAAGTATAAACTGATACAAGACAGGTATGTGACGCCCTGGCCTATCAGGTCGTCACAGGGTATTGTGCGATCTTCCCTTCTGCACAGTATCCACATCCTCCTTGGTTATGGGTCCCTGACCTTTGGTGTTGCTATGAAAAAGCTAAACAAAATCCTAGAAACACTCTGCACCACACCCACCAGACACACCAATGGGTAGCCTGTAGGGAATAGGGCCGCCCACTTGGGGGGTAGGTTAGGGAGGGTCAAGAGTGTCAGGAGCAGTCACTTGAGTGGTGACTCTCGTGAGGAGAGGTCACAAGTCAGTTGGAGGAGGTCAGGAGCTGGTCTCCTTGCCAACACTAGGTGGCAGACGTTGGTCTGGGCCTGGTAGGAGCTGGAACCCCGGTCGCAGGGGATCGTGTCAAGGGGCACGGAACTGCCAAGGAGGGCAGCTTGCGGCCTTGAGCCATCTCCGGGCAGGGGCCAGGGCACGACGGGATACGTGGACCCTAAGCCGGGAAGTAGCTTCAAGCTTCCTGGTAATTTGCCCGACGAGGACGGAGGCTTCAAGATTCATTCTCCACCCACTCCAAAATCGGGGTACTAGCGCAACGAGGGGGATAGGACTTTCCCAATATACAGTCAAGAAAATCCCAAGCGTGAACCCTGAGAGCAAGCTCACTCCGTTAGCCATACGGGTGAGAGGGACCCAACTAGTTCTATACTACAGGGGCCAACCAGTAAAGAAGGTGCCAAGGGAAAGGTCACAAGCTAACAAGCAACACCATCGGGCACGGGATCCAGGCGTGCTCCCTTCCTGCTGCAGCGGTGCTCAGAATTTTGGTTTACAAGTTGTCGGTGTCAGCGTTATTGGACTGAGTGAGTACGCAGTGACCCTTTCCTGCCCAACGGTATCCCCTCACTACCATCACCGAGCCCCGGGGTATTCCCCCTACCCACGGAGGGGTTAAACACATGGCTGCCATCCCATTGCCACCGTGCGCTTCCAAGAGCAGCGGTGGTACTCCACCTTACCACACACCGTGGGTGGCATCACGAACTCTAAACATACAACCCCCTGTAAATACCACCCTTTTATTTCGAGTGGCCGCACGACCCCTGCCGGGTCCGGAGACCCCTCGAGCCACCGCGGATCCGGATCCAAGCAGTCTTGGCTGCTGACGGTGGGGTGGTACAGGTATAGATAAAGCGTTTCTGGCCCAAAGTGGCCATTAGTCTAAATAAAAGCATAGTGCATATAAACATAGGGTACTTAGTAAACACTGTTTTTGATCAAAAAAAGCATAAAGCTATCCCACCAAACGTCAAGGTGTACCCAGTTGGGATAGTACCTACACTCTCTAATATTAAAACCTTACCATGGGTCTAAAATAGGCCTCAATGTGGCTAAGGGCTGAAAGCGACCGGGTCCCAACAGGACACACACAGTCAGGGGGATTCACAGAATGAAATGTCCAGCTCGCTGAGAAGGGGGCCACTCCCTGTTTGTACTGAATACAAAAAAACTACATAAAAACAAAAAAGTGAGCCGGAGTATGAGATGGTATACATGGAACTTGTGAGACCATGTTCACACTGGCCATGAGACAAAGCGAAACCAAGGAAAAAAAATGTGAAAACATACCCTGCTGTAACTAAATAAAAGCATAGTGCATATAAACATAGGGTACTTAGTAAACACTGTTTTTGATCAAAAAAAGCATAAAGCTATCCCACCAAACGTCAAGGTGTACCCAGTTGGGATAGTACTTACACTCTCTAATATTAAAACCTTACCATGGGTCTAAAATAGGCCTCAATGTGGCTAAGGGCTGAGAGCGACCGGGTCCCAACAGGACACACACAGTCAGGGGGATTCACAGAATGAAATGTCCAGCTCGCTGAGAAGGGGGCCACTCCCTGTTTGTACTGAATACAAAAAAACTACATAAAAACAAAAAAGTGAGCCGGAGTATGAGATGGTATACATGGAACTTGTGAGACCATGTTCACACTGGCCATGAGACAAAGAGAAACCAAGGAAAAAAAATGTGAAAACATACCCTGCTGTAACTAAATAAATGCATAGTGCATATAAACATAGGGTACTTAGTAAACACTGTTTTTGATCAAAAAAAGCATAAAGCTATCCCACCAAACGTCAAGGTGTACCCATTTGGGATAGTACCTACACTCTCTAATATTAAAACCTTACCATGGGTCTAAAATAGGCCTCAATGGGGCTAAGGGCTGAGAGTGACCGGGTCCCAACAGGACACACACAGTCAGGGGGATTCACAGAATGAAATGTCCAGCTCGCTGAGAAGGGGGCCACTCCCTGTTTGTACTGAATACAAAAAAACTACATAAAAACAAAAAAGTGAGCCGGAGTATGAGATGGTATACATGGAACTTGTTTTTCTTCCTTGGTTTCTCTTTGTCTCATGGCCAGTGTGAACATGGTCTCACAAGTTCCATGTATACCATCTCATACTCCGGCTCACTTTTTTGTTTTTATGTAGTTTTTTTGTATTCAGTACAAACAGGGAGTGGCCCCCTTCTCAGCGAGCTGGACATTTCATTCTGTGAATCCCCCTGACTGTGTGTGTCCTGTTGGGACCCGGTCGCTCTCAGCCCTTAGCCACATTGAGGCCTATTTTAGACCCATGGTAAGGTTTTAATATTAGAGAGTGTAGATACTATCCCAACTGGGTACACCTTGACGTTTGGTGGGATAGCTTTATGCTTTTTTTGATCAAAAACAGTGTTTACTAAGTACCCTATGTTTATATGCACTATGCTTTTATTTAGTTACAGCAGGGTATGTTTTCACATTTTTTTTCCTTGGTTTCACTTTAACCCTCATGTGGACACAAGCTTTCATTAATTTGCTCATGAGGTCAGCTCAGTCCCTGCTGATCGAGAGAACTATGCATCCACTTAGGCCTGAAACACACATCCGTGAAACACGTGCGTGTTTGGTCCGTTTCCGTGTATACTGGAGACACGGCCAAACGTGCACCAATGTTACTATATCTCTGCGGTTACAATTGCGTTTTTGGTTATGTCCGTGAGTCCGTCTCCGTGATGCGTTTTTTGGTCCGTGTCTCACACCAGCATGTCCGTTTTCTGCACGCAACACGCAGCACGGACCCAATGAAAGTCAATGGGTCTGTGCGCACGTCCGAGTGACACGGACGCATCTCTGTTTGCTCCCTGTACGTTTTGTGCTTTTTTCATGTGATGTCGGTCTTTTTTCTTTTTCTGTTTCGTTCTCTCCCTCAGCCCATCGGTCGGTCTCTATGTCTGTCGGTCGGTCTCTCTGTCTTATCTGTCCCTCTAGCTGTCTGTCGGTCAGTTCCCCCCCTCTCTCATACTTACCGCTCCCCGATCTCCGGCGCGGCGCTGCACTGCTGTTATAAAAACTTCGGCGGCTTTTACTATTTTGAAAAAGCCGGCCGCCCATTAATCAATCTCGTATTCCCTGCTTTACCCGCCCACCGGCGCCTGTGATTGGTTGCAGTCACACACGCCCACCACGCTGAGTGACAGCTGTCTGACTGCACCCAATCACAGCAGCCGGTGGGCGTGTCTATACTGTGCAGTGAAAAAAATAAATAAATAATTAAAAAAAACGGCGTGCGGTCCCCCCCCATTTTAATACCAGCCAGATAAAGCCATACGGCTGAAGGCTGTTATTCTCAGGATGGGGAGCTCCACGTTATGGGGAGCCCCCCACCCTAACAATATCAGTCAGCAGCCGCCCAGAATTGCCGCATACATTATATGCGACAGTTCTGGGGCTGTACCCGGCTCTTCCCAATTTACCCTGGTGCGTTGGCAAATCGGGGTAATAAGGAGTTATTGGCAGCCCATAGCTGCCAATAAGTCCTAGATTAATCATGTCAGGCGTCTATGAGACACCTTCCATGATTAATCTGTAAGTGACAGTAAAAAAACACACACACCCGAAAAAAATCCTTTATTAGAAATAAAAAACACAAACAAATTCCCTCATTACCAATTTATTAACCCCGACAAACCCTCCATGTACGGCGTAATCCACGGACCTCCAGCGTCGCTTCCAGCTCTGCTGCATGGAGGTGACAGGAGCAGCAGAAGACACATCCGCTCCGGTCACCACCACGCAGCTAATGAGATGAGTAGCGCGATCAGCTGCTGTCACTTAGGTTACCCGCGGCCACCGCTGGATCCAGCGGTGGCCGCGAGTTACCTGACTGACAGCAGCTGATCGCGCTACTCATCTCATTAGCTGCGTGGAGGTGACCGGAGCGGCGGTGTCTTCTGCTGCTCCTGTCACCTCCATGCAGCAGAGCTGGAAGCGACGCTGGAGGTCCGTGGATTACGCCGGACATGGAGGGTTTGTCGGGGTTAATAAATTGGTAATGAGGGAATTTGTTTGTGTTTTTTATTTCTAATAAAGGATTTTTTTCGGGTGTGTGTGTTTTTTTACTGTCACTTACAGATTAATCATGGAAGGTGTCTCATAGACGCCTGACATGATTAATCTAGGACTTATTGGCAGCTATGGGCTGCCAATAACTCCTTATTACCCCGATTTGCCAACGCACCAGGGTAAATCGGGAAGAGCCGGGTACAGCCCCAGAACTGTCGCATATAATGTATGTGGCAATTCTGGGCGGCTGCTGACTGATATTGTTAGGGTGGGGGGCTCCCCATAACGTGGAGCTCCCCATCCTGAGAATAACAGCCTTCAGCCGTATGGCTTTATCTGGCTGGTATTAAAATGGGGGGGGACCGCACGCCGTTTTTTTTAATTATTTATTTATTTTTTTCACTGCACAGTATAGACACGCCCACCGGCTGCTGTGATTGGGTGCAGTGAGACAGCTGTCACTCAGCGTGGTGGGCGTGTGTGACTGCAACCAATCACAGGCACCGGTGGGGGGAGAAAGCAGGGAATACGAGATTGTTTAATGAGCGGCCGGCTTTTTCAAATTAGAAAAAGCCGCCGAAGCAGTGTGAACGCCGTGCAGCGCCGGTGATCGGGGAATGGGGAGTATGAGAGAGGGGGGACACTTCAGTCACTCGGGGGATTAGCGGTCACCGGTGAATCCTTCACAGGTGACCGCTAATCAGTACACGGCACACAGACAGAGCCGCAGCATGACTATGAAGTCGGGTGAAGTTCACCCGAGTTCATTCTCATCCCGCTACTCTGTCTTCCGACATGTAGTAACGACATTTTGCATCACACACGTACATTTCACACGGACAACACATACACATGTCAGTTATTTCACTCACGCACACACGGACATTCCACACGCACATACGGCTAGCATACGGGATACACACGCAGGCCACACATACCATAAAAACGGACCTAAAAAACGGAAAACGGACCCGAAAAACGGCCCGTTTTACACGGACGTGGTTTTCACGGATGTGTGGCGGAGGCCTTAGGCTGCTTTCACACATCTGGCTTGAGCTCTGCGGCTCAATCCGGCTGTGCAAGCTATGCAACGGATGCGGTGAAAACACCGCATCCTTTGTATAAGTTTTTCCCATGCGGCCCGTCCGGTTTTTGCCGCTTGCGGCATGCTTCTGAGCATGCGCAGTGGCAAAAACCGCATGCGGCGGCCGGATGCGGTTTTTGCCGCATTGCGCCGCATCCGGCCGCCATAGGCATGCATTGAAAAATGCGCCGCATCGGCCAAATACGGCGCGATGCGTTTTTTTTTGACGCACGAAAAAATGTGCTAGGCAACGTTCCATCCGGCCGCCGCATCGGCTAAATCTGCCGCATGCGGCAAAAACCGGATGGAACGCAAGGCCTTGCGGCACAATGCGGCACTAATTAAAGTCTATGCAGAAAAAACGCAACCGGCAGCAAAAAAAACGGTTGCGATTTTCCTGCAACGTGCCGGAGTGTGCCGCATTGCAGAAACCGGAGGTGTGAAAGCAGCCTTAGTTATCTCAGCGATTGGAGCACAGCCCTTATGAAAGTTCTACCCTGTGATTTAAAGAAGACAAGGAGATCCAGTACTGCTGACTTTACTGACTGCGGACTATAATCACACTAAAATTTTAGCAAGATGCTATCTTGCTTAAAAATGAGACTTATAGTCAGAAAAATACTATAATTGCAAAAGTAAGAAAGAGTAATGTCAATTATATGGAATAATAATAAATATGTGCAATAATAAATGGCCCTCAAATGGACAGCACTGAAAGTAATTGTGAAATCCCGGTCACATAAAAGAAAAATAAGGAGCAAATAATAGTGTGCAATCAAAAAACATGACCAATGGATCGAAAAATAGAATACGGTCCATAATGGAGTCTAAAATGCAGTTAATACAGAGACAAAGTCTCTATATCATGGAGCGTGCTGAACACTTACTCAGCAAACTTTATAGCGCATCTTACAGCCATAAAAATATTTTTTTACATGCATTTTATCATGTTTTTGACTGTGCGGTATTTGTTTCTTTTTGGTGTGTCATGCTTTCTTCACACTTGTTTAATTTATTTTATATGAGTTTCTTTCGTCTTAAAGGGGTTGTCCACTACTTTTACGTTGATGGAATATCCTAAGGATAGGTCATCAATGTCTGATCGGTGGGGGTTCGACACCCCGCACCCAGACTGAACAGCTGTTCCTGGTCCAGGCGGCAGCCGGAAAAGCTCCATCTTTGGATAGTGAACACGGCACATCCACCTCCCATTTTAATCAATAGGAGGCGTATGTGTGGTACCCAGCCCAGACTCCTATCAGAAGACAGAGCAGCGCCAGAACTGAGCATTTCCGGCTGTCTGCTGCTGCTGCTGGGACCAAGAACAGCTGATCGGTTGGGGTGCCAGGTGCTGGACACCGGCCGATCAGACATTGACGACCTTATCCTTAGGATGTTGTATCAATGTAAAAGTATTAGACAACCAGTTTAAAATGCAAGAGACTCATATAAAAAAAAATAACCAAGTGTGAATGAAGAAAGCCTTCAATGATCTTTACGTCAAAGCTCACATGATATAGTTTTATTAAAAAAAAACTATTTTAGTCAAGCCTAATTAAAGAAAAAAGTTGTGTATAAATAGCATAGACATTTTACAGCAAGATCAATGACATTTAAGCATAGTGCATGTCCTGACTGGTTGCATGAGGTTCTCACAGTGTTCTCAACATCATGTTATTCAAGAAAGACTATTTGCTCCTTCATTCAAAAAATATAATATTACAAAGCAATTAGTGGACGATCATGCTTTATTACATTGATGATTCAAACACCTAAAAGTGAGCAGCATCTGTAATTTTCTATAATCTCTGCATTACTTCTAGTAACAATGAAAAAGTCTGAACCACATTTTAAATAGTTATTGTCATCTTTTCATTGTGTAATATACATTTTATTGTAAATTCTAAATGACCTGTCGTTGCTCACATTTCATGGCTTGTCATTTCTTTCTATGCATGCACTTTTTACATCAGCATGTTCACATCAAAAATTGCTGTGTCATCAAGAATGACAAATGCCTCTGATTTTATCCAAAGCATAGATAAAAAAAACCTATGGTGCCATATCCATAGCCCCTAATCAATCCAAACGTTTGCCATTCTGACAAGGTATTCTAAGTACCGTAATTAAAATTTGGTTTTAACTTTAAAGGGAGCATTTGTTGAAGTTCAAAAATGAAATCAGGTGCAAATTCTATCTCCCCGATTCATCAAGGTGTTTACTATTATTATTATTATCATTATTATTATTATTATTATTACTGCTGGCATAAAACACTTTAAACAGTGGCAAACATTTTGCACAATGAAGAGCAGCACAAAAATGTAGCACTTTTTCAGTTTGTACAACAGTTTTGGGCAGCCCTCCCAAAATGAGCTGAGCTGGAGAGAAGCCACGTAAAGGCTATACCCACCTATCAAATTCACGAATAGGGATGGTGTTCCTTATGCCAGAAATATGATTGCAGTCCCTAATTGTAATAACATTTCTGGCAAGGTGAACGTCACTTATAAGATGTGCCAAATTGTGGTGAGCATCTCTTGATGTTTTTGTTTTTGCTACTTAATCTAACTGCACCATAATGTATGAGCAGAGAGAGACCCTGATTACAGCAATGTGTCCCTTACTAGGCTGTGTTTTACTGTTCTAATACAACCAGTGTTTTATTAGCAGGATATTTTGGCTACACGACAAGCTACCTCATGCTTCCTAGTCTAACCCCACTTCCTCCACAGATTAGAAGCTTTCTGATACTACTGGTGATGGGCGAGCACTAAAATGCTCAGGTGCTCATTACCCAAGATAATTAGAAGATTTCTATTGCTCAGGTGTTTGTATCGAGTAACTACGGCAGCACAACTGAAATCAATGTGGAAGTCAATCAATTTTCCGGCAACCCCCACTCAATACACGGAAGGCCTCCGGCTAAGGGTGGGAAATGGCCAGAAGGCGTCCAGGTAAGGTGACACCTTGTCATTGGTGTGTCACAGGTAACAGACAGACATGTGATTTCTGGCTGTAGAAGGCTGTTCAAAATGCTCCCTAACTTTTTATTGTTCCTGCTGTCAGTAATCATTGTAATAGGTAGCTTTCCTGCTGTATTTTTATCTCTCCCTCTTTTTGACCCAGCAGGACACCTTCCACCCAGCTGCTGATCATCAGTATTCTCTTGGTGCTTAAATACTCCTTTCTTTCCTGGACTGGTGCTGGTGATTCTAGCTCTGATTGTAAGCAGGTGGATTGCTCTCATCTGTAGTATCGTTGCTGAAGCTTCCTGAAATCATGCCTGTTTCACCTATCTAGGGTCCAGCACTAGGCATAACTAAGGTCAGGTTTCCGGCTCGGCGCATAGGTGCGAAACCTATTTAGGGTGGTGAGGGACCCAAGAAACCAGCTGTAGGTTTAGTCAGGGGTCACCATTTCCCCCTTCTCTAGATGCAGAGGTCCCCTTCCAAACTTTTTGCTGTTTGCTTGGTACTTCCCCATACCTAGCATAACATGAATAAATGTCATTAAGTGTCCTTCTCGGCGACTGGGTGAAAGAGCACATATATGGCTGGCTAGGGAGTGCAAGGTACAGCTGTAGGTGAGTGCAAGAGGTGTCCCATGTTCCCTCTCTCTAGCGCCAGAGTCCACCGTTGTAAAAGTGTTTTTACGTGGTGTTTTTGTAGTGTGCCAGACATCTGTAGGTATGATCGCAACTGTCATGAAGTATAATTGGAATTCTCCCACTCCGAGCATGACATCTAGCTCCAATTTAAAGGAGGTATTGCATTTCACCCAGGAGGCAACTTCAATTCTGGTACATCTTTAAAAACATTGTAACTGGGAAAGTCTATGCACTCATTGCAAGGCCTAACTAAAATTACAAGGAGGCATTGCAGTACACCCTGGTGGAGAGGTAGATCAGAGACAGTGATTTAATTCTGCTAAAATTTTAAAAAACATTCTGACTAGCTAAAATGACTTGGAGGCATTGTAGTACACCCTGGTGGAAACGTAGAGAAGGGATATGATTCAATTCTGGTACAATTTTAAAAACACTCTGACTCCATAACTAGGAATTACATTGCAGTATACCCTGGTAGTGACGTACAGCAGGGACTGTGATTCAATTGTGGTACAATGTTAAAAACAATTTTACTCTGAAACTTTGAAAGCCCATGCATGCAGCGCAAGACCTAGCTAAAATTACAAGTACACATTGCAGTAAACCCTGGAAGAGACATTGAAGAGCGACTGTTAAAATTTGGTACAATCTAAAAAGCATTTTAACTCCAAACTGGTAAAGTCTATGCACAGTGAGAGGTCTAGCTACAATTAAAAGGAGGCATTGCATTACACCCTGGAAAATACATGAAGAGGTGATTACGATTTAATTTTACTAAAAGTTTAAAAACATTTTATCTCCGAAACTGGGAAAGCCCATGCACTCATTGTGAGACTTAGCTAAAATTTCAAGGATGCATTGCAGTGCACCCTGGAAGAGACTAAAGGGGGCTTTACACACTACAATATCGTTAATGTTTTATCGTCGGGGTCATGTCGTTAGTGACGCACATCCGGCGTCATTAACGATATCGCAGCGTGTGACACTTTTGTGCGACCTAAAACGATCGCAAATGCGGCCAAAATCGTTTGCCGCGGAGAGGTCGTCCTAAAACAAAATTTCGTTTACCTCTCAGCGATTTTGTTCGTCGTTCCTGTGGCAGCACACATCACTGTGTGTGACACCGCAGGAGCGAGGAACATCTCCTCACCTGCCTCCATCGGCAATGCGGAAGGAAGGAGGCGGGCTGGATGTTTACGTCCCGCTCATCTCCGCTCCTCCGCTTCTATTGGCTGCCTGCCATGTGACGTCGCTGTGACACCGCACGACCCGCCCCCCTTAGAAAGGAGGCGGATCGCCGGCCAGAGCGATGTCGCAGGGCTGGTAAGCCGTGTGACGGGGAGCGCGATTTTGTGCATGACGAGCAGCGATATGCCCGTGTTGCACAAACGATGAGGGCGGGTACGCACGCTAGCGATATCGGTACCGATATTGCCTCCGTGTAAAGCCCCCTTTAGAGGGGTGACTGTATTTCAATTCTGGTACAAAAAAACATTTTGACTCTGAAACTTTGAAAGCCTATGCACTTAGGGGTACTTTGCACACTACGACATCACAGGTGCAATGTCGGTGGGGTCAAATTGAAAGTGACACACATCCGGCATCGCAGGCGACATCGTAGTGTGTAAAGCCTAGATGATACGATTAATGAGCGCAAAAGCTGTCTGTCTCCGCGTGCACCGGTGCGATTTTACACTGGTGCGATCCCATCTCATGACACACGGCTCACGCTGGCAGTACAACAGAGTCGAGTGTCATGTGAGTGTCCCTGCTAGAGGTCAGTGAGAGCTGACCTCTGCTGCAGGGGGCGGGCCGGCACTGCGGAGGGGAGGGGCTGGAGCTGCGGAGGAAAGAATGTCCCATCCCAGCCTGTCACAGCCTCTGCTCAGTCAGTGTCTGCTAGCTGTGTGACATGTAGCAGAGGCGGATGTGTCTCCATGGGACGTGTGGATTACGCCGGAGCTGCAGGGTGTTGGGGTAATAAAGTGGTGAACGAGGGCGCGTTTGTAATTTATTCTAAATAAAGGATTTTTCTCTGTGTGTTTATTTACATTCATTTACAGGTTTGTGATGCGGGTATCTCACAGACGCCCGTGCGATCACAAACCTATTACCCCGACTGGCACCGCATCACGCATCCGGGAAGAGCCGGTAATGTACCGGGATTGCCACATCTAATAGATGCGGCAATACCGGGCGGCTGCGGGCTGAAATACCAGCCCCCAGCCGGCAGTGTCATGGTTGGGGATGAAAATTAGAGGGGACCGCACGTCGGGTTTTTTAATTATTTATTTAAATTAAAAAAAAAAAGCCGGAGTCACACTTGCGACGGATACACTGCTTTCCCCGCCCATCGGCCGTCCTGCCGAATGACACGCGCCGATGGGCGAGCAAAATAATAAATATTGAATTGTCGGCTCCGGAAGAGAAAAACGTGACCCGGAAGGAGTGTGCCGCCATGCCAGTGAGTACACCGAGCGCGCTCCTATCCCCTCCACAAACGTTTTTAATCTCCGGATTCCGGTCCCCATTGACTTATATGGGCACCGGATTCCAGAGTGGATCGGACTTATATTTAAGTCTGTCACTGATCCGCCGACCCCGGTTTTTCAGATGTTTGATCAGCTCTACTAAGGATTCATATCATTATGATCTTTAAATAAGGTACAAATTTCCAAATAGAATATAGAACTGGAGGACATGAAGTGTCAGTATCAGAAAAAGAAAATAAAACAGCAAAAAATATGAACATTTTTATTAATACATAATAAATATACAACAAAGATACACAGAATAAGTTATGTGAACATAATATAGCAAGAAGAGGGACAAGATGTGTACCCTTTAAAACAGCGGTTCTCAACCTGGGGGTCACGACCCCTAGGGGGGTCGAACGACCAAAACACAGGGGTCGCCACCTCTCTCACCTCCCCATCCACCTTCCCCCGTATGCCAGGACTGCTAGCTTTACTCCCGGCATAGCTTTGGGATCCCCGCAGGAAAATGAATCGATCGCGCATCGGATCTAGGGAGATACCAACTTCCGACGTCCCCCCTTCTTGTTTGGTGCAGCCAGGACAGATCCGGAATCTGTGGCACTTATCTGACAACAGAATCCAGGGACGCAGGACGAACGCGGCTGCCGGCATCGGTATTCGGCTTGAAGGGCTGCGGGAGAGCACGCCATAAAGGAGCCGTTCGGTACCCAGCAGTGATCCACCGCCATCACTGTGTTACAGTGTGCCCCCGGACAGACACCTCCCCCATCCCCTCCGGAGTAACAAGTAAGACTCCCAGACATTGGGATTCTACCAGTTATTTTTGTGGCTCAATAACTGGTCATTTAAAGCAGAATGTCCTGTTTAATACTCTTATGCACTGACTGTGGGCTAGGGGGGAACTGGATGAATCTGGAGGGAGGCTTTCTATGAGAAATGTGCCCAAAAGCTGAGGGATGGAGCTTGCTGACCCAGCTATAGGAAACCTAAAAGAAGTGACAAATGGAGAATTATCCCTGTAATAAGGAAGGATGTCTAATTAAGGGCAGGGCCGTCTTACCCATTGGACACGGTAGGTGGCTGCCCGGGGGCCCCTGAGTCCTAGGGGCCCCTCTGCCCGTAGGTGGGTTAAACAGGTGTGTAGGGGAGTTAATCATGAAAGGAGCCGGGTGGAGAAGGACCTTCCAGCCTCCTGCACACAGAGGGGTAAAGGACCTTGTCACATGACCCGCAGGTCCTGAAAGTGTAAAGAACAAGCCGACTACAGAGAGGAGGAGGGGGAGGACCAGGATCCGTAAGTGTGTCAGGATCCGTAAGTGTGTGTGAACCTGTGTGTGTATATGTCAGTGTGTGTTTATATGTCAGTGAGTGTGTGTATAAAGAGACAGTGCTCTGTTAAGACGGCCCTGATTAAGGGGGGGGGGCGCTCCACAATCCATAACATCGCATTACGTGTGTCCGGCGCCGGACACACGTAATGCGATGTCATGGATTGTGGAGCTGCCAAGAAGATTATAAAGATGAATTTCTAAGCATTCCTGAGGATGAAGAAGATAAGAAAAGATGTATTCGGATGCTATTCACTGCACCCACAAGGTAATGGTAGCAGCTTTATAGGGTCCAGGTGGGGTGACAGGTGTGCTTTAAGCATGTGAATACGGCCCCCTGGTCATAGTAACAGGTGTGTAATAGAAGACAACACAGGGAATAGTAAATAATAGGAAACTTTAACAAGCTCTTTAGACGTGACTATCTTTTATTTTTTCTTTAGCAAACCGTCTCATGACAATGAATCGTGTAGAAAAGAATATTAAGAAAAGAAAATACACTGAAGATTTCTTGCAGTATGGTTTTACCTCAATAATTACAGCAGGAATTGAGAAACCACAATGTGTTATTTGTTGTGAAGTTCTCTCAGCTGAATCTATGAAGCCGAACAAACTAAAATGGCATTTTGATAGCAAGCATCCACTCTTTGCTAGCAAGGATATCAGCTATTTTAGAAGCAAAGCTGATGGACTTAAGAAATCTAGATTTGACACTGGTGGCCAGTACCATAAACACAATGTAGCAGCTGTTGAAGCGTCATATTTGGTGGCAATCAGAACTGCCAGAGCTATGAAACCTCACACCATTGGTGAGGATTTACTGTTGCCAGCTGCAAAAGACATAGTTCGAGTGATAATTGGAAATTAATATGTTCAGAAATTGAATGCAATTTCCTTATCTAATGACACTGTCCGCAGAAGAATAGAGGACATGTCTGCTGATATTCTTGATCAGGAAATTAAATCTGCACCACTACCAATATTCAGTATCCAGCTTGATGAATCTACAGACGTGGCAAACTGTGCACAGTTGTTGGTTTACGCAAGGTATATTAATGATGGCGACTTTAAAGATGAGTTTCTTTTTTGCAAACCGCTTGAAACAACAACAACTGCACATGATGTTTTTGATGCAGTTGGTTCTTTTCTAAAAGCGCATTACATCTCCTGGGAAAAGGTTTGCGGTGTATGCACAGATGGCGCTCCTGCTATGCTAGGATGTCGCTCAGGATTTCAGCGTTTGGTACAAAATGAATCGCCAAAAGCAATCGGAACACACTGTATGATACATCGCCAAATATTAGCGACTAAGACACTGCCGCAAGATTTACAAGAAGTAATGAAAAGCATCATAACGTGTCAATTTTGTTAAGTTGAGCGCCTTAAACAGTCAGCTGTTTTGCCAACTGTGCAACGATCTAGATGCGCCAAACAATGCTCTGTTATTTCACACTGAAGTCAGATGGTTGTCAAGAGGAAAAGTTTTAAAACGTGTCTTTGAGCTTCGTGAGGAACTGAAAACGTTTTTTAATCAGAAAGCAAGACCGCAATTCGAAGCACTGTTTAGCGATATAACTGAGCTGCAGAAAATAGCTTACTTGGTGGACATCTTTGTCATCTTGAATGACTTAAATTTATCACTGCAAGGACCAAATGCAACGTGCCTCGATTTGTCTGAAAAAATGAGATCATTCCAAATGAAACTTCAGCTTTGGAAAGATAAATTGGATAAAAATAAAATTTACATGTTTCCTACATTATCTGCCTTCTTTGAGGAACATGACATTGAGCCAGACAACAAAATTATGATGATAACTTCTGTGAAAGAACATTTGCACATGCTTTCAGAGGAAATTTCATCATACTTTCCTAATCTACCTGACACCCCATTTGCACTTGCCAGAAGTCCATTCACAGTGAAAGTTGAAGATGTTCCGGAGACAGCGCAAGAAGAGTTCATCGACCTAATTAACAATGATGCAGCGAGAACAGATTTCTCTACAATGCCACTGACAAAATTCTGGATTAAGAGTTTACAGTTATATCCTATTCTGTCTGAGAGTGTGCTGCGCCTTCTTCTTCCTTTTCGAACAACATATCTTTGCGAAACAGGGTTTTCAAGATTGCTGGTAATCAAGTCTAAATACCGAAGTAGACTTGTTGTGCAAAATGATCTTCGCTGTGCCCTTGCAAAGACTGCCCCAAGAATTTCTGAATTGGTAAGCAAGAAGCAACCACAACGATCTCACTGAATTTGGCAGCATACTGTAGCAAAATATTGCACTGTTGGTTACTGTTATATTTAAACCCATGCTATGCCATGGTGAAATGTTATTTAAAATTGTTATATTTAAACCCAGGCTATGCCATGGTGAAATGTTATTTATTGGAATTCCTAATAAATATTTCTCAACATATAATTGTTGTTGTGATTTTTTAAATTATGTTTGATTTGTAGCAATGAGAATTCATAATGCATATCAGATATTTACATTCCGAATCATAACTAGCAAAATTACAGTTTTAAAGTAGCCACAAAAATTATTTTTTGGGTTGGGGTCACCGCAACATGAGGAACTGTATTGCGGGGTCACGGCATTAGAAAGGTTGAGAACCACTGCTTTAGAGGTAACATTGAGTGGGTGTGTTGCCACTGTTTTATACAGTTAGGGTGGAGAGGAAGATGTAACGTATATATTTCTCAAGTATAACCAACACCATGGTAATATGTTGTACCCCCCCAAATCTTATTCCTCTTCTTGCTATAGTATCTTTGCTTATTCTACGTATCTTTGATGTATATTTATTATGATTTTATACAAAATTTTCATATTTTTTGCTATTTCATTTTCTTTTCTTTTTCTAGTACTGTCTTCAAATCCTCCAGTTCAATATTGTGGTTATATTTGCTACAAATTGTTGGTTCATTCATTCAGGCACTGAGTCCAGTTTTTTCTTCTGGGTGATCCGGATTTTTGCTCACATCTAGTGTATATTCAATTTTACATACATAGGGATCTGCCCAAGCTCGAGCTACACAAGCACTGCATATTGCACATATTATCCTTTTGCATGTGCAGGGACCCATAAGGTAGAAGCATATGGCATATTGTTTCCTTGTTATTTGGGAGTTTTGGTCTGCACCATATTTGAAGTGCAGTTTAGGATGTTTTTCTACCTATTTTTGGTTTTAAGTGTTTTTAAATGTGTGTTATCTTTGTGTATTTTATTTTGTTGATGAAATAAATATTTATATTTTTGGCATTAATACAATTGTTGATCCCTTTATTTTATGTACATCCCCTTTTTATTGTTGTACTCAGTGTTGTTGACTTACCTAATGAGATCCTTTTCAAGTGGTCCCTTTCTACCAATGTTTGTTTAGTTCAATTTTTGAAAAATTCTGACTTAAAAAATGGAAAAGCCTATGCACTCAGTGCGATGCCTAGCTAAAGTTAGAAGAATGCATTGCAGTACACTCTGATAAAGACGTAGAAGCTGGATTCAATTCTAGTACAATTTGCATTCAGTGAGAGTGAGAGGCCTAGCTAAAGTTACAAGGAGGCATTATGGTACACCCTGGAGAGACATAGAGGAGAGACTGTTATTCAATTCTAGTATAATGTTAGGCCCCTTTCAGACATCTGTGTTTTAGGTACGTGTGACATTGTTTTTGTGTTTTGTTTTGTTTTTCTAAAACAAAACGAAAAAACAACAAATAATTTGGTGAACAAGTGCTGTAGTTGGGGGGGGTTGTTCAAATAAACATTTTTATTTTCCTCTCAACTACTGGATTATTAATGGCGGTGTCTGTTAGATGCCACCCCTTACTAATACTAGAACTTGATGCCAGCTGGAGCTGGCATCAACCCCCCAAATATTACCTTGTTTACCACCACACCAGGGCAATAGGAAGAGCTGGGTCCAGCACCAGAATGGGCGCATCTAATGGGTGCGCCACTTCTGGGGTGGCTGCGGGCTGCTATTGTTAGGCTGGAAAGGGCCAAATAACCATGTCCCTTCCTACTCTAATAATATCAACCCCAAGTTGTCTGCTGTACCTTAGCTGCTTTAAGTAAAATGGAGGGGACCCTACGTCATTTATTTATTTTTATTTTTTTAAATTAAAAAAATAAAAATGCTGTAAAAAAGCTGGCCAAGCTGTCTATCTTTATATCTATTGAGCTATTCTATCTGTTCTTTCCTTCTGTCTATTTTATATGTTCTTTCTTATTTTCTTTCTTTATATTTGTCTATTTTATCTGTTCTATCTATCTTATTTCTTCTTTCTATTTATCTATCTATCGTAATGCAAGTCACTACTTATGAGAGTACAGACAGAAGAGTAGTCAGGAAAGCTGAGGTCTGGTAACTGGAGGACACGTATGGATAGAGGGAATACACAGAGGCTTAGTCAGGTCACGAATTCCAGGAAGGCACGTAATAGATTCAGGGAGAAAACTGAGGTGTGGTCAGGTAACAGTCCGAGATCTAAAGCCAGGAACAGGGAGCAGGCAGAGAGGAGTCAAACAACATTCAGGGGTCAACCAACCAAAATCATAACAAATGCTGAGAAACAGGCGAACAGCACAACTACTGAGCCAGAATGTACGACTGGCAAGGTTATGAGAGAGCATGCTCAGTAAAAAAGCAGAGCAATACCATGACGATGGAACACCTGAGCAATAAGCACCTCCCAGAACCTGCATGGAATCCTGTGCTGTCAATCAACCTGCCAGCTCAGCTCAGGAAAACACATTAGAGCATCTCATACTGTGCAAGATGCTCTGCACAAAGGAATTATGACAGTACCCTCCCTTCAGGGGGGGGGGACCACTGGACCCCTAGGTTTCTCAGGAAACCTCCGATGGAAGGCCCTGACCAATCGACTGGCTCTCACTGAATGAGCCGGAACCCATGATCTCTCTTTGGGTGCGTATCCCTTCCAATGAACCAAGTATTGAAGGGAATTCTGGACCATACAAGAGTCAACGATCCTCTGCACCTCAAACGCCAAACCTTCATCAATAGGAATAGGAGGAAGTGGGGATGAGTGAGACAGAGCTGTGGGAACAAATATTTTCACCAGGGACTTGTGAAACACATTCAGGATATGCAAAGACTGAGGAAGCCTCAATCTAAAGGCAACTGGATTGACCACTTCCAAGATCTCATATGGCCCAATAAATTTAGGACCCAACTTTGTCGAGAGTACTGAGCTTAATATTCTTGGAAGGCAACCATACCTTAGCTCCCACCTTAAAGACAGAGACCCGAAGACCGTTTACTATCAGCTTTTAGTTTTCTGGTGAAATTGGGCCACCCCAATATTCTTTTGTACCTCCCTCCAGACATCCCCAAGATTTTGTACAGTTTCGTCTACTCCAGGACACCCAGAACTCATCCTAGAAAATTCTTCAAAATGGGGATGAAAACCATAATTACAGAAGAAAGGTGAGGTTCCAGTAGACTAATTGGCCCGACTGTTGAAGGCAAACTTTTCAAGAGGTAAGAACAAGAACCAGTTCTCCTGCTGAGCCGTAACAAAACACCTTAAAATTTGTTCCAATGACTGATTTGTCCTTTCGATCTGCCTGGTGGTTTCAAGGTGATAAGCAGAGGAAAATGACAAATCAATGCCCAATCTTTTACAGAACGCACTCCAAAATGTAGACACGATATTCAGGGGGACATCATGCAATCTTACCACACTACTGGTGAATAACTTGGAAAGTGTCTCGGCATTGGGTAACCCCGATAATGGAACAAAGTGTGCTTGTTTACTAGATCGGTCAACTACTACTCAAATCACCATCTTCCCCCCAGGCATAGGTAAGTCGGTAATGAAATCCATGGACAATTGGGTCCACGGTCTTTCAGGAATTGGTAATGGAGCCAACTCCCCGGTCGGCTTGTTACGACTTAATTTAGCGCATGCGCAAGTTTCATAAGCAGATACAAAATCCTGAACATCATTATACATGAATGACCAGCAGAAGAGCCTGGAAATAGCCTTCTGGGTGGCCATGACCCCAGGGTGACCACTTAACACAGAGTCGTGAAATTCCTGCAACAAGCACAACCTCATGTGCAGAGGAACAAATAACTTGGACTCAGGAATACTGGAAGGTGCCAAGAACTGAGCATCAGGGATCTCTGCCTCCAACTCTGAGGACACCATGGCAATTACAATACCCTGGGAAAGAATGGAGGATCTGGAGGAGATACAGAATCCAGACTACGTGACAAAGTGTTAGCCTTCACATTCTTAGACCCTGGCCTAAACATGATGGAAAAATTGAATCTCGAGAAAAATAATGACCACCTGACCTGTCTAGGGGTCAACCGTTTGGCTGATTCAATATAAGCTAAATATTTATGGTCAATAATAACCGTGGATTAATAAACAGCACCCTCCAAAAAATGCTTCCATTCCGCAAACAAAAGTTTAACAGAAAGCTCACGATTTCCATCATAATATATTTCTGCATGCGAGAATTTTTTTAGAAAAAGGAACATGGCCACAAGTTGGTTAATGTATTAGGGCCTCGAGACAATACATCTCCTACCCCAAGCTCAGAAGCATCCACCTCCATGATGAACAGCCTCATGAGGTCCAGCTAAATAAGAACCGGTGCGGACATAAAATGTTTTTTCAACTTTTGACAGGCCCCAATAGCCTCAAACGACCAAACTCTCAGATCCACCCCTGTTATGATTCAGGGACCAAGGAGGATCAAAAAATGTGAAATCCCAAATGGTAACAGAGTGGCTGGAACCTTAACGGATTACAGACCTAATCCTTGGCACACAACTAGAAGTAGCCGTGGGACGAGCCTACGATGACCTAGTTGTCTCGACACAGCCGGAGAACTAAATATTCTCACAGTTAGGGATATAAGAAAGCTAATCTGCCTCAGATCAGTCCTCAAAGATAGATATATAGCCCCCCACATGTAAAGGCTACGGTGATATAGAAAAACACAATACAAAGCTAGAAAAGACAGATTCAGCAAAGGTGAGGACCAAACTATGTTTATAGGAAAGTATAGTAAGGAGCAACTGTCTGCAGCCGTAAAAAACCCTAATATATACCAGGACTTTTGATATGGAAAAATCCTGAGGTCACACAATCTCTCCCCCACGGTATCAGCACTCTGATGTTACTGGGATCCAAAAACACTAATACAGATGAGGAACTGAATTAATACCAAGCATGACAAACACAATACCTTGTAGAATCATGTAGGTAAGTATACAGACAATCCCAGCAGGGAATGATCCCATTCCACCAAGAACTCCACACAGCCAAAATAGGAATCAAGCATTAGTATCAAAGCAGAATAAACAACAAAAGGAAAGCAAACAGCAGAGGTACAAAGACCACTTATCTGAGAGGAGTTCTGTTAATGATCAGAGATGGTTACAGAATGTCCTTAACACACAGGAGACCATTGAGCACTGGCAAGTCACAAGAGAAAACTACTCAGTTAAATAGCCCAATCTGACCCTGACTGCCAGTCCTCCACAAGTGTGTGGCTTCCATTCCACACATCAACTGCATCGCCAGCACTGACCACAAGAGGGAGCCCCAAACTGGAAAAAATATTCACAACACACCCCCTTACATGTGAGGTTGATCAGAGGTTTAATGATCTGAGAAAACCCTCAATAAATTTTCTGTAGTAATTGGCAAACGCCAGAAAAGGTTGCAATGCTTTAAAGTCGCTAGGTTGGACCCAATTAATTATGGCTTGCACCTTCCCAGGGTCCATCTTAAACCCAATCACAGACACAATGAACCATAGAAATGAGATTTATTAAACTGCAAAAGTACATTTTTCTAACTTAGCAAACAAGGAATTTTCCTTTCCCTTTGAAAGATAGAACGGATATGTCCATAACGAGAATCCAAATCAGGCGATAAAATTAAACTATCATCCAGATAAACCACAATAAACCTTCCAATGCAATCAGAAAATATATCCATCATAAAGTTTTGAAAAACGGCAAGTGCATTGGTCAGTCCAAAAGGCATCACAAGCTTCTCAAACAGACCCTCGAACATTAAAAATGCCATCTTCCACTCATCACCCTCCCAAATGTGTATTAAACTATAAACCCCTCTAAGAAATAGCTTAGAAATCCATTTGACCCCAGTAAGTTGATTATATAGGTCGGGGATAAGTGGAAACAGATAGATATTTTTAACCATTATTTTATTCAATTCATGGAAATCGAGACAGGGATGGAGTCCTTCATCATTTTTTTGACAAAGATAAATTCAGCAGCTACAGGAGAGGAGGAAGGACGAATATGCCTTTCGCATAAACTTTTGCTTATGTATGCCTTCATGGCAACCCGCTCAGGGCCAGACAAATTATACAGGTAAGCTTTAGGCAATTTGGCATTATGGACAAGGTTGATAGCACAATCATAAGGGCAATGGGGCGGTAAAATCTCTGGTTCTTTTTCCGAGAAAACATCTCTGAAATCCTTCAGGTACTCCGGAAGACCCTCCGGTCTGCTGAGAAAACCTGAACAGAATTGAGACATCTCATATGACAATAAGAACCCCATTTGACAATATCCCTTAGACACCAATCAATAACAGGATTATGCATATGTAACCAAGGGATCCCCAATATCAACCCCGCAGGTAAATTATCACATAACAGGAGATGGCCTTGGAATGAAGAGATCTCACATTGAATGGGAATTCAACCTTTACAAACTGGACCAGGTTCTGGAGTAACAGTGCCTTGTCAATGGCAACAATCTGAATGGGTCCTTCCAATCTAACTGTCCCTAAACCTAGTTTCATAACCAGTCCAGAAGCTACAAAAATTACTGCAGACTCAGACTCAATGAAAGTGAATGTTGATATAGCTCGGTCCTCAAAAAGTAATTCCACATATCACTAAGACTTTATCTGAGGAGTTAAGAGGTACCTGGAATTCTGGGTGACCTCCTTGATCATCACCCAGACTTAAGCGTTTTACCGAAGGCTTGTCTGCTGGGGGGCATGCCAAGCATTTCTTCCGAAAATGTCCAGTGCAACCACAATAGAAGCAAAGTCCAAGATTGCGACGTTGTCTCCTCCCCTGTTTCTAGGGCTGGCTGCAAAAACTTCCATAGGCTCTGCTACAGCAAGATGACCAAGACTGGGAGGACTGAAGGGAACCTCTTGTCAAACCTCATGTCTTTCCTGAATCCTGCGATCCAATTGGATAGCCTGAGTCATGGTCTCTTCCAATGAACTGGGTGGAGAATATAGAGCCAGAGGATCCATTAATGTATCCGAAAGGCCTCTGTGAAGCTGACACTTGAGGGCTGTGTCATTCCACAGAACTTCAGATCACCATTGTTGGAACTCAGAACTAGTGATGGGCGAACCCGAACTGTAAAGTTCGGGGTCCATAGCGAACATATAGTGTTCGTAGACATGATCCCGAACACGAGCTTTCCTGGGAAGCTCGTGTTACAGTTCGGGTCCAGTTCGGGTGCAGGGGATGTAAAAAAAGCACATTAATAAAAATACATTATGATTATACTTACAGGTCCTGCTTCCGCGTCCTGCAGACTCTGTTTCCTGGCCGCTTCTGCTTCCACGTCCGATCATTGCTTTGCCCCCGGGTAACCAACACTGACTAAAGGATTTCCATGACGTCATAGCCATGTGACCAGTCAGGTGTGAATGTTGTAAAGACATTAGCTTACAGACTGGTTATATGGCTATGACGTCATGGAAGGTCCTGTTAACTAAGAATTGTTTTAGCGTGGGGGGTCCAGAACGCTTGGGTCTTACCACACTGAGAATCCCAGTCTTCAGCTGCCTGGCTTTACCTGACTGGCAATCAAAATACAACAGTAACTCGTGCATTTTTTTTTTTTAAATAATTAAAAAAAAAGTAACGGGCTTCCTGTATTTTGATTGCTAGCTAAAGTAATACCAGGCAGATGGGGGTGGCAGCCCATACCTGTCTGCTTTATCTGTGCTGAGGATCAAAAATACTGTGGAGCGCTACGTCATTTTTTAAAATTATTTATTTATTTTTACACTACTATATGTGTGAGGGACACAAGAGCCACGGGGTCTGTGATTGGCTGTTGAAGTAACCTGGAATCTGCCCATACATTGTAGATGCTAGAATGTATCGGCTGGTTTCAGGTTACTCCAGCATCCAATCACAGACACCCACTCAGTGACAGCGTCTGTGATTGTCTGTTATTTTAACAGTAAAATAAAACAACACAGAGAAAAAATATTTTACACTGTGTGCAGAATTATTAGGCAAATGAGTATTTTGATCAAATGATACTTTTTATAAATGTTGTCCTACTCCAAGCTGTATAGGATTGAGAGCCAACTACCAATTAAGAAAATCAGGTGATGTGCATCTCTGTAATGAGGAGGGGTGTGGTGTAATGACATCAACACCCTATATAAGGTGTGCTTAATTATTAGGCAACTTCTTTTCCTTTGGCAAAATGGGTCAGAAGAGAGATTTGACAGGCTCTGAAAAGTCCAAAATTGTTAGCTGTCTTGCAGAGGGATGCAGCAGTCTTGAAATTGGCAAACTTTTGAAGCGTGATCACCGAACAATCAAGCGTTTCATGGCAAATAGCCAACAGGGTCGCAAGAAGCGTGTTGTGCAAAAAAGGCGTAAAATAACTGCCCATGAATTGAGGAAAATCAAGCGTGAAGCTGCCAAGATGCCATTTGCCACCAGTTTGGCCATATTTCAGAGCTGCAACGTTACTGTAGTATCAAAAAGCCCAAGGAGTGCCATACTCAGGGACATGGCCAAGATAAGGAAGGCTGAAAAACGACCACTTTTGAACAAGAAATGTAAGATAAAACGTGAAGACTGAGCCAAGAAATATCTTAAGACTAATTTTTCAAAGGTTTTATAGACTGATGAAATGAGAGTGACTCTTGATGGGCCAGATCGATGGGCCAGAGGCTGAATCAGTAAAGGGCAGAGAGCTCCACTCCGACTCAGACGCCAGCAAGGTGGAGGTGGGGTACTGGTATGGGCTGGTATCATCAAAGATGAACTTGTGGGACCTTTTCGGGTTGAGGATGGAGTGAAACTCCTAGACCTACTGCCAGTTTCTGAAAGACAACTTCTTCAAGCAGTGGTACAGGAAGAAGTTGGTATCGTTGAAGAAAAACATGATTTTCATGCAGGACAATGCTACATCACATGCATCCAACTACTCCACAACGTGGCTGGCCAGTAAAGATCTAAAAGATGAAAAAATAATGACATGGCCCCCTTGTTCACCTGATCTGAACAACATAGAAAACCTGTGGTCCCTCATAAAATGTGAGATCTACAGGAAGGGAAAACAGTACACTTCTCTGAACAGTGTCTGGGAGGCTGTGGTGGCTGCTGCATGCAATGTTGATCATAATAAGATCAAGCAACTGCAGAATCTATGGATGGTAAGCTGTTCAGTGTCATCATAAAGAAAGGTAGCTATATTGGTCACTAATTTTTTTGGGGTTTTGTTTTTGCATGTCAGAAATGTTTATTTCTAAATTTTGTGCAGTTATATTGGTTTACCTGGTGAAAATAAACAAGTGAGATGGAAATATATTTGTTTTTTTATTAAAGGGGTGGTTCACCCATTTTTTTTATTTTGTCTATGGATGTAACTTACTATTTTGGGAGTTTTCTTAATTGGTCTCTATTTCCAGTTCTGGCACTGAGCGGCGCTATCCTGCACGCTCAGTGCCAGTCACATGACCCCCTGGAGCTGTGGCCCGCCAGCATCTTCTGATGTCCCGTCAAGTTCTGGGCTCTCAAACTTGACGTTTACGTCAGAGGATGCAGGCGCCACTCAGATTGATTGACTTGGCTGTGGGCGGTGACCACCGCACGTCACAGCCCAGCATCGAGGGGAGGATCCGGAGGATGGCAGTGTGGAGCAGTGAAGATGGCTGAGCGTCCGGCAGATTGGTGAGGCACGGGGCACCAGTGTGCAGTACATGGGGGGTTTCTTCAGCTGAATTCCCCCCCTGTCACGACAAGTATGTGATCACACTATCCGCCCGCTGTGCTCAGCTGTCAGGAGAGCGGGCGGTGTCGGCAGTGTGATCATATACTCCCACCAGCAGCACAGGTGACCGGACGCTGCATGGGACCAATTTGCTCCACTCTGTCATCTGCACAACAAGTCCCAGAGTGGAGACAGTGAGTGACATGCTCTGCTCTGACACATAGTGTGCTATATGTCACTATCTTGCTCCACTCTGGGACTTGTTGTTCAGGTGAGAGTGGAGAAAGTGGGTCCTATGCAGCAGAAGTCACAGAGTGGAGCAAGTTAGTGACATATAGCACACTATGTGTCCGAGCAGAGCATGTCACTTACTGTCTCCACTCTGGGACATGTTGTGCCAGAGTCACCGCTCTGCTCTGTCACTTGTCCTGCTGCATGGGACCAACTGTCTGCACTCTGTCACCTGCACAACAAGTCAGAGTGGAGCAAGTTGGTGACACAGCACCTCCCCCCCTCTTTTCCCCCTCCCCCTCTTCTCCCTCTCCCCCCTCTTCTCCCCCCCCCTTCCCCCCTCTTCTCCACCTCCCCCCTTCTCCCCCTCTCTTCTCCCCCTCCCCCCTTCACCCCCCCTTTTCTCCCCCTCCCCCTTCCCCCCTCTTCTCCCCCTTCCCCCTTTTCTCCCCCTCCCCCCCTCTCTTCTCCACCCCCTCTCTTCTCCCCCCCTCTCCCCCTCTTCCACTACCTCTTCCCCCACTCTCTTCTCTCCCCCCACTCTCTTCTCTCCCCCCACTCCCCCCCTCTTCCCCCCCTCTTTTCCCTCCCCCTCTTTTCCCTCCCTCTCTCTTTTCCCTCCCTGTCTCTTTTCCCTCCCTCTCTCTTTTCCCTCCCTCTCTCTTTTCGCCCATTGAGCACCAGAGCATTTTACTGCTCACTCATGCCTATTCCTGACCACAGCGCCAGCAGAACAAGTAATCAGATGACTCCAGGGTCGCAGGGACACACACATGACACTCAGCTCTGCTGTACTGAGCGTGAGCCGAGTGTCATGCGAAGGGATCGCAGTAATCCACGTGTGGCCCCAGTCTGATCGGCCAACACTGGAGTCTGCTGATCTGAACTCAGCTGAACTCCTGTACACACAGCCCGCACACGGTCACATGTGATCGGCAGCAGGCAGTGACAGCTGTTTTTTTTTTAAATTCTTTTATTATAAATGTAATCCTTTAACAGTACACGTAACAGTTCTTAAGATCAAATGGACCTTTGTAAGATACATTCAACACACCAAAAAATAGGACATCAGGCACACTTTACATTTTTACATCTTGACAGAAAATGTTCCCCTTTCAGGTGTATAGACATTCAAGGTTCCATCTAGCTTTTTCAAAGAATAAATTCACATTTAACAGGTAACATACGTAACTCACCAAGAATAGTAAGAAGCGAAAGGGGAAAAGACCAGAAAGAAAGCATGAGAAATAAAACAAAGAATAGAAAAGAGTGAGAAACTGGGGAAAAGGAGGAGGGTGGGGGGGGGCTGGGAGGTGGAGGGGCCAGGTGAGGGTAAGAAGGGGTGGGGGGGGGGCTGGGAGGTGGAGGGGCCAGGTGAGGGTAACAAGGGGTGGGGGGGGGTCTGGGGATCCGCTTATGTATTACCTTCTGTGGTTCCCTCAGCCACCTCAACACTGCCCACCAGAGCACCATAGTCCTCCGTGTGCTGGAAGTCCATCCACTCCCTCCACGTGGCCCAAAATTTCTCATATGAGTTGTGTAATGATGAAGTTAGATCCTACATATACATGAGGTCATTGACCTTATTGATCCATTGAACCAGCGAGGGGGGTGCCATGCTCCTTCATCTCTCTGGGATGCACACTCTCGCCGCCATGATGAGGAATTTCCTCAAAGATTTTTTGTATATTTTTTCAGAAGTCCCGCAGTGATGTAACAAGGTGGCAGCAGGTCCCAATTCCTCCTCTCCACCCGTCACTCGTGAAATGATATCAGACACTCCCCTCCAGAAGGGCCGGATCGCCTCACATTCCCAGAACACGTGTAGAATGTTGCCCTCTGCTGTGCCACACCGCCAGCACATAGGATCAACCGTTGGGAACATCGCATGTAACCTCGAAGGTACTCTGTACCATCTGGTTAGCAGGTTGTAGCTAGCCTCTTGAAACCTGGAGCTGATGGAGGATGTGTGCGCCAATCTGAAGACCCTTTCCCACTGTGTTGGTGTCAGCTGGATTCCCAGATCTCGTTCCCACTGTGAAGCAAAAGGGGGGATTTGTTGGTCCGGGGGCGAAGATAGGAGCGAATATACTGCCTAAAGAGAATGCTGTATCGTGCCTGGTCCCATACATATTTGTTCAAACTGTGTCTTGGGTCGCTGAAAGAGGGATCTGGCTGGAAGGCTACTGAAAAAGTGTGCCAGTTGCAAGCATCTCCAATGACCAAGTGAGCTGGGATCCTGTTTAGCTGCCAATCCCTCTACCGACGGCCAGGTGTCCCGGTTTCCAAAGTCCTCTACCCAATCCACCCCGCCCCGAACCCAAGACTGAAAAACTGGATCCGCTCTGCCTGGCTCAAAGGCAGGATGGCTCAGGATTGGCGTCAAGCTCGATTGCCTGGGTAACATTTCTGATTGCACCTTCCCCGTATTACAGTATTTCACAGTTGACCCGATAGTTGGATGTGTTTTCAAGCTTGCAGGGACCTCCGAGAGCACCCATGGCAATTTGTTGAGGGGAATTGGGGAAAAGGACTGCTCAATTTGTATCCAAGCCTTTTGAGACCCGTTCCTGCACCAATCAATCATTCTAGTTAGATGACCTGCTAAATGATACCTTCTCATATCTGGCAGCCCAATCCCCCCACTACACTTGGTCCTGTGCAAGATAGCTCTTTTTATTCATACCGATTTACCTGCCCAAATGAAGGAGAACTGAATGGACTCCAGAGATTTGAAAAATCCTGAGGGTATTTTGATTGGGAGCGCCTGCAGTAGATATAGAATTCTAGGTAAGATATTCATTTTGTAAATCTGGCTTTTGCCAAACCAAGAGAATAATGATTTCCCCCATCTGTCACAGTCCAGCCTAATGGAAGACAGCAGAGATGGGAAATTCTGAGAGTAGAGCAGACCGAGATCCCCAGTCAGCCGTATCCCCAGGTAATTTAGAGATTGGGATGCCCATCGGAAATTAAACGATCCCTTCAACTCTTCCACCTCTTTGGATGAGAGATTTATGTTAAGGGCCTCAGATTTCGTGAAATTTATCTTGAAATTTGATAAACTGGAGTATCTCCGGAATTCCCTCATTAAGTTGGGCAGGGAGATCCTGGGGGCTGACACGAAAAACAGGAGATCGTCCGCATATGCAGCTACTTTGTGCGTAACATGGCCCACCCCAATACCCGCAATATCTGAGTTGTCTCGTACGTGTCTGAGGAAGGGTTCTAGCGTCAAGATGAAGATTAAGGGAGACAGCGGACATCCCTGACGGGTGCAATTAGATATTTTAAATGGGTCCGACAGAATCCCATTCACTCGGACTCTCACCGAGGGTACCGAGTATAAAGACATGATCCAACCCATCATTCCACTTCCCAACCCCAGACACCCGAGTGTGGCTTCCATAAAGTTCCAATCCACTCTATCAAAAGCCTTTTCGGCATCAGTTGACAGCAGGATAGAGGGTAGACCCCCAATTTTAGCTTTATATATCAAATTAATGGCCTTAACTGTGTTATCACGTGCCTCACGACCCGCCATAAACCCCGCCTGATCTGGGCAGATTATTTGAGAGATCAGAGGTGCCAGCCTGCTTGCAAGGATTTTAGCAAATAATTTTGTATCCACATTTAACAGGGATATCGGGCGATAGCTAGCACATTGTGTTGGGTCTTTCCCCATCTTAGGTATTACCGTGATGTGTGCTCTCAATGAATCTGCATTGAGAGTTGAGCCCTCTGAAGCCCTAGAATTAAAGGCTGACAGGAGGTGTGGGGATATAATCTTATTCTGTCTGTTCCTGGTAGCAATGAATCTAACCGCTCTAATTATCAGTTCCTTAGATAACTGTATGGTTTTACTCACTCTACGGCTTCCACAGATAGTGTTAACTCAGCACAACGATGACTTGTAGGAAGACAAGGAGAAACGCTGTAGTTTTCTTCTAGAATCTTGTATTAAGTACAAAGTAAATGCAGGTGAAAAGGAATAATCTGTACAGGGTTGCAGACATGTCTCTTCAGCAATGATTTCTCTAGACTAAACTGAAGGAGAAGGGAGGAGCATTCTATACAGAAGCCAACTAAGGGAGGTACATAGGGACAAACTTCATACAGTCTAATCTACCTAGTAACAATAAAGGAATTTCCTGATAGGAGGAAAAATATGCAATGCAAGAATTACATACAACAGGTTGTTCCCATTCATGGGACACAACACTCCCCGTCTGAAATCATATGATTTCACAAGTCCTTTTACGACGTAAGGAGTCGATCCTGTCCCTCGATGTCACGAAACCTGTAACGAGATAAGAGACAACACAAAAACTGCAACGTAGTGCACTGAATTCAAGTCCATGCTTTGTTGATGACGCATTGTCCTTGCGTAAAAAATGAAAAAGTAGAAAAATGTTAAACATAAATTCAAGTTCAACAAACCCATCTTCAGATTGGGGAAGCCGCAAACATGCTAACTCTTCCTCCAACCCAATAATCCAACGGAAAAGTTTTCATCCAAAGGAAAAGTTCAAGGTTCAATTGGACACGGACAGTTGTGTCTCCGTACAGCAGGGGTAAGGAAAGGTACGCTCCCCGCCGTGGCAGTGCCCAACGACAAAGTTAGTTCATGTAACGTCCTCCTTTGGTAAAAGTAGCACGAGTTTGGTGACTGGACGAATCACACACATGTGCCAGCCGTGGCACGTTGAAGACTTGTAGTTGGTGAAACAGTGAGCGATGAGAATAAGACGAGCTACGGCTCGTACCTCAGATGACCAACTTGAGAAGCACTCAAAGCGATGAGGTCTCAACTTCTGTTCTGATGTCACTGAAGTGTAGTGAGCGGAGGCGACCAGTCTAATTTCCTTGTCGGATTCTGGTTCCACCAGCTCGTACATGTTGCCGGCGTAGTTATCGCAGGTCTCCTCGTATAAGATACTTGGAGGTGTCAGCCACATGTTGTCGCCGAGTTTGGATGTAGCAGTGAGTCTCGTTCCTCGGTCGGCAGGGTTTCGTTCGGTGGGAATGTGGAGCCACTGTTCAGCATGATCTCTGTTGAGGATATTTTGCGTAATCTCGACAAAGCATTTCTCCATCTCTGGTTGTCTTTCCAAAGTGCGTTTTAGAGAGGAGAACCTTGCGGTTGCTTGCTGGGAGTTGTTTGGCAACCTTGGCCTTGGAGACCGAAAGGGTAATGGGGCTACCCAACTGTTAGAGTCATTTTGAGAGAACTCTTTATCCATAATCTTAATGAATTCCTTGTCTTCTCTCGTCGGTGCCAACTTGTTGTCTTCATTTGTAGACTCAAACACTGTTGACCCGAAGTCGTCATCCCAGAGATAGTATGCGTTCGCGCAGTCGGGAGGCTGCTGTCGCCACCTGGTGTCACTCAGCCTCTCTTTCACCCCGTAGTGATGCGGACATGATTGAAAGTGAGTGCCGCGACCGTTTGGGAGGATGTGCGTCTTGTAGGAGGAGATCGTGTCGGGACTCTTCACTTTGCCTACGCAGACGTTTCCAATGATCACCCAGCCTAGGTCGTAGCGCTGAGCGAATGGCGCATCGTGTGGCCCGTTGATGTGTTGGCGTACTTTGTGTAGCCGGAGGATGTCCCTTCCAATCAGAATCAGGATTTTTGCACTATGATCAAGAGGTGGGATCTTGCTGGCGATAGTTCTCAGGTGAGGGTGGTGAAGAGCTGCCTCTGGCGTTGGAATCTCTTCCCGGTTAGCCGGTATCTGGTTGCACTCGACGAGTGTCGGTAGAGGTATCTCTACGGTATTTTCAAGAGATGTTACCACGAGACCACTGGCTCTTCTTCCGCAGGCTTCTGAGATGCCGCTGCAAGTACCTAGTGTATAAGGGTAGGCATTTCCTTTTAAGCCGAACAAGTCGAAGAGTTCAGACCTGGCGAGTGACCTGTTGCTCTGGTCATCCAGGATGCTGTACACCTTTACGGCCCTTTCTGGGTGACCTTTGGGATATACCCTTACTAGGCATATTTTTGCACAAGACTTGTCCCAGAGATCTTCTCCGCAGACTGCGGTGCACGAGGAGGATACTGTGAGGTGGTTCGCAGCTTGGCCTGTACTCTCCCCGCCATGACTTGTGGTAGGAGAAGGTGTAGGTGCAGGATCAGGCTGAGATGGGTGCAGCGCTTGTACGTGATCTGTGCTGTCACACTCCATACACTTAATTGTAACATTACAGACCTTGGCAAGGTGTTCTGTAGAGGCACAACACCTGAAACATACCCCAAACCTTTTCAAGAGTTCCTTTCGTTCTTGAAGGGGTTTCTTCCTGAAGCCAATGCACTTCTTCAGGGGGTGTGGCAGTTTGTGAATAGGACATTGGCGGTTCGAATTTTCCGCCTTCCCGCCTTCAGTGCCATTGTCTGGTGCTGATGGTGTAGGTGGTAGAACGTCGGTCTTCTTGACTGATACTGGGCCCCTACGTTTTCTGTCATTTTGATGAGGGCTCTCATATCCGGGAGCTGGTGAAGTGGAGTCGGTGGGTTCTCCACAGGTGAAGCTGGGGTCTGCCTTACGTTCCGCGATGCCATTGATGAACTCACAGAAGTAGGAGAATGGAGGGAAGGACACTTGGTGCTCTTTTTTATAGTTTGTTCCTACCGTAGTCCACCTTTCCTGCAAGTTGTAAGGTAACTTGGCGACTATGGGTTTCACCCCACGAGCGGTGTCCAGGTAGCTGAGGCCAGGTAGGTGTGTGTCTGTTTTGGCCAGCTGGAGCTCGGACAGCAGGTCGCTGAGTTCCTGGTACTTTGAAGCATCTTTGCCAGATATTTTGGGAAGGTCGTATAGTTGTTTCAGCAATGCATCTTCAATTGCTTCAGGACTGCCGAAGCCTTTCTCTAGCCTGTCCCATGCGGTTGCAAGACCAGTTGTTGGGTCGCTGATGTAGACGGATCTGAGTCTCTTGATTCTCTCAGTAGACCGTGGCCCTAGCCACCTGATTAGCAAGTCCAGCTCTTCAGCAGCTGTAATGCCGAGGTCACGCGTTGCGGTTTTGAAGGCACACTTCCACCCTCTGTAGTTTTCAGGCTGGTCGTCATACTTTGTGAGACCGGTGTTGGTGAGTTCTCGGCGGATCATGTACCTCGCAAAGTCGGACATGTCTGATCTTTCCGATAGTTGGGGCACATTTGCTGACTGCGTGATGCTGGTTGCGTGGTTTGTAGCTTCGTGGTTCGGGAACATGGGAAAGTACGGAGTGGCGTAGGCGTTTAGACCAGTGACCGCCGGTTTGGTGTGTACAGTCTCTGTTGTATGCGGGTCTGGAACTACACAGTTGTTGGGAGTGTAGCGCCTTGCCGGCATGTTAGGTTGCATGTAGACATGGGCATACGGAGGTTGCTGATGCGCAGAGTGTGGCTGTGCATTGGAATATGAAACTGGTTCAGGCTTAAAAGTCTGAGGTGCATTGGACTGACCTGGAAGGCTGGAAGCTGTAGGTGGATCAGTGTCTTGAGGCTCTGGAGAAGTGTTAGCACTGACGGGAATGTTGATGGTAGTTGGCGGTTCGTCGGCTTGGCTCAGCACGTAATCTCTTGTACGCTTAAGTGAGTCTTCTGTGTCGAGATCACACAAACTGGCGCTGCCTTTTTGGCTCCCACCCAGAGCTTGCTCAAAGACTTTTAGCCTTGCCATGGCCGCCACATGTTCACATTCCTTCTGAAGGGCTTCAATTTCTGCTTCCTTGCGTGCAGACTCTGCTTTAATCTCTGCTTCCTTGCGTGCAGATTCTGCTTTCATCTCCACTTCTCTCTGGGCGAAGATGGCGTGTACTTTTGTTGTTTCTGCTTCAGCGCGCGCCTTTATGAGCTGCTCGCTGAGGGTTGAGTACCTTGATGAGCCTGATTTGAGTGTGTGCCTTGGGCTCTTAATGGACCTGGATTTGTAAGATGCCGCTCCTGACATTTGCACAATTTTTGCTTCAGTCTTGCTCACAATGTCGCGCACGGTGCGGTCTCGTTCAGCATTAAGCTGTTGGAAGTCCTGTAGTTCTTTTTCAGACTCAGACGTATTTGCTCTCAGCAGGGTAGAGGAATATTTTTTACAAATCTCTTTGTAGGACTGGTATGCTGAGTACAGTTGTTCCAGGGCTCCCTCTGATGGTAGCTCATGAGCACCAGGCGCAGATAAAACAGTCACTTGTTTTTGCACTCTTTGCCACAATAATGCTGTCTGGGTAAACAGTTCACTTCTGGCTGTTTCTAGGTTCTCTTTAACCTTCCATGTTGGTTTGGTCAACCGCTTAGATCTTTCACTGCAATGTAAGTGTGAGTCCCTGTCTTCCTCTTGTTGCTTTAAAGCAGGTAGTGAGAGAGCTCTCTTTGACTCCATCAGGAATGGTGAATGCTGCTCTGCACTGGTTGTCATGGAGATCAATACAATGTTGCAATCTCTGCAGCCAGCAGTCTGTTTTGCATTTGCAAAACAGACTGCTTTGTATTGCATTGTATTTACTGAGTCTCTGGCTGCAATTTACAATTAGCTTATGGGAGATTCTTGGTTATAGCTGCACACAGTTCTGATAACAGGTTAATACTTTACATTGCACTTTGTCTGAAGCTGCTATAAAGTTTTATGCTGTGGCTTGTTATCAGCCCCTTCGGGTAATCCTTTCTCTGGATTGTATGCAGTATAGCACTCCTGGAAACAGGTTATTTACTGATATATGTATACTAATCCCGGTCACAGCTAATCCTTTTCACTATTCTGTCTGTTCCTGGTAGCAATGAATCTAAAGGCCCCGTCACACTAAGCAACATCGCTAGCAACATCGCTGGTAACGAACAACTTTTGTGACGTTGCTAGCGATGTTGCTGTGTGTGACATCCAGCAACAACCTGGCCCCTGCTGTGAGGTCGTTGGTTGTTGCTGAATGTCCTGGGCCATTTTTTAGTTGTTGCTGTCCTGCTGTGAAGCACAGATCGCTGTGTGTGACAGCGAGACAGCAACAACTAATGTGCAGTGAGCAGGGAGCCAGCTTCTGCTGAGGCTGGTAACTAATGTAAACATCGGGTAACCAAGAAGCCCTGTCCTTGGTTACCCGATATTTACCTTTGATACCAGCCTCCTCCGCTCTCACTGTCAGTGCCGGCTCCTGCTCTGTGCACAGATAGCTGCAGCACACATCAGGCAATTAACCTGATGTGTGCTGTAACTAGGAGAGCAAGGAGCCAGCGCTCAGTGTGCGCTGCTCCCTGCTCTGTGCACATTTAGCTGCAGCACACATCGGGTTAATTAACCTGATGTGTGCTGTAACTAGGAGACTGGGGGCTGGTCACTGGTTGCTGGTGAGCTCACCAGCAACTCGTGTAGCCACGCTCCAGCGATCCCTGCCAGGTCAGGTTGCTGGTGGGATCGCTGGAGCGTCGCAGTGTGACAGCTCACCAGCAACCTCCTAGCAACTTACCAGCGATCCCTATCGTTGTTGGGATCGCTGGTAAGTTGCTTAGTGTGACTGGACCTTAACCGCTCTAATTATCAGTTCCTTAGATAACTGTATGGTTTTACTCACTCTACGGCTTCCACAGATAGTGTTAACTCAGCACAACGATGACTTGTAGGAAGACAAGGAGAAACGCTGTAGTTTTCTTCTAGAATCTTGTATTAAGTACAAAGTAAATGCAGGTGAAAAGGAATAATCTGTACAGGGTTGCAGACATGTCTCTTCAGCAATGATTTCTCTAGACTAAACTGAAGGAGAAGGGAGGAGCATTCTATACAGAAGCCAACTAAGGGAGGTACATAGGGACAAACTTCATACAGTCTAATCTACCTAGTAACAATAAAGGAATTTCCTGATAGGAGGAAAAATATGCAATGCAAGAATTACATACAACAGGTTGTTCCCATTCATGGGACACAACAAATCTCCTTAAGTTTTTTGTAGTATACGAGGGGGAGTCCATCAGGCCCAGGTGCCTTTCCCAATTTGGATAACCCTATTGCGTCCACCAGGTCTTGATTTGAAATTGGAGTTTCCAATGCGGCTATCTCGGAGTCTGTCAACTGCGGCATTTTTGCTTCTCTGATGTACTCTGAAATTTTACTTTTAATAGATGATTTTGACATAGTGGAGTCATGTGTCTCTAAATTATATAAGGATGCATAGAATTTTTGGAACGTCTCCGCAATTTCTGCCGAAAAATGTAATATTGATCCCTGAGGGTGTGTAGGGGAAATTTTTGATATAAAGGTTGTCGCCTGTTGTTGTCTGAGTGCTCTCGCTAATGTCTTGCTACACTTGTTCCCGTATTCATAAAAATGTCTACGGCATCTATTAAGGACCCCTTTTGCCTTGCTATTAAGTAATTTCCGTAGCTCGTCCCGGACTTTGAATAAGGCTCCTCCCACCTCCGCCGAGGGCATCTGCTTATGTTGTGTCTCCAGATCTCTCAGCTGTGTTAGCAGTCTGTTGACCTCTAGTTCCCTTTCCCTCTTTCTTCTTGCCCCTTGCTGTATGAGAACCCCTCGAATAACACATTTGTGGGCCTCCCAGACCGTCGTTGGTGATGTATCCCCACCCGCGTTCAACGTAAAGTATTCAGTCAGGGAGTTCTGTACTGACTGAAGGCTTTCAGGGTCCTCCAGTAGGGAAGTGTTCAGTCTCCACTGCCACTGCTGTGGAAACGGAGACTGTAGCACCATAGACACTGTGCAAAGTGCATGGTCAGAGAATGTTATGCTATCTGTCTGGGCTTTGGAGATCCTTTCGAGGTCTTTATGTTTTACAAAAAAGTAGTCCAATCTGGAGTATACACCATGTGCATTTGAATAGCAAGAGTAGTCCCTGTCAGTCGGGTGCAACAATCTCCATGTGTCCACGAGCTGCTGCTCATGTAATAAGCACCGCAGCCTGTGGAGGGCTGATGTAGGATGTGCAGAGGCCCCCGAGGAGGTGTCCTGAGCTGGGTTTAGAGCGATATTGAAATCCCCCCCCATAATGAGTGTCCCCTCCATGAAATCCCCCATAGTTTCAACAAATCCGGCCAGGGTATCAATTTGCCCCACATTGGGGGGGTATATAGAAGCTAATGTGTAAATATGCATAGCAATCCTGTCCTTCACCAACAATAGCCGTCCCCTGTCATCACTGGGAGAGTCCACGAATTCCCAAGGGATGGAGCGCAAGACAAGAATACCAGTACCTCGGGACTTTGGGTCCGGCGAGAAGATATGATACGCCTCAGGGAACCAGCGTGATGTCAATTTAAACGGTTTATGTTTGCACAGATGCATTTCTTGCAGGAAAGCAATTTGGATCCCCGTTTTTTTAACGTATTTGCCAGGATAGACCTCTTACCTGGGCTATGTAAACCTTTCACATTCAATGTCCCACATTTCACCTCCGAGTTCCCTGGTTTATGCATGTTGGTTCAGAAACAGTGTTGAACCCCCTACAAAACACTGACCGGATACGGGAAAGTGGGGTAAGGATCGGGTGAGAGGGGGGGATCAAAAATCAGGTAGAAAAAAGAACTAGCAGCAGAGAAGAAAGAGCAGAGAGAGAAAAAAAAAAGCGATAAGTATTAGCAGACAGAAAATATGAACAGTAACAGCTGGCCTAAAGGAATGGCCAGTAAGTTTCACACAATAAAACTATGCAGTCTCTGAAGAACTTAGAGACCTGGTGCTCTCCAGATGGGAGAACCACCCTTGGGGTGCGTGGAAGACCAAGGGCAAAAGCTAAACAAGCTCGAGGCAGAAATGACAATATTATAGTGAACTGAAAACCCATGTCTCACTTCCCCGTTACACGACAGTGCAGTGAGAGGCACATTTCTTAGAAGAACAACACGTTTATCAGACTATCCATCAACATTATCAATTGAAGGGTCCATGTGAGACCCCCTCAGGGGGAGAGAGAGAGGGGGAGAGGGAGAGGGGGAGAGAGAGACAAAGAGAGGGGGTGTGAAAGGGAGAGCGAAAGAGATAGAAAAGGGGAAGAAAGGGGAGAAAAAGATAAAGAAGAGAGAGAGTGGAGGAAGAGAGAAAAGGGGCAAAAGAGAAACGATGGAGCACAGAGAGAGAGAAGAAAGAGAGAAAGGGACGAGAGAGAAAAGGAGGAGCAAGAAGAGAGAGGAGAAAGAGAGGGAAGAGAGAGAGAGAAGAGAGAGAGAAAAAGAGAGAAAAGGGAGGAACACAAATGGATAAAAGAGAGCATAGAGGGGGAATAATAATCTCTCCACCTCTCTCCCTCCCACCCAAGAAAAGAGAGACAAATACATTTCAAGTAGCAATTAACCCAATATTTATGATCGCGTCCGGCCTATAAGGGGCCATCCTCCCACGTCTCCTGCTCCCCCCACCACAAGATAGAAAACCGCAATCAGACCCAAGTCTTCAATCTGGCTCCTCCTGGGAAGATTCTCCGGCCGGCTTGGGATCCCTGGAACTCTTCTGAGGTCTTGCACGGTGGCGTCCACCTTCTCTTCTTCTTCGGGGTAACCCGGCGGGTCTGTCCATATGTAGCCAGTTAGGGATCTCTACTGCCGTGTATCAAGAAATTGGAAGAGACCCTCCACCTCCTCCGGCCGCTTGAGCAGATATTGGTCTCCATTGTGGCGTACTATTAGGTGAAATGGATGTCCCCATCTGTAAGATGCTCCTTTCTCTTTAATTTTTTGTAGAATAGGGAGGAGCTGACGCCTCATATACAGGGTTCTGGCTGATATGTCAGGAAAAAGCTTGATTTCAGACCCTTCGTAAGAGACGGTTCCATGGACCCATGCCTTCCTCAGTATGGCTTCTTTATCCGTGTAGTAATGCAGTCTGCACAGAACATCTATCGGCTGTGCTGTGTCACCCGGCCCCTGGCGGAACACTCTGTGGACTCTGTCGATCACATAAGTGGAGTCCTCTGCAGCTCCCATCACTTTGTTGAAAATTAAAGTTACAGACTTAGGGAGGGCTGCTGCTATGTCTTCTGGGATGAATTTCAAACGAATATTATTTCGCCTCCCCCTGTTTTCTTGATCATCTAACAAGATAGATTTTGATCCAGTGTGTTAACTCTTTCAAATAGTGTAAACACATCATTCTCCACTGCAGTGGTGCGTGTATCCAGAGCATCAATGTCCCCTTTCACAATGGACAGAGCCTTCTCATGTGCCGCCTCCATTTTAGTAACTAGATTGTCCAGGTCATGTTTGGTGGGGAGAGCAGCCAGCAGCTGCAGGATGCGCTCTGTATCCACAGTGGAGCTTCCTGGGTTAACTCCTTGTGTGATCTGACTTCCATTGTGGTTCCCCTGACTGTGTGGGGATTGACTGCTTTGGGAGCCTGACAACTCCTTACATGCCTGGGAGGCCCTGCTTTCATTACCCCCATGCATATCTCCACCAGTGCCCAGACTCCTGCTCTCTTCACCAGCCTGGCTCATCAAGCTCTGCTGTGGGGCCTGAACTCCACCGCCCCCCTCCTTCTGAGTATTCTGTGCAACAGCCTCACCTCCTGTATACCCCTGCACCACTGGTCTCTGTGAAAAAAGCGGAGATTTCGATCCCAGCTGATCTCTGACGGTACCGCCCTGTACCTGCACGCTATGCATCGCCACCGCCACTTCTGTCCCGCTGCCACCACTGACGGCTGCTGTTGCTGCAGGCACCTGCCTCATGGATGCAGGTGCCATTACTGGAGCAGGCCTGGAGACCGGAGAGAGCTTCCCCCCTTTGAACAGACGATCCACTGCTGCGCTGCTGCTTCTCAGGGCCGGTGGTCCGGTCTGTGGTGCTGTGCCTCTCTTCCCCGGCATGTTAGAGAGTGCCAGGTGGGTTTTGCTATGTTATTTGCCCCCTCAGCCTGCAAGAGCTCCTACAGAGCACGTCTGCCTGCCATCAAGCTCAAGCCACGCCCCAGTGACTGCTGTTAACCTTCAGCTATTGCAGCGTGTGCGGACTGTGAGATCAGGAGTCAGCTGACTCCAGTGCCGACCGATAAATTCTGTGTCCTGATGCAGAAGGATCTGGTAAAATAACGGTTGCATGCGTTGCACATTTAATCCACAGGATCCTGTCATATGTGGTTTGCGTTTTTTTGCTTACAGGCAAAAAAACGCTGATGTGAAAGTAGCCTGCAAAATGCATGTCACATGGATGATACGGACAACACACAGACTAGGCAAGAGGGGAAAAAGCAATCTCATGACCCCTTCATTTTTTTTCCCATTTATTTTTGTCACATGTTGCGCCGGCTTATAATTATAATTTCTGTAAACACACACACACACACTATACACACACACACTATACACACACACTATACATACACACATACACCATACACACACACACACACACTATACACACACTATACCCACACTATACACACACACACACTATACACACACACACTATACACACACATGCACGCACACACTATACACACACACACTACACACACACTATACACACACTATACACAAACACACTATACACGCACACACACTATACACACACACACTCACACACTATGGACTATATGAGAACAAGCAGAAGATAGCTGCTTTCGTTCCCGGGTTGTACAGAGCTGGCAGCTGCTGCTGTCTCTGTGTGGTTCCTCTCCGTGCATCCACAGGGAAGAGGCAGGGAGAAGGCTTTGGACTTTTGGTGGAGAGGAGAGCAGAGTGGGTGTTTTAGATACAGTGGGTGTGTAAGATACCGCCCTAGAGCCACAAAGAATTATGGGAGTTGTAGGAACTGAACCCAGGAAGTTAGAAGAGAGAATAACCCCATCAGAGCTGGAGCCAGCAATTAGGATGTGCTGCTAGAGCACGATAAAAGGCAATATTGCTGAAAAAACATAATGGATGTGTGGAGAGGCACATAATAGCAAGATTTATCAGGAAAAAAAAAATCAGTTTTGGTAACTGGACAACTTCTTTAAGTTCAAAGCAAAATTGTGTATATAGATTTAAAATATAACTTTTATTAAATTAGATTAAAACCTAAAAAGGTACAGGGGAACCTTGGTTTAAGAGTAACTTGGTTTGAGAGCATTTTGCAAGACAAGCAAAGCTTTTTGAAAATTTGTAACTTGGTTTAAGAGCAATGCTTTGCAATAAGAGCAAATTCCCACCGTGTACACTTCTGGTTCCGTCCTTTCACCATGCTCTCATCCGCTCTGGAGGTCATTTTCTGTCTATATGTACTGTATACAATATACCATTGCACGGTACAGTATATACTATATACTGTAGCATATCTATCAATTTGCATTTGTGGATACAGTATTGTACTCTCTTTCGGCTAACCAGTAGAGCCCATTGCTTGTATTGTACCTTACACACACCAACAATTCTATTAGAAGCTAACGTGCAGTTTAATTTGTCTTTCACTGTGTTGTACAGTATTTTGTATTAGTGTACTGTAATAATTCTATATGAATACAGTACATTATTTTGTATTACTGTAATAAGTTTGTATAAATACTATAAATATTTTTGGGTTGTGGAACGAATCGTCTGCGTTTCAATTATTTCCTATGGGAAAATTCGCTTTACTATAAGAGTAACTTAGTTTAAGAGCACACTCCCAGAACCAATTATGTTCGTAATCCAAGGTTCCACTGTACCTATATGAAAACAAAGATTACCACCGGATTAACCTAGTGGACAACAGACAATTGCCCAAACTAAATGCGGCGTTACACGCTACGATTTATCTGACGATATGTCGTCGTGGTCACGGATTTTGTGACGCACATCCGGCATCGTTAGCGATGTCATTGCGTGTGACACCTACGTGCGACTCCGAACGATCGCAAATAGGTTGAAAATCGTTGATCGTTGACACGTCCTTCAGTTTCAAAATATTGTTCGTCGTTTGGAACGCAGCAGACATATTGGTACGTTTGACACCCTGACAATGACGAACAACATCCACACGACTGCCTTGGTCAAACAATATATCACTGAACGATGTTGCGTCGTTTGTGAGATGTGTACGTGTGACCGCTACTAAACGACCTATGTGCGATCTCGGCAAATCGTAACTACGATCTGGGCGTGTCACATCGCTACTAATATCATCACATCAACCGTAGCGTGTAAAGCGGCCTTAATTTGAGCCCTATTGACATACAATGTGGCTGTACTCCAAAAGTAGGGACGTTTAAAGCATAGCATTTGCTAGCCTGACTATATTTGAGTCATCAAAAAAATAGTCCACGTACATGAAACAAGAACAGTGGTCCTAGGTTCTGCCACGTATATATAACAACAGGGGAAACCTCAATTACTTCAATAGGTAACTTCGAGGGGGTGGGGCTGAAGACCAATGGAGTAAGGCTATGTGCGCATGTGTGCGCTCTGCACCGCACCTAAAAGGTGCGCTTCAGAGTGCAGCTGAAAAGCTCCGTTCTGAAGCGCATGGTGCCGGCAGAGAACGTGCGCTCTGCCTGCAGCTCCTGCCATAGACAGAGCAGGGGCTGCCGGCAAAGCGCACAGAAAAAGTGACATGTCACTTCTTAGAACGCGCGCTTTGGGTAGCAGCTGAAGCGCTGTGCTCTAAGACGCCACGTGCGCACGGCCCCTGCACAATCTCCATAGATTGTGCAGGGGACGCAGGACGCATGCAGTTACGCTGCGCTACAAAGCGCAGCATAACTGCATGAATTACGAACACGTGCGCACATAGCCTAAAGGCTACTTTACATGCTGCGACATCGCTAGCGATCTCATTAGCGATGTGAAATTCTAGATAGCAAGTGCGATCTGTCGAGATCGCACATGCGTAAAATGACCTATGTGCGTTCTCAAAAGATCGCACTTGCGATCTAGAATTTCACATCGCTAATGAGATTGCTAGCGATGTCGCAGCATGTAAAGTAGCCTTTAGACTTGTCTGGACTAGCTCCTTCCTGAAACTTCCAAAGCAACAATGATTGTAGGTTTTTAAAACTCAGATTTCCCACAAAAGCAATAGAAACACTTCTGGAACACTCTGGGAACAAGTTGGACCACTTTTTTTGAGCTTCAACCCTTGGATTTTGGACTTATTTATCACTGGAACAAAGCAGAAGGGACCCAGGAATAAGTGAGGAAGCAGTGTGGTATCAGAAGCTTCCCCAGCTGGGTTGAGGCTCTGCAGCACACAGCTCTTCTGAAGACAAAAAAGGAAAAATCATCCTCAGTGAGTAATAGACATTATTTCTTCCCCATATAGCTCTGAATATTTTTCCTATATGCGGATATTTAAAGTACAGCTGAGATATATTGTGACAGTGGTGAAGATCTAGCAGAGCTAAGTCTGCTGTGCTTGTACTTTAGTACTACCAGCTCATTTTTCACAAGGCACAAGCTCTGGAACTTCTTTTCTTTTGTGACATATTCTTAGTATCTAAATACAACAACTTAGACTGCTACTGGGACTGTGCTGATATTAAAATTTGCTAGGCTGCATGCTGAGCTGATGAGAAAGTTGGTCCTGTCCAGGCCCGGACTGACAGGCGGGAGGGGCGGGACTTCTCCCGGTGGGCTGGCCGGTGGAGGGCTGGGGGGGCCGCCCCCCGCCTCTCCCGCACTGCCTGCTGTTTAAAATTATTTTGTGGCTGCCGCCACCCGCCGGCCGCCACTATAGCGGCGGGGTCCGGTGAGCGGCCCCCGCCGCCAATTTTCAATGCTGCCGCCAATGCTGCTCCCTGCTTCCCTGATCAATGCAGCGCGGTGACCGGGCCCTGAAGTGCGGCAGCGTCATGATGATACTGCACTGTTGACGTCATCACATGGCGCGCAGACACACGTCGGGTACCGGTAAGCGCTTCACGGAGCCGAAGATGAAAAGTTTTATCAACGTGGATGAGAGAGGAGGGGAGAGGATTAGGGCACAAGATGAGTGAAAGAGGGCACAGCTTTGCAAAAAAAAGTGGAGGGAGTACTTTATACAGATGGACAATGTGTGTCTGTAAGGTGGGAGGGGGGGGGGATTTTGTACTGAAGCAGTGTGGGGAGGAATGTTTTGGAGAGGAACTGTGTGTGTGTGTGTGTCTGTGTATGAGGCCTGGCTGTGTGTGTGTGTGTGTGTATGTGTATGAGGCCTGGCTGTGTGTGTGTATGAGGCCTGGTTGTGTGTGTGTGTGTGTGTGTGTGTGTGTGTATGAGGCCTGGCTGTGTGTGTGTGTGTGTGTGTGTGTGTGTGTGTGTGTGTGTATGAGGCCTGGCTGTGTGTGTGTGTGTATGTGTGTGTGTGTGTATGAGGCCTGGCTGTGTTTGTGTGTGTATGAGGCCTGGCTGTGTGTGTGTGTGTCTATGTGTGTGTATGAGGCCTGGCTGTGTGTGTGTATGAGGCCTGGCTGTGTGTGTATGAGGCCTGGCTATGTGTGTGTGTGTGTGTGTGTGTGTGTGTGTGTGTGTATATGAGGCCTGGCTGTGTGTGTGTATGAGGCCTGGCTGTGTGTGTGTGTGTGTGTGTGTATGAGGCTTGGGTGTGTGTGTGTGTATGAGGCTTGGGGGTGTGTGTGTGTGTGTGTGTGTGTGTATGAGGCTTGGGTGTGTGTGTCTGTGTATGAGGCCTGGTGTTTGTGTGTGTGTGTGTGTGTGTTTGTGTGTGTGTGTGTGTGTGTGTGTGTGTGTGTGAGGCCTGGCTGTGTGTGTGTGTGTGTGTGTGTATGAGGCCTAGGTGTGTGTTTGTGTGTGTATTAGGCCTGGCTGTGTGTGTGTGTGTGTGTGTGTGTGTGTGTGTGTGTGTGTGTGTGTGTGTATGAGGCCTGGTGTTTGTGTTTGTGTGTGTCTGTGAGGCCTGGCTGTGTGTGTGTGTGCATGAGGCCTAGGTGTGTGTGTGTGTGTGTTTGTATGAGGCCTGGCTGTGTGTGTGTATGAGGCCTGGTTGTGTGCGTGTTTGTGAGGCCTGGCTGTGTGTGTGTGTGTGTGTATGAGGCCTGGCTGTGTGTGTATATGTGTATGAGGCCTGGCTGGGTGTGTGTGTGTGTGTGTGTGTGTGTGTGTGTGTGTGTGTGTGTGCGTGTGTGTGTGTGTGTGTGCGTGTGTGAAGCCTGGCTCTGGGTGTGTGTGTGTGAGAGAGAAGCAGGGATATTATGGAGAGGGGCAGCCTGGGGGGAATATGATGTAGAGGGTCAGCCTGGGTGGAATATGATGGAGAGGGGCAGCCGGGGGGGGAAAATGACTATGTTCACATTTCTGTTGTTTATGATCAGTCACAATCCGCCGTTCCGATAAACAATGCAATCCGTTTGGCAGATTCCGTTGTTTCCCATAGACTTGTATGAGTGGAGGATTGCGACTGATGCCCTTGCGTTGCGTCCGCCAACCGGCTGATCAGTCGTGGAACGACTGACCGTCGGGCGGCAGAAACGCAGCATGTAACGTTTTTTGAGCAGCGGAATCCTTATGTTTTCACTGCGCATGCTCAGATCTTGTGTTTAATCATTCAAATGACTGTCTCTCTCTCGGCGGCCGAACGATCAGCTGATCTCCCGGCGGCCGGCTTCTGTGAGCGATCAGCTGATGTCCCGGCCGCCGGCTTTTGGGAGCGATCAGCTGATCTCCCGGCGGCCGGCTTATGAAAGAGATCAGCTGATCTCCCGGCGGCCGACTTATGAGAGCATTCAGCTGATCGTTCACAATAGATCAGCTGATTGCTCTCAAAAGCCGGCGTCCGGGAGATCAGCTGATTGCTCTCAAAAGCCAGCGACCGGCTTATGAGGGAGATCAGCTGATCGCTCTCAAAAGCCGGTCGCCAGCTTTTGAGAGCGATCAGCTGATCTCCCAGCGGCCGGCTAATGAGAGCGATCAGCTGATCTCCCGGCGGCCGGCTAATGAGAGTGATCAGCTGATCGTTCTCTTTTTCTCGTTTTACAACGGAATGCGCTTTCTCATGACAATGAATTCCATTTCTTGTCACTCGTTGTACAACGCATCAGTCACAAGCGTCAAGCAACACAGGTGACTGATGCAAAACAACGGAAATGTGAACATAGCCTATGATGGAGAGGGGCAGCCTGGGGGAAATATGATGGATAGCGGCAGTGTAGGGGGAATATGATGGAGAGAGGCAGCCTGGCGGGAGAGAATATGATGAAGAGGGGCAGCCTGGGGGGAATATGATGGAGAGGGGCAGCTTGTGGGGGAATATGATGGATAGGGGCAGCCTGTGGGGGAAATATGATGGAGAGGGACAGCCTGGGGGTAATATAATGGAGAGGGGCAGCCTGTGGCAGAGTATGATGGAGAGGGACAGCCTGGGGGTAATATAATGGAGAGGGGCAGCCTGGGAGGTAATATAATGGGGAGGGGCAGCGTGGGGGGGAATATGATGGAGAGGGGCAGCCTATGGGGGAATATGATGGATAGGGGCAGCCTGTGGGGAAATATGATGGAGAGGGGTAGCCTGTGGGGGAATATGATGGAGAGGGACAGTCTGGGGGGAATATAATGGAGAGGGACAGCCTGGGGGGAATATAATGGAGAGGGGCAGCCTGGGGATAATATAATGGAGAGGGGCAGCAGGGGGGGAATATGATGGAGAGGTTCAGTTTGTGGAGGGGATATTTTGTGAAGGAAGCACTGCAATTTTTTTTTCAGGAGTGCAGAATAGGAGACATTTATGGGGCAGTATAATGATACTTTTATTTTTAAGAGCGCCATGTTGGGAAGTGTTGCGGAAGGTGGAGAAGAGGGAAATCTGGACACTTGAGCACTGTGCGCGACATCTCATCATGGTGTCTTTATTTCATGGAGACACAAGGCACGGGAACAACTCTGATTTGAGATTACATCACCTATAAGGTACCTGCATGTAAATCATTTTGATACTGCCTGAATCTCATCAGTACTGTGGTTCCTCTATGCTCCGCAATCTGATGATGCCTGATAACAACTCCCAACTCACAGCATCTCCTTATCATTTTTCAGGACAACCTGGGAGTTGGTTTGTACAATGCAATTGTACATGGGGCTAAGGTTGGCTATTTATTCATGTACTGATGGTAATTTTGACTCTGCATTCATGTGCTGATGGTGGTTCTGGTGCTACATTTATGTGCTGACGGTGGTTTTGGCTTTGCATTCATGTGCTAACGGTGGTTACGGCGTTGCATTCACGTGCTGACCTTGGTTCTAGCTTTGTATTCATGTGCTGAAGGTGGTTTTTTCTGTGCATTCATGTGCTGAGCTTGGTTCTGATGCTGCATTCATGTGCTAATGGTTCTTGCACTGCATTTATGTACTGATGGTGATTATTGAGATGCATTCATGTACTGACGCTGATTCGGTGTTGCATTTATGTACAGATGGTGGTTCTGGTGCTGCACTTCTGTAATGACAGTGGATCTGATCTTGTACACATTTAACAATCCAAAACAAGCTTCATGGCTTCAAGTTAAAATCTAAAAAAAATCTTCAAAACTGTTTTGAGATTGAGGAGAATTTGGCGAGATTCTTATCCAAAAACAGTGTAAATTAGCTTATTTTCATATTGATTTTTTGAGCTGAAACTGAGAATAATCTCACCAAATCCTCATTAAATCCTTACAAACTTTATTCCAGGGATGCATTAATGTACTCATGGTGGTTCTAGTGATATATTCATGTAAGTGCCCCTAACATGATACTAACTGCTCACATCCTCTTGATGTCTGATGCTTCCTTTTTGTTATAAAAATTATAAACTGCTGTTGTGTCTGCTGTCTATAATTGATTGGTTTCAGCGCCGTCATTGTGATGTGACATCAGCGTTGCAGACAATAGCAGGCCTGGGAGAGACAATAAAGCAGTTTGTTTTCAAACAAACAATCCAGGGAATGGGTTTCCAAAACCGGAAAACCACTTTCAGGGCATTTTTACTGCTTTTTGACCATCTTTTTTTTTTTCGTGTTTTCTCATTGTTTTTGTCACATTTTTTACTGCGCTTCTAAGAAAAAGCAATGGTAAAACGCAACAAAAAAGACGTCCGGGCATCTTCCGAGCCTTCCTATTGACCTGCATAGCAAAGTACAGAGCGTCTTCCGAGTGGTAAACACCAGAAGAATGGAGCAGTCACTGCTTTTAATCACTGGGTGGTTTTAGAAACCTGAACTGGTTAAAAGATGCTGAAAATCCTGAACCTGTGCACAGCGAGTAGATGCATATGGTCATTCCAGTATTTTTCATAGTGGTGTCCATGGTGGGATCTGCCCCCAAAAAATGGCATTGCACCTTCCCTAAGTGATATGTGTCCAAAATTATCACCAGTGAAAACTACAGCTTCCTTCCATTCCCCCTTTCCAAAAAAAGCAAAGTTATGGGTCTCAGAAATTGGTGGAAAAAAAATCTGATTTTGTATCCCTGCCCATCAGCAATATGAAGAAGCCACAGCACTATAGAGGGCAGCATCCTCTTCATTATCTATGAGCTATGTAGGGAAAATAGCAGCAAATAAAGCAATAAATAGGACTGTAAGCTGGTCACAGCTGTGACTACATGTTATATGGTTGTGATGTGAGTCCCAGTCCGGCCCTGGTCCTGTCTAAAGGTACCGTCACACTAAACAACTTACCAGTGATCCCAACAACGATACAACCTGATAGGGATCGCTGGTAAGTTGCTAGGAGGTTGCTGGTGAGAGGCCACACAGTCAGACGCTCCAGCGATCCCACCAGCAACCTGACCTGGCAGGGATCGCTGGAGCATCACTACACGGGTTGCTGGTGAGCTGTCACCAGCAACCAGTGACCAGCCCCCAGCCAGCAGTGATGCACTGAAGTGATGCTGCGCTTGGTAACTAAGGTAAATATCGGGTAACCAACCCGATATTTACCTTGGTTACCAGCGCCCGCAGCTACACGTGCAGAGAGCAGGGAGCAGCACACACCACTTAGCGCTGGCTCCCTGCTCTCCTAGTTACAGCACACATCGGGTTAATTACCCGATGTGTGCTGCAGCTACATGTGCACAGAGCAGGAGCCGCGCATACTGCTTAGCGCTGGCTCCTTGCTCTCCTAGCTACAGCACACATCGGGTTAATTACCCGATGTGTGCTGTAGCTACACGTGCAGAGAGCAGGGAGCAGCGCACACTGCTTAGTGCTGGCTCCCTGCTCTCCTAGCTACAGTACACATCGGGTTAATTACCCGATGTGTACTCTGCTACACATGCAAGGAGCAGGAGCTGGCACTGATAGTGAGAGCAGCGGAGGCTGGTAACGAAGGTAAATATTGGTTAACCAAGGACAGGGCTTCTTGGTTACCCGATGTTTACCATGATTACCAGTGTCTGCAGAAGCCGGCTCCTGCTGCCTGCCCATTTAGTTGTCGCTGTCTCGCTGTCACACACAGCGATCTGTGCTGCACAGCGGGACAGCAACAACTAAAAAATGGTCCAGGACATTCAGCAACAACCAGCGACCTCACAGCAGGGGCCAGGTTGTTGCTGGATGTCACACACAGCAACATCAGTAGCAACATCGCTGCTACGTCACAAAAGTTGTCCATCAGCAGCGATGTTGCTAGCAATGTTGCTTAGTGTGACGGGGCCTTAAAGGGGTGGTTCACCCATTTGTTTTATTTTCCCAATGAGTGTCACTTACCATTGTATGCATCTTCTCCATTGGCTTGTATTTCCAGTTCTGGCACTGAGCGGCACTATCCTGCACGCTCAGTGCCTGTCACATGACTCCCTGGAGCTGTGGCCGCCAGCATCCTCTGACGTCCCGGCATTTCCGGGCTCTCAAACTAGACGGGTACGTCAGAGGATGCCGGCGCCACTCACACTGATTGACTGGGCTGTGGGCGGTGACTACCGCACGTCACAGCCCAGCATCGAGGGGAGGATCCGGAGAGCTTTAGTGTGGAGCGGTGAAGGCAGAGCGCGCCGCTTACCATCCGTCAGCTCTGGGAGGTACAGGCTCCAGTGTGGAGTACAGGGGGGGTTTCCTCCACTGAAATCCCCCCTGTCATGCAAGTATGTGATCACACTGTCCATCCGCCCGCTGGGCTCAGCTGTCAGGAGAGCGGGCGGTGTCGGCAGTGTGATCATAGAATACTCCCACCAGCAGCACAGGTGACCGGATGCTGGATGGGACCAATCTGCTCCACTCTGTCACCTGCACAACAAGTCCCAGAGTGGAGACAGTGACATGCTCTGCTCTGACACATAGTGTGATGCATGTCACTATCTGTCTCCACTCTGGGACTTGTTGTGCAGGTGACCGGATGATACATGTCACTAACTGCTCCACTCTGTGACTTCTGCTGCATAGTACCAAGTGTATACACTCTCACCTGCACAACAAGTCCCAGAGTGGGGCAGTTAGTGACATGCAGCACACTATGTGTCAGAGCAGAGCATGTCACTGTCTCCACTCTGGGACTTGTTGTGCAGGTGAGAGTGTATACAGTTGGTACTATGCAGCAGAAGTCACAGAGTGGGGCAAGTTAGTGACATGTATCATCCGGTCACCTGCACAACAAGTCCCAGAGTGGAGACAGATAGTGACATATAGCACACTATGTGTCAGAGCAGAGCATGTCACTGTCTCCACTCTGGGACTTGTTGTGCAGGTGACCGGATGATACATGTCACTAACTTGCTCCACTCTGTGACTTCTGCTGCATAGTACCAACTGTATACACTCTCACCTGCACAACAAGTCCCAGAGTGGAGACAGTTAGTGACATGTAGCATCCGGTCACCTGCCCAACAAGTCCCAGAGTGGAGACAGTGACATGCTCTGCTCTGACACATAGTGTGCTACATGTCACTATCTATCTCCACGCTGGGAGTTGTGCAGGTGACCGGATGCTACATGTCACTAACTGTCTCCACTCAGGGACTTGTTGTGCAGGTGACCGGATGCTACATGTCACTAACTGCCCCACTCTGAGACTTGTTCAGTTGAGAGTGGGGCAGTTAGTGACATGTAGCATCCGGTCACCTGCACAACAAGTCCCAGAGTGCATACAGTTAGTATGGTCCCCCCGGATATATTTCTGGGGGAGATACATCGACGATGTATTTGTCATCTGGTCTGGAAGTACTCAGTCCTTCGAGGATTTCGTGGGGCAACTTAATATAAACGATCTGGGACTAAAATTCACGTACGAAGTGGGTATTGATAAAATATCCTTCCTAGATATTTTCATCAAGAAAGGGGAGAACGGTTTGTTGGACACCACACTGTTTAGGAAACCGAGTGCTACAAACAGTTTCCTGAAGTGGGAGAGCCATCATCCCCTAAGTTTAAGAAAAGGGATCCCGAAGGGACAATTTTTACGGATACGTAGAAATTGTTCGGGTGAGGAGGAATTTAATAGGCAAGCGGTCCAACTTAGCAAGAGATTTGTCGATCGGGGATACCCGAGAAAAACTATTGACATAGCCTTTTCCCAAGCAGCCCAGAGTGAGAGACATTGTCTTTTAAATATGACGAAAAATAAGGAGGGAGAGAATAAAACTCGTCTTATTGCGACATATGACGATCAAAACTCTCAAGTGATGAAGATTCTGAGGAACCATTGGGGTATCCTCAGACAAGATAAAGATATAGTAAATACCATTCATCCATTTCCCTCAGTAACATTCAGAAGGGGCTGTAATCTACGGGACCGCTTGGTAAAAAGCCACTATGTTCCTCCGGAAAATACCGGGACTAGCTGGCTGTCACGAAGAGAATGCGGTACTTTTAAGTGCCGCTCCTGTAAGTTCTGTAATTATATCGATGTATCAAAGGATTTCAAAAGTGTAACAACAGGCAGAACATACAGGAATCGTACCTTTGTGAATTGCCGCACCCAAGGGGTTATTTATCTCTTCACCTGTGGCTGCCCCAAAAACTATATTGGAAAAACAAAACGACAACTGCGAGTCAGGATAGGAGAGCACTTGGGGGATATTCGCAATAAAAGGGATACGCCTATAGCTAGGCATATGAATGAGGAACATAATGGCCAGTATGATGATGTGAGGTTTAAGTCCATTGAATCTGTCCCAGAGCCAGAGAGGAAGGGAGATTGGGACAAGATCTTGTTACAGAGGGAAGCCAGGTGGATTTTTTGGATGGAGTCCGTGTATCCGGATGGCCTGAATGAGCAAATTAGCTATACTAGCTTCATTTAAATTGATATAAGTAAATTCAGCCATACCTACTAATATAATTGGTCCGTAGTAGACCTGTGAATTAATACATTGTCCACCCTTATAATCTTTGGGATTTGACACCATTATCTATATTTTCCAGTATATGACACAACTGGGTAGCCGTTTTTAATTTGACTGCTTAAATGTTGATTCTGGGATCTGAATATTGTTGCCTTTTTGGTTTTCTTTGGTTGTTCTGTATGAACATTTTTCTAATACACTCACCCTGTATCGCCTTGAAAAATCATGGCTCTCTCCTTGCAGTGTAAACTTGGACCAACATGATGTCATTTATTTATAGCCTTATGGGCAATTATGCCTGCTTTATATGCGTCCAATGATGTAGGTTTCTCCACATTGGCACTATACACGCTTGCACTATGCTTGGAACGCAGATGCGCAGTTGTACGGGATATCTCTATTTAAGTAACAATGGGGCACGCTATGTTTTAAGTGCACGTGCACATTTCTATGAGGTGATGTTCCTTTTATATTCTTGAGCATCTGGGCCTGTCGGATGTGCAGGTAACAATGTATGCCCACTCTCAGATCGATACACATGTGTTCTATTTTTGGACACGGGTGCACAGACCCGCAGTGCTGCTGTGTATAAGAATGGGGTCTCAGCGCACGCGCGTAGTGATTAGTTCGCGCGTGCGCACTGCTATGAGTTGATGCCCATATTCTTCTAAGAGCTCTGACTGGGATTGTGCGCGTGCGCGCTCCTTTGTGACGCGTGCATGCGCAGTGGGTAGGAACGTTCTACCACACGGAACCATCCTTCCAGTCTTGTGCCTTGTGGGATTCGTTTCCCTGCTGCGACTCCCGGAAATGACGATAGTGGGAGTGGCTTTACAGCCGGTCTTGGCGCGAATTTTAAGGTTTATAAGCTGGCTGGGTCTGCTAGTGGTTAAGCAGACACCCGCACTGGAGGCGTACCGCTACCCAGGTGACATTAACCGCTCAGGTATGATTTTATCATTAGATATACTACACCTACACCGAAATGTATACCTGCTTTGGAGATACATGTACACCGCTGATGGGTGACATGGGTTGATTGAGCCTGGACATATGTCTTTTTGGCTTTTCAGAGGTGTCGTGGTCCCTTACCATCGGGTCTTCCAGGACCAGGATTATTCTAGGTACGTGGGATACTATTGGAATCTGGCTGTAGCACTTTTGAGCATTTATCTTCTCTGGAGTGTTGTTACATCCACACTGCTGAAATGCTCTAATGTTACTTTTGTATATTTTCCAAGGGTGACAGATTGTACTGTCAGTCAAGTAAATGAGCCTGCACTACGGGATGAATCCCCAGGCGTGTTGATATCTAGTCTTATTTATCCACACCAGGTATATGTGTATATATGTGTATTATCTAAGGAAGTATATATGCACGCATGTTGCTTACATTTTGATTGTCTAAATTGTCAGGTACAGGTGAATGGGCCTGGACCATTGGATTAGTTCCTAGATTTCTTGACACATACCCATAAGCGTTTACAGTAGATATATGGATACCTGGACATATGTGTGTGTGCATAAATATACATGAGTGTTTTTCTAAAAAATTCTTTCAAAGGCAGGAGTTTGTTTATGTGTATATTTTGATTCTCCTAGACTGTCAACTACATCTGTGGTTGAGCTTGGATTTCAGACGTGCTGAGATAGATATATATGCCCCGAATCCTGTGTATTAGGTATATATATGTGTGTATATATGTGTGGTTTTATTTTATGCACAATGATGTACTCTGTCTATATACTCTTTATTGCTTTAACCATCAGAAACATTGTCCTGATTTGGTTCCCGGAGGAGGAAAAAATCCTTTAACAGTATAGATTCCTTGGTATCTACCTAATACTAATGGTCAGTATTGTCTTTCTATCCACGGTATATTGCAATCACAGACTTCCAGATTTGGTAATAGTGGTCTCAAAATTATGTTTATGTTCTAGGTTGTAGCTGTGACATAAGTGTCAAGGATCAATGCCGCCGTACCCCTGATGAGCCCTATTAACTTGATAAGAGGGCGAAACGCGTAGGGTGCATCCTGGACTAAAATGCAGCAAAAGTTTTATAATTTATACTGATTGACAGTCGACTGAGTTATAACCCATCCCATAGACTATCCATGACGTTTACTGACAGTGATTAAATGTCTTATGATATCACACACTATCCCTGTTGGTCTCTTCTTGGGTGTTTCACCTTACCCACTTATTATCTAGACACATGGGAGGTTCTTTAGTGTGAGTGGAGGGTCAGGACAGCACTCGACGAGGAACGGGGGCGTCAATGAACTGTAGGACGCCGACCCCTGTATGATAGGAAGGGTGAGAACTAGGGGAATTGTTTCCCACCTTTCTTCTCATCACTTTTCGTTTAAATGTGTGTACCTTTGTGGCATATATGTAAATAAAGTAATAAGTTTTTAAGGTAATATGATTCAGGTTGGTGTTTGATAATTAATTTACCTTGATATTGGAATCGGTATATGGTGCATACAGTTAGTGACATGCAGCACACTATGTGTCAGAGCAGAGCATGTCACCAACTTGCTCTGCTCTGTCACCTGCGGTGCTGCATGTCACCAACTAAGGGTAAGTTCACACAGTGCGTTTTTCGCTGCGTTTTTGCTCAGAAAACTGCATGACTTTGCTTCCCCAGCAAAGTCTATGAGTTTTCATTTTTGCTGTCTGCACACAGCATTTTTTTCAGCTGCGTTTTTGTGGTGCCCACAAAAACGCAGCATGTCAATTATTTTTGTGTTTCTTCACTGCGTTTTACACCCATTGAGTTGAATGAGATGTTCAAAAATGCAATGAAAAACACAATTTGCAAATATAGCTGCGTTTTAGTGCGTTTCTATGACTAAAAACGCAGCTATAAACGCAAGGGGTGGGTAGTAAAGTGACGTGTACAGGAAGAGGATTCTTCTGTCATTAAACACAGAAGCGTGAATCCTCCCGGTACCGTCACCACCACTTCCATCTCCCGTCCGGTGCCATGTCAGCTCCCGTGCGGCGCAATGTACGGGCGGGAGATGGAGGCAGCTGCTAAATCAAAAGTGAACAATAGAAAAAAAAATGTCATACTAACCTGTCTGCAGACTCCCGGTACCATGTCCGCTCCCAGGTCCTCTCCCAGGACCGCCGCGCCAGCTGTGTGCAGACTCTCCGGGCATGTCCGATGCCTGCAGAAACTGGTGCTGATCACCTGATGCGGTCACCTGACGCATCAGCTGATCGTAGTCTCGCGGTGACGCCATCTTTTTAGCGCCCGGCTGGCTATCAGTTGATGCCGTCAGAAGACTTCATCAGCTGATTACCGGGAGCGATCTGATGGGATCAGACTCCCGTCCGATCGCTCCAGGAGCTGTCGGTAATCAGCACATAAGTGAGTATTTTTTTTTTCACTGATGCATCAGCTGATTGTATAACCGGCTTTTATACAATCAGCTGCTGTGTCGTGTGATTCATGTCCTTTAACCTGACATCATCTGATCGCTTTTCCTTCCAGCAAACCGATCAGATGATATTGGATCCGGATTGGACGGCGCGGGACCCTTGACCCAGGATTACTGCGGAGGGGGGTTCTTTATTTCAATAAAGATGGAGTCACTAATTGTGTTGTGTTTTATTTCTAATAAAAATATTTTTCTGTGTTTTGTGTTTTTTTAATCTTTACTAAAAATTCATGGTGGCCATGTCTAATATTGGTGTGACCCCATGAATTTTGGGCTTAGGGCCAGCTTATAATTTACAGCTAGCCCTAACCCCATTATTACCCAGCAAGCCACCAGTCACCAGGGCAGCTGGAAGAGTTGGATACAGCGCCAGAAGATGGCGCTTCTATGAAAGCGCCATTTTCTGGGGTGGCTGCGGACTGCAATTCGCAGAGGGGGTGCCCAGAAAGCTTGGGCACCCTGCACTGCGGATTCCAATCCCCAGCTGCCTAGTTGTACCTGGCTGGACTCAAAAATTCGGCGAAGCCCACGTCTTTTTTTTTTTTTTTTTAATTATTTCATGAAATTCATGAAATAAAAAAAAAAGGGCTTCTCTATATTTTTGGTTCCCAGCTGGGTACAATTAGGCAGCTGGGGGTTGGGGGCAGCCTGTAGCTGCCTGCTGTACCTGGCTAGCATACAAAAATATGGCGAAGCCCACGTCATTTTTTTTAAAAAGTTTTCAGGCAAAAACCTTTATAATAAAAAAAAAAAATGCTTCCCTGGATTTCTATTGCCAGTGAAAGTAACACCAAGCAGCGGGGGTTAGCAGCCAGTAGCTGCTTAGGTTACCCTTAGCAATAGAAAATGCAGCGGGAGCCCACAAACAATGTGATTTTTTTTTTTTTATTTTTAATGAATTTTTAAAAAAAAAATCGACACAGACTTCGCCCATTGAGCACCAGAGCATTTTACTGCTCAATTCATCCCAAGTAATCAGATGACTCCAGTGTCGTCCAATTACTTGTTCTGTGTCCCCCTGCATCCATTGCAGCGCGTACGGGCTGTGAGGTCAGCGGAGTTCAGTCCAGCACTGGAGTCAGCTGATCTGAACGCAGCTGAACTCCAGCCTGCACATGCTGCGATGGATGCAGGGGGACATAGAACAAGTAAGGTCTAATCCACACGGCGAGAAACACAGTGCGAGTGGAGTGCGATAAAACATCGCATTCCACTCAGACCAATATTAGCCTGTGTGTCAGCACACATGAGCGATTATTTTCTCCGCCCTAATTGGACCGAGAAAACAATCGCAGCATGCTACAACTGTAATGCAAGACTCTCTCTTTTACCCATTCAAGTGTATGTTGTGAGAGAAAAATCACACTGCACTACATGCGGTACATCGGTGGACTACGGAGGAGAGAGGGAGAGAAATCCCTCCCACCCCTCCTCAGTGCTGGCCCCCCCCTCGAGTGCCGGACCGCCCCCGCAGCTGAGGTCTGCTCGCACAGTCGGACCTCAGTTGCAGGGACACACGCATGACACTCAGCTCTGCTGTACTGAGCGTGAGCCGAGTGTAATGCGAGGGAATCGCAGTAATCCCCGTGTGGCCCCAGCCTGATCGGCCGACACTTGAGTCAGCTGATCTGAACTCAGCTGAACTCCTGTACACACAGCCCGCACACACAGCCCGTACACGGTCACATGTGATCGGCAGCAGGCAGCGACTGCTGTTAAGGCTACATTCACATGACCGTTCCGTTTTTGCGGGCCACAAAAAATGGTCCTTTTTTTTCACGGATGCATCCTAGTGGCATCCGTGTGACATCTGCGTGCCTTCCGGTTTTTTTTGCGGACCGCAAAAAACGGAAGCAGCAAGAAAGATAAATAGATGAGTAGATATAGAGATGGATAGATAGATATCAGAGGGATGAATGAATGAATGAATGAATAGAGGGCTGGATAGATAGATAAGAAAGACATATATAATGTCCTACCCCCCTGCATATTCTAAGCTGGCACCCTTTAGTGACTTTCATGTGGCACTAAGGTGCTTAGTCTTGTATTTAGCCAAAAAATAAATAAATAAATAAAAATGACATGCGGTCCCCCTATCTTTTGTAGCCAGCTAGGGTAAAGCAAATGGCTGCAGCCTGCAAACAACAGCTGGCAGCTTCACCTTGGCTGGTAATCCAAAACAGAGGCCCCCCCACACTGTTATTTTAAATTAACTAAATAATTTAAAAAAAAAACACGGGGTCCCCCGAAATTGGATCACCAGCCAAGGTAAAGCGGACAGCTGTGGTCTGGTATTCTCAGACTAGGGAGGTTCACCGTTATTGGACACTCCCCAGCCTAAAAATAGCAGGCTGCAGCCGCCCCAGAAGTAGCGCATCCATTAGATGTGCCAGTCCTGGTGCTTCGCGCCAGCTCATCCCGTTGCCCTGGTGCGGTGACAAACGGGGTAATATATGGGGTTAATACCAGATGTGTAATGTCACCTGGCATCAAGCCCTGGAGTTAGTAATGTCAGGCGTGTATCAGATACCCGACATCACCAACCCAGGCAGTAATAAAAAAAAAAAAAATAGACAACAAACACATTTTTATTTGAAAAAACACTCCCCAACACATTCCCTCTTTCACCAATTTATTACAAAGAAAAACAAATTTGATTTAGTAACTATTTGTGTGACTTATCTCTCAGATTTATGGCCATAAATTTTCAAAGTTTGAAAATTGCGAAATTTTCAAAATTTTCGCAAAATTTCCTAAATTTTCACAAATAAACGCAAAAAATATCGGCCTAAATTTACCACTGACATGAAGTACAATATGTCACGAAAAAACAATCTCAGAATCGCCAGGATCCGTTGAAGCGTTCCAGAGTTATAACCTGTCAAAGTGACACTAGTCAGAATTGCAAAAAATGGCCCGGTCATTAGGGTGTTTTAGTGGCCGGGGGTGAAGGGGTTAATGAAAACCTCCAATTTGATAAAAGATCAAATATTCTGAACTGGGAGAAAGATCTTGGTCAGACTTTTCAATTGGAACAGTGGCAAAAATCATTGAATTTAACGTTATCTAACACTTCCTGTGTCACGTTGCAAGAAACTTACTTTAAGGTGCTTTCACGCTGGTATTTTACTCCTCAAAAGCTACACAAAATGTCCGTATCTAACTCTCCTTCGTGCTGGAGAGAGTGTGGAGAAAATGGGTCTATTTTGCATATTTTTTTGGAGTTGTCCAGCTTTAAAAAAGATGTGGGAAGATGTGTGTGATCTAATAAATAAAGTTACATCACAGAGTTTCATTCTCTCCCCCCAACTGGCACTATTTTTAATTGGTATAGAAGAGTTTAAAGACCCATGCAGACAAATAATTTGCCATATTCTACTCGTGGTAAAACATCTTATTGCTTCAAAATGGAGACAGGTAGAGGCACCTTCCATAATAGAAATTATTGAACGGATATCATCACATAATTCATAGGAGTATAGTTTTGCATTGAAAGAAAAGAACTTTTTGAGATACAAATTGAGATGGTCTTTATGGGCGGAAACATTTATGCCTAGTCTGCATATAACTTAGCCTCCTGATATGTAATGATTATTATTTCTCATGTATATTATTGTTTTTGTTGTTCCAAGTACGTTGGTGACAAAACGTTTGATGGTAATACTTTTGAAGCATTGGCCATAAAGGCGACACTTAACTGTTGGTTTTTCCTTTTTTCCTTTATGTCTATTCCTGTTTTCCCTTTCCCTAATTCCTCCCTTATTCCTTGCATTTCTTGTATTAAAATTTGTAAAATGTTAATAAAAAGATGCAAACCAAAATAGGTGACATCAAAAGAATTGAGTATACCCCATATTGAAGAAATCTTGTATATCTGCACAGAACTAGGCAACAATATGGTCCAAAACAATGCAAAAAGGACAGTGGTCCTAAATTGTGTCACATGTATACACTAACAGGGGAAGCCTCGGTTATTCAAAGGATATTAAGAGAGGTACCCTATACAGATATAACAGGGGAAACCTCAATAATCAATTGATACCAAAAAAAAGTACCCCATACACTTTGATGTATACACATGTATATATTTAGCAGATATAAAGGAAGGATCTCACCCATTCAGATGATCCACAGTCTGTCATATCCTGCCTGTCACACAGGCGGTGCAGAGGGGAGGGCACTGTGTAAACGCCTGCAAAACTCACCCTATTTCCTCAAAGACTCCCGCCCTTACAAGGACGGTCCACAGCTATCACCTAGCCGCTGTCCTAACAGTCCCCATATGCCCCCCAACGCGTTTCGTCAACGTGCATGACTCTTCAGGGGATTTGCATAGGTTAGATCATAAGATATAGGGGAACGCTAGTAAGTTGCCACCAGCTGCCATCCACAGCGGCCACGACCATGTGAACATGTTAAGTAGTCACCAATAGCCTCTAGGCCAATCACACACAGCCACCACAGATGAGAATAATTATGTATCATGCCCTTACCAGGCCAGATAGGTGACACCCATGCTAAAAACCGTACTTCCGGGTAGTGTGCACCGCATCATGTGGTATTCGTGACGCGCTGTCACGTGATGTGTGATGTGATCACGTGGATGTGCCCGCTATCACACCTATGGGTGGAGCCTCCCAAGATGCACGACGTGCAGCAGAGGCGTCAACACATGGGACACCACGTGACGCCGACCATCACCGTTACGTACAGGGGGCGGGACACAGCAGATCTTGTGACACAGGGGGCCAACACATGATCTGTCATAGTATGGAATACCCCATATAGTGTCACAAGAGAGGGGCGGGCAGGACAGAGACCATGGACCCGGGTAACGAGGACGCCCAACCATTAATCATTAGGGGTGGGCAGATAACAAATCGCCAGTAAAAAACGCCACCATTGTATCCAAGGCAACTGTCAGAACCACCGCATTATCAAAAACCTATTCTAAGGTCCCAAATTTGTATGGGTAAATGCCATAGACAATATACCATACCTTTAAAATAAAGAGGGTGTTTCTTTTATTTTGTTATTTTTTTACAAAAATGTGGTGGAAATGTAGGTAATCAAAGATAGGAATTTTAACACCACTGCTCAGCCTGGGTTGTCCACTCATTGGTTGAGACACTAATACAGCGGATCACATAGGATCCGAAATGTCCATAGATATTTTAGCAAAATTATAAATCAAATGGGAGGAGAACCCGCAGGGGCCAGGGAGAGTCAGATAACACATCCAAAATTCAACTGCTCATTTAAGCCCTTGGGTGAGACCGTCTCCAATTTAAAAATCCATCTGGTCTCACGCTGCAGAATGGCGCAATCCCAGTCACCACCTTTTTTTGGTTGTTCCACTTTATCAATGCCAACAAAGGCTAGTACATACTTTTTACCGTCATGTAGTGCAGTCACATGCTCAGCCAGAGAAGTCTCCCTTTTGTGTTCAATGTCACCCAGGTGATTACCTATACGTCTCCTAAATTCCCTGATAGTTTTTCCTGTTTCCATACTACATACACATGTGGCCTTGTATACAATACCACAGGACCAGCAATTGATGAAATGACGTATAGTGAACCTCTCCTGGGTGACATTTGAGTCAAAAATGTTTGTTTGTGCCACATAGGGGCATGAAACACATTTTCCACATCTATAGCAGCCCTTGATATCCGACTTAAGCCAACTGGACTGTTGGGGTGCCCTAAAGTGACTGTGCACCACCCTATCTCTGATGTAACGACCTTTTTTGTAAGTGATGTGGGGATAATCACCAATCTTTGGTTCAAGATCCTGGTTCATCAAGAGAATAGGCCAGTGTTTATTCAGAATATTTTTAACATGCTGTGAACCATTGTTAAAAGTTGTAATGAACCTCATTGGTCTGTCACCTTCATCCCTCGGAGTCACATTAAGCAAATCAGTCCTGTTCCTGGACCTGGTCTCATTAAAGGCTTGTTTTAACACCCTGTTTGGATATCCCTTCTCCAAGAACCTCACTTTCAAATCGTCATGATGTTTAAATGCTAATTATTCAGAGCAATTTCTCCGCATGCGGAGGTATTGGCCCTTGGGAATACCCCTCTTAAGGGGTGTCGGATGACTACTCTCCCATCTCAAGAGGGAGTTGGTAGATGTGGGCTTACGAAAGATGAAGGTTTGTAGGGTGCCCATTGAGGTTTCACTAACCAGGATATCCAAAAACGGCAAAGTTGTCTGATTTGCTTCATGTGTAAATCGTAGACCGATGGAGTTGTTATTCAACTGGTTAACGAATACTCCAAGGGTGTCCTTTGAGCCCGGCCAAACAATGAACACATCATCAATGTGATAGATAGACCATTATTTTTAATCTTCTCAGATTCCATAATAACAGGGTCGGTACCGCAGGACTGGCGCATAGCAAATGTGGTGCCAATATTCAAAAAGGGGACAAAAACTGAGCCGGGAAATTATAGGCCGGTAAGTTTAACCTCTACGGTTGGTAAAATCCTTGAGGGATTCTTGAGAGATGCTATACTGGAGTATCTCAAGAAAAATAACCTTATGACAGAGTATCAACATGGGTTTATGAGGGATCGATCCTGTCAAACTAATTTGATCAGTTTCTATGAAGAGGTAAGTTCAAGTCTGGACCAGGGAAATGCAGTGGATGTTGTGTATATGGACTTTTCAAAAGCTTTTGATACGGTGCCACACAAAAGGTTGGTACATAAAATGAGAATAATGGGGATAGGGGAAAATATGTGTAACTGGGTTAAAAACTGGCTCAGTGATAGGAAACAAAGGGTGGTTATTAATGGTACGTACTCGGACTGGGTCTCAGTTCATAGTGGGGTACCACAGGGGTCAGTATTGGGCCCGCTTCTTTTCAACATATTTATAAATGACCTTGTTGGGGGCATGCGGAGTAGAATTTCAATATTTGCAGATGATACTAAACTCTGCAGGGTAATCAATACAGAGGAGGATAATTTTATATTACAGGGAGATTTATGTAAATTGGAGGATTGGGCTGAGAAGTGGCAATTGAAGTTTAATGTAGATAAATGTAAGGTCATGCACTTGGGTAGAGGAAATAACATTTATGATTATGTACTTAATTGTAGAACACTGGGTAAAACAGACACAGAAAAAGACTTGGGTGTATGGGTGGATGGTAAACTTCACTTTAGTGGACAGTGTCAGGCAGCTGCTGCCAGGGCTAATAAAATAATGGGATGTATTAAAAGAGGTATAAGTGTTCATGAAAAAAATGTACTTCTACCTCTGTACAAGTCACTAGTGCGACCGCACTTAGAATACTGTGTACAATTCTGGTCACCGATATATAAGAAGGACATAGCTGAACTGGAGAGGGTGCAGAGAAGAGCGACCAAGATTATTAGAGGAATGGGTGGGCTGCAATACCAAGACAGGTTATTAAACTTGGGGTTATTTAGTTTGGAAAAACGAAGGCTTAGGGGGGATCTAATCACAATGTATAAATATATGAGGGGACAGTACAGAGACCTTTCCAAAGATCTTTTTACACCTAGGCCTGCGACTGGAACACGGGGGCATCCGCTACGTCTTGAGGAAAGAAGGTTTAATCATAATCACAGACGAGGATTCTTTACTGTACGAGCAGTGAGACTATGGAACTCTCTGCCGCATGATGTTGTAATGAGTGATTCACTACTAACATTTAAGCAGAGCCTGGATGCGTTTCTTGAAAAATGTAATATTACCAGTTATGTATATTAGATTTTATGACAGGGTATTGATCCAGGGAACTAGTCTGATTGCCGGATGTGGAGTCAGGAAGGAAATTTTTTCCCCATTGGAACTTGTTTGCCACATTGGGGTTATTTTTTGCCTTCCTCTGGATCAACATGTTAGGCTACGGGTTGAACTAGATGGACTTAGAGTCTCCCTTCAACCTTAAAAACTATGATACTATGATACTATGAATGTAGCGCGCCCAGACTTCCACCCTTGAGGTCTCCAAAAGTCCGTTATCTTAGGCAAAAACAGTCGTCTCCTCCCACTAGCCCAGGAGCAAATTTTCATACGACGGGGCACATGGATTCCCCATCGCGGTGCCCCTGAGCTTGTGGAAGAATTTGCCGTCAAAAACAAAAAAGTTTTTGTGAGACAGAACTCCAAATCTACAAAACTACAAATGCATTGTGTTGTGAATATTGCCAACCCCGAGTCGACAAGAAGTAGTTGACGGCCTGTAACCCCTTCTCATGCGGTATAGAGGAGTACAATGATTCAACGTCAATGCTCACCAAGATACACTCCTCATCAACTGGTAGGTTCTCAATTTTCCTTAGAAAGTCGGTAGAGTCTTTCGTGAAGGATTGGAGAGCCACCACAAATGGCCGTAAAATAATATCCAGATATCATCCCAGATTCTGGCATAGGCTGCCAATGCCCGACACGATGGGCCTACTTCTAAGCGGATCAAGTCCTTTATGGACTTTGGGCAGACCATAAAAAGTGGCAACAACCGGGTTTAGTGGCAACATAAAGTCATACTCCTGCTTATCAATGACTCTATTGGTCAGGCCATCCTCCAGAATCATTTTTAGTTCAGACAAAAAAAGCCCTAGTAGGATTCTCTCTCAAGATCCTATATCTCTCGGGATCACGCAACAGGTCCAGACACATAGTTTGATATCTGTCCGAATCCAGGACCACGACATTGCCACCCTTGTCAGAGGGCTTAATGACAATGTAGTGGTCCTGCTATAGGGACCGTAGGGCACCAATCTCATCCTTAATACAATTGAAAGTGGCATAGGGGTTCTGTTGATTCAGTTTTTTCAAATCCTCAGTCACCAAGTTGATGAACACGTCTACTGTCGAGACATCACTTTGTGGGGGGGGGGGCATCTTAACACTCTTATTTTTCAACGTGGTAAATGGGCCCTCCCCTTTCATGTTGGGATTTTACATAGATAAGGACTCCAAAAGTCTCACATCTAGTAGCATGTCAAAAGGGATACCCAGTTCTTCACATGTTCTACGATCCTGTTTGCAAAAATGTTTCCTCCATTTTAGTTTACGTGCAAATAGGTTTAAATCCTTAATGCATGCAAACAGGTCAAAATCAGTTGTTGGAACAAAGGAAAGTCCCTTTTCAAGGACCATTTTTTCTATTGCACTGAGAGGTCGAGAGGACAGGTTCAAGACACGTGATCCTACTTCAAAGGTTGGTTCTGCCCCTCCACCCGACTCCTCAGGTAATAATCTCGATCTAAAAAATGCGTCTCTTGATTAGATTGGTACCCCCTGCCTCTAAATGGTGCTTTCCCCCTACCTCTGCCACCTCGCCCGCTTCTATTCCATCTTGTATCACTCTCTGATGTTTCGGTATCTGATGATGAGGGATCTAAAGGAGGTTCGGTTTGCAAGGTTTTGTTATTCAGAAAAACGTACACTCTATTTTCCCTAAAATCCTGCAAATCACGGATGAATTGCTTATGCTTCCTTTCTTTAACACTATGTTGGAATCTCTCAATGGTGTTTTGTAGAGTAAGTTCCTTTTTAGAGAAATCCGGTTCACTAGAGAATTTCTTTGTTGAATCAATAAGATCTTTATGATTATTATTAAGAAGGGATTAGGTATTATTGTCCTCTTCCAAGAGGAGCTTCATCAATCTGAGGGCACTCTCGGTGGCCTCTTTCCCCCACTTCTTAATAAAATCTGGACTCCTTGATCTGTTCCCTGGGTTCAGTGTAATTCTCGGGCCTCGAGATACAATACTCTCTTTCAGATAGTTCTCTAAAGTCAAAGTCTGAACCTCCCACCAGGAGGCAACCTATTCCTTATGCAATCTCGTTAAATCTTTAAAAATCAAACTGTACGTAGGAGTATACTTTTTTGTGATAGTAGCCCGGTCCGAAAAGACCTCCTTCGCCTCCTCAAGCCAACTTTCAGTTCTCAACCCATCCGATAGAAATCCTGCCATATCAGGTATAGGGAAAACAAGCAAGGAAACCAATTCCTGGACAAGGATTACACACAGATTTTAAGTGCAAAGCAAAATTGTGTATATAGATTTAAAATATAACTTTTATTAAATTAGATTAAAACCTAAAAGGTACCTATATGAAAACAAATATTACCACCGGACTAACCTAGTGGACAACAGACAATCGCCCAAAATAACTTGAGCCTTACTGACATACAACGTGGCTGTACCCCAAAAGTAGGGACGTTTAAAGCATAGCATCTGAAAGCCTGACTAAATGAGGGTCATCAAAAAAATAGTCCATGTACATGAAACAAAAACAGTGGTCCTAGGTTTTGCCACGTATATATAACAACAGGGGAAATCTCAATTACTTCAATAGGTGACATCAAAAGAATTGAGTATACCCCATATTGAACAAATCTTGTATATCTGCACAGAACCAGGCAACAATATGGTCCAAAACAATGCAAAAAGGACAGTGGTCCTAAATTGTGTCACATGTATACACTAACAGGGGAAGCCTCAGTTATTCAAAGGACATCAAGAGAGATATGCTCTGCAGAAATAACAGGGGAAACCTTAATAATCAATTGATACCAAAGAAAAGTACTCCATACACTTTGATGTAAATGTACCGCCCCCGTGTCAGCGGCCGAGCCGCTCGGATCCGGAACCGCGGTGGCTCGAGGGGTCTCCGGACCTGGGAGGGGGTCGCTCGGATACTCAAAGTGTATGGGGGGATATGTACAGGGGATTTAGAAGTTCGTGACTCCACCCATGGTGCGTGGTAAGATGGAATACCACCGCTGCTGTTGGGAGCACCCGGTGGTGGTGGTATGGCAGCAAGGTGTTTAACCCCTCCGTGGGTAGGGGGTTGTGCCCCAGGGCCCGGTGATGGTAGCGAAGGGGTGCCGTTGGGGAGGAAAGGGTTTTTGCGTACTCACTCAGTCCACGAATACTGACACCGACAGCTTGTAAGCTAGAACTCTGAGCACCACTGCAGCAAGGAGGAAACACATTTGGATCCATGCCCTTGGTGTTGCTTGTTAGCCTGTGACCTTTTCCATGGCACCTTCTTCACTGTTTGGACCCTGTAGTGTGGAACTAGTTGGGTCCCGCTCACCCGTATGGCTAATGGAGTGAGCTTGCTCTCAGGGTTCACGCTTGGGATTGGATGGACTGTGTTTTGGGAAAAGTCCTATCCCCTCACTGCGCTAGTACCCCGATTTTGGAGGGAGTGAAGGATGAATCTTGAAGATTTCACCCCCATCGGGTAAATTACCAGGACGCTTGAAGCTACTTCCCGGCCTAGGGTCCACGTACCCCGTCGTGCCCTGGTCCCTGCCCGGAGATGGCTCAAGGCGCCGGCTGCCCTCCTCGGCAGATCCGTGCCCCTTGACACGATCCCCTGCGACCGGGGTTCCAGCACCTACCAGGCCCAGACCAACGTCTACCACCTAGTAGTCTCAAGGAGCCCTGCTCCTAAACCGGTGACCTCTCTCTTCGAGAGTCACCACTCCACACTTCTACTCCTTCACTTTCTCTCTCACTTCTCCTTCTACACTTCTCACTTTCCCCTACCAACCCCCCAAGTGGGTGGCCGTATTCCCTTCAGGTCCCCCAATGGTGTGTCTGATGGGTATGGTGCAAAGTGTTCCTAGGGTTTTGACTGGCTCTGATCTTAGCAACACCAAAGAACAGGGATCTGTAACCAAGGAGGATGCAGATACTGTGCAGAAGGGCAGATTGCACAATACCCTGTGACGACCTGATAGGCCAGGGCGTCACATATACATATGTATATATTTAACAGATGTAAAGGAAGGATTTCAACCATTTAGATGATCCACAGTCTGTCATATCCTGCCTGTCGCACAGGCGGTGCAGAGGGGAGGGCACTGTGTAAACGCCTGCAAAACTCGCCCTATTTCCCCAAAGACTCCCGTCCTTACAAGGACGGTCCACAGCTATCACCTAGCCGCCGTCCTAACAGTCCCCATATGCCTCCCAACGCGTTTCGTCAACGTGCATGACTCTTCAGGGGATTTGCATAGGTTAGATCATAAGATATAGGGGAACGCTAGTAAGTTACCACCAGCTGTTATCCACAGCCTGCCACCACCATGTGAACATGTTAAGTAGTCACCAATAGCCCCTAGGCCAATCACACACAGCCACCACAGATGAGAATAATTATGTATCATGCCCTTACCAGGCTAGATAGGTGACACCCACGCTAGAAACCGTACTGCCGGGTAGTGGGCACCACGTGGTATTCGTGACGCGCTGTCACATGCCGTGTTATGTAATCACGTGGATGTGCCCGCTGTCACATCTATGGGCGGAGGGCAGAGCATCATGTGGTATTCGTGACGCGCTGTCACGTGATGTGTGACGTAATCACGTGGATGCGCCCGCTATCACACCTACGGGTGGAGCCTCCCAAGATGCGCGACGAGCAACAGACGCAAAGGCGTCAACACATGGGACACCACGTGATGCCGACCATCACCATTACGTACAGGGGCGGGACACAGCAGATCATGTGACACAGGGGGCCAACGCATGATCTGTCATAGTATGGAATACCACATATAGTGTCACAAGAGAGGGACGGGCGGGACAGAGACCATGGACCCAGATAACGAGGACGCCCAACCATTAACCATTAGGGGTGGGCAGATAACAAATCGCCAGTAAAAAGCGCCACCATTGTATCCAAGGCAACTGGAATTTTAGGAATTTTAACACCACTGCTCAGCCTGGGTTGTCCACCCATTGGTTGAGATACGAATACAGCGGATCACATAGGATCCGAAATGTCCATAGATATTTTAGCAAAATTATAAATCAAATGGGAAGAGAAACCGCAGGGGCCAGGGAGCGTTAAATAACACATCCAAAATTCAACTGCTCGTTTAAGCCCTTGGGTAAAGCCTGCTTTACACGTGTCGATATGTCGTGCGATCTTATTTGCGTTCACACCCGCCCCCATCGTTTGTGCGGCACGGGCAATTTGTTGCTCGTGTCGCACAAACTCGGTAACCCCCATCACACGTACTTACCTCCCGAACGACCTCGCTGTGGGTGGCAAACATCCTATTCCTGAAGGGGGAGGGACGTTCGGCGTCACAGCGACATCACACAGCGGCCGGCCAATAAAAGCGGAGGGGCGGAGATGAGCGGGCTTTAACATCCCGCCCACCTCTTTCCTTCCGCATTGCCGGCGGGACGCAGGTAAGCTGCAGTTCATCATTCCCAGGGTGTCACACGGAGCGATGTGTGCTGCTTTGGGAACGACGAACAACCGGAGCACAGAAGGATGTTCGATTTTTTGAAAATGAGCGACGTGTCAACGAGCAACGATAAGGTGAGTATTCTTGCTCGTTCACAGTCGCTCATTTGTGTTTACGCTACGATATGTTGTCAGGGCAGGGAGGACTGGTAAGCCCAGGAGGTGGATCCACTGGACCGAGTATCCCACCGGAGGGCAGGGTACACGGCAGCCGGAGCACTGGCGTGGCCGGGACAGGTATAACCAGGTCAGCAGAGTCACAAAGTTCTTCAGGACGGTAAGGAAGACAGGCACAGGTACCAGGGAGCAAAGACAAGAAGTCTACAGGACACGGCACCAGGGGGCCTGAGCACCTAGCACAAAAGACAAAGCTTCTAGACACGTTGATCAGGCAACGCCCCTATGGAAAGGCCAGTCTTATATATCCAGCACAGCCGTATGTCACATCCTGCTTCAGGTGTGCTGGGTCCATAAAACCAGGAGAGTGGGCGCGGCCTGGTCCTATACAGAGGCATGAGGCTAATACTCAGAGTCAGACTCATGAGACCAGGAGCAGGACACAGGAGAGCACGAGCGGCAGCCATGACCGGTGGACACATGGAGTGGATCAGTGGGTAAGGAGCAGTGCAATGACGGTGAGGCCGGATCAGTGGGTATGGAGCGGTGGTGCGATGCAGGTGCGACTGGATCAGTGGGTACAGAGCGGTGGTGCAATGCAGGTACGACTGGATCAGTGGGTATGGAGCGGTGGTGCGATGCAGGTGCGACTGGATCAGTGGGTACAGAGCGGTGGTGCAATGCAGGTACGACTGGATCAGTGGGTACAGAGCGGTGGTGCAATGCAGGTACGACTGGATCAGTGGGTATGGAGCGGTGGTGCGATGCAGGAACCGGCTCAGTGGGTAAGGAGGGCTGCTGGGACACCGGGAGCGTGACAGTACCCCCCCCTTGAAGCCCCCCTCCCCGCGGCCGGGACATGTAGGCGCGCCGAAGAGGGGCAGCAACGTACTTCCGGGACAACCAGGACCGAGCCTCGGGGCCGCAATCCACCCAATCGACCAGGAAGGACTGCCTACCCCGGACCGTTTTCATGGCCACTATGTCCCGTATCGGAGAACCCAAGTCAGCGGCAACGGAGGCAACGGATAAGGGAAGACAGTCAGAAGCAGGACTGGAGTCGTGGGCGACCGGTTCGGGCGTCTCGGACCGGGTACAGGAAGGTGTGTCATCCTCAGTAGCAGGGGGCATCAAAGTCTCAAGTGCCAGGGATGGTGGAACGACGCTGGACTGCGTCGACTGTGCTTCTGGATCCGGTGGCACCACAGGCACAAGTGCCAGGAGCTGTGGTACACCGCTGGACTGAGTCGTCGCCTCTTCTTCTTCCTGCGGCATAGAAGGCTCGGGTGACAGGGGCCGAGGAACGGGCTGTAGGCAGTGGTCATGACACGAGGACCCCCAGCGGTTAATAGCGCCAGAGTGCCAACTAATGGCAGGGTCATGAAGTTGAAGCCAGGGCAGGCCCAACAGGAGCTCAGGAGCCATCCTCGGGATCACAAAGAAGGTGATGGTCTCAGTATGCAATGTGCCAACCTGGAGTCTTACTGGTTCAGTGGTATATCGGACAGGTTCGTATAGCAGTTTGCCGTCCACGGAGGCGAACCAGAGGGGCTTGGCAAGCGGGATCACAGGTACTTGGTATCGGTCCACTGCAGACTGGCGTATGAAATTACCCGCCGCCCCAGAATCGATGTGGGCCTCTGCTGTGAACCTGGTCTTCTTCGTCGTCACCTGGACAGTCTGTGTAAGTGGAACGGAGGGGATTCCGGTGCCAAGGGTAGCGGTTCCCACCATCCCTTGGGCCTGGGGTCTACCAGGTTTCTCAGGGCATGTCCGAAGCATGTGTGACCCGTCTCCACAATAGAAGCACAGGCCCAGGGCGAGCCGTTCTGCACGGCGTTGCTTGGCTTGGTTCAGTCGGTCAATTTGCATGGGTTCCGGGAACATGTCACAGGAAGGCAGGGGCAAAGGAGCGGTAGGCCTCTGCGGGGACAAGGCGTGACGGGGTGGTAGCTTCTCCCGGAATACCTCTTTGGTTCGCTCCTGGAAACGGAGGTCAATCCGGGTGGCTAAGGATATTAAAGCGTCCAAGGTGCGTGGAACGTCACGGCCAGCAAGCTCGTCTTTGACGCGGCCAGAGAGTCCTTCCCAAAAGGCCGCCGTCAAGGCCTCATTGTTCCAGCCCAGCTCAGAGGCGAGCGTGCGGAACTGGATGGCGTATTGGCCGACGGTCAGGGTCCCTTGGCGTAGCCGGAGGAGCGAAGAGGTCACTGTGGTGGTACGTCCGGGTTCATCGAATGTACTTCGGAAAGCGTGCAGGAATTCCCGGATGTTAGTGGTCATTGGATCCTCAGTCTCCCACAGGGGGTTAATCCAGGCTAGAGCTTCGCCTTCCAAGTGCGACATCAGGAACGCCACTTTAGCCTGGTCTGAGACAAACAAATGAGGAAGCAACTTGAAATGCAGGGAGCACTGGTTCAAGAAGCCGCGGCAGGACTTGGGATCCCCTGCATAGCGAGGCGGAGCAGCGAGGCGAAGTTGCGAGGCCGTGGCGGAAACTGGTTCGGAGCCTGAGACTGGTTGCTGCGTGGACTCAGACGAGGCAGCGGTCTGCAGCGTATATAACCGGTGGTCCATGGACGCCAGGAATTTCAGCATCCGGTGTAAGGTGTCACGCTGTTGCACCAGTTCCTGGCGTAGTTCGGCCAGCTCAGATGTTTGTGCTCCAGCGGGATCCATGGCCTGATCAAACTGTCAGGGCAGGGAGGACTGGTAAGCCCAGGAGGTGGATCCACTGGACCGAGTATCCCACCGGAGGGCAGGGTACACGGCAGCCGGAGCACTGGCGTGGCCGGGACAGGTATAACCAGGTCAGCAGAGTCACAAAGTTCTTCAGGACGGTAAGGAAGACAGGCACAGGTACCAGGGAGCAAAGACAAGAAGTCTACAGGACACGGCACCAGGGGGCCTGAGCACCTAGCACAAAAGACAAAGCTTCTAGACACGTTGATCAGGCAACGCCCCTATGGAAAGGCCAGTCTTATATATCCAGCACAGCCGTATGTCACATCCTGCTTCAGGTGTGCTGGGTCCATAAAACCAGGAGAGTGGGCGCGGCCTGGTCCTATACAGAGGCATGAGGCTAATACTCAGAGTCAGACTCATGAGACCAGGAGCAGGACACAGGAGAGCACGAGCGGCAGCCATGACCGGTGGACACATGGAGTGGATCAGTGGGTAAGGAGCAGTGCAATGACGGTGAGGCCGGATCAGTGGGTATGGAGCGGTGGTGCGATGCAGGTGCGACTGGATCAGTGGGTACAGAGCGGTGGTGCAATGCAGGTACGACTGGATCAGTGGGTATGGAGCGGTGGTGCGATGCAGGTGCGACTGGATCAGTGGGTACAGAGCGGTGGTGCAATGCAGGTACGACTGGATCAGTGGGTACAGAGCGGTGGTGCAATGCAGGTACGACTGGATCAGTGGGTATGGAGCGGTGGTGCGATGCAGGAACCGGCTCAGTGGGTAAGGAGGGCTGCTGGGACACCGGGAGCGTGACATATGTCAAACGAGGCCGGATGTGCGTCACTAACGACGTGACCCCGACGACATATTGTTTGATAAATTGTAGCGTGTAACATGCCCTTGAGACCGTCTCCAATTTAAAAATTGATCTGGTCTCGTGCTACAGAACGGCGCGATCCCAATCACCACCTCTTTTTGGTTGTTCCACTTTATCAATGCCAACAAAGGCTAGTACATCCTTTTTACCGTCATGTAGTGCATTCACATGCCTAGCCATGTGGTAAGGAATACATAGGGAAAACTATCAGGAGACGTATAGATGAACACCTGGGTGACATTGAACACAAAAGGGAGACTCCTCTGGCTAGACTGTGGATCATCTGAATGGGTGAAATCCTTCCTTTATATCTGCTAACTATATACATGTGTATACATCAAAGTGTATGGAGTACTTTTCTTTGGTATCAATTGATTATTGAGGTTTCCCCTGTTATATCTGTATAGGGTACCTCTCTTGATGTCCTTTGAATAACCGAGGCTTCCCCTGTTAGTGTATACATGTGACACGATTTAGGACCACTGTCCTTTTTGCATTGTTTTGGACCATATTGTTGCCTGGTTCTGTGCAGATATACAGTCAGGGCCAGAAATATTTGGACAGTGACACAAGTTTTGTTATTTTAGCTGTTTACAAAAACATGTTCAGAAATACAATCATATATATAATATGGGCTGAAAGTGCACACTCCCAGCTGCAATATGAGAGTTTTCACATCCAAATCGGAGAAAGGGTTTAGGAATCATAGCTCTGTAATGCATAGCCTCCTCTTTTTCAAGGGACCAAAAGTAATTGGACAAGGGACTCTAAAGGCTGCAATTAACTCTGAAGGCGTCTTCCTCGTTAACCTGTAATCAATGAAGTAGTTAAAAGGTCTGGGGTTGATTACAGGTGTGTGGATTTGCATTTGGAAGCTGTTGCTGTGACCAGACAACATGCGGTCTAAGGAACTCTCAATTGAGGTGAAGCAGAACATCCTGAGGCTGAAAAAAAAGAAAAAATCCATCAGAGAGATAGCAGACATGCTTGGAGTAGCAAAATCAACAGTCGGGTACATTCTGAGAAAAAAGGAATTGACTGGTGAGCTTGGGAACTCAAAAAGGCCTGGGCGTCCACGGATGACAACAGTGGTGGATGATCGCCGAATACTTTCTTTGGTGAAGAAGAACCCATTCACAACATCAACTGAAGTCCAGAACACTTTCAGTGAAGTAGGTGTATCTGTTTCTAAGTCAACAGTAAAGAGAAGACTCCATGAAAGTAAATACAAAGGGTTCACATCTAGATTCAAACCATTCATCAATTCCAAAAATAGACAGGCCAGAGTTAAATTTGCTGAAAAACACCTCATGAAGCCAGCTCAGTTCTGGAAAAGTATTCTATGGACAGATGAGACAAAGATCAACCTGTACCAGAATGATGGGAAGAAAAAAGTTTGGAGAAGAAAGGGAACGGCACATGATCCAAGGCACACCACATCCTCTGTAAAACATGGTGGAGGCAACGTGATGGCATGGGCATGCATGGCTTTCAATGGCACTGGGTCACTTGTGTTTATTGATGACATAACAGCAGACAAGAGTAGCCGGATGAATTCTGAAGTGTACCGGGATATACTTTCAGCCCAGATTCAGCCAAATGCCGCAAAGTTGATCGGACGGCGCTTCATAGTACAGATGGACAATGACCCCAAGCATACAGCCAAAGCTACCCAGGAGTTCATGAGTGCAAAAAAGTGGAACATTCTGCAATGGCCAAGTCAATCACCAGATCTTAACCCAATTGAGCATGCATTTCACTTGCTCAAATCCAGACTTAAGACGGAAAGACCCACAAACAAGCAAGACCTGAAGGCTGCGGCTGTAAAGGCCTGGCAAAGCATTAAGAAGGAGGAAACCCAGCGTTTGGTGATGTCCATGGGTTCCAGACTTAAGGCAGTGATTGCCTCCAAAGGATTCGCAACAAAATATTGAAAATAAAAATATTTTGTTTGGGTTTCAATTCCTACAATTTCTATCAGATACTTTTGTTCAAACCTTCAAATTAAACGTTACAATCTGCACTTGAATTCTGTTGTAGAGGTTTCATTTCAAAATCCAATGTGGTGGCATGCAGAGCCCAACTCGCGAAAATTGCGTCACTGTCCAAATATTTCTGGACCTAAAGCCCGCTACACACGCTTCAATATATCTCACAATCCGTCGTTGGGGTCAAGTTGTAAGTGACGCACATCCGGCATCGTTTGTGAGGTATCTGCGTGTGACATCTACGTGCGATCAGGATTGAACGCAAAACCGTTGATCGCAAACACATCGTATCATTCTCTAGAATTGAGCGTTTTGTTGCACGAACCTAGTGAATTGTAACGTGTGACATCCCTCATACGATTTTGGTGTCTGATGCTATGTGCGCAGGTGTGCGCTCTGCACCGCAGCTTAAAAAAGGTCCGCTTCAGAGCGCAGCTGAAAAGCTGTGTTCTGAAGCACCTCACAATGTCTGTGATTCACTAATCTCTGTCAGTCGGTCACTATCTCTGTCCCTCACTCTCTGTCCATGTCAGTCTATCCCCCTCTCTTATATACTCACCGATCCCCGATCCCCGGCGCTGCACGGCGTTCACACTGCTCCGGCGGCTTTTACTGTTTTGAAAAAGCCGGCCGCCCATTAAACAATCTCGTATTCCCTGCCTTCCCCGCCCACCGGCGCCTATGATTGGTTACAGTGAGACACGCCCCCACTCTGAGTGACAGGTGTCAAACTGCACCCAATCACAGCAGCCGGTGGGCGTGTCTATACTGTGTAGTGAAATAAATAATTAAATAATGAAAAAAAACGGCGTGCGGTTCCCCCCAATTTTAAAACCAGCCAGATAAAGCCATACAGCTGAAGGCTGGTATTCTCAGGATGGGGAGCTCCACGTTATGGGGAGCCCCCCAGCCTAACAATATCAGCCAGCAGCCGCCCAGAATTGCCGCATACATTAGATGCGACAGTTCTGGGACTGTACCCGGCTCTTCCCGATTTGCCCTGGTGCGTTGGCAAATCGGGGTAATAAGGAGTTATTGGCAGCCCATAGCTGCCAATAAGTCCTAGATTAATCATGTCAGGCGTCTATGAGACACCCTCCATGATTAATCTGTAAATTACAGTAAATAAACACACACACCCGAAAAAATCCTTTATTAGAAATAAAAAACACAAACATATACCCTGGTTCACCACTTTAATCAGCCCCAAAAAGCCCTCCATGTCCGGCGTAATCCAGGATGCTCCAGCGTCGCTTCCAGCGCTGCTGCATGGAGGTGACCGGAGCTGCAGAATACACCACCGCTCCGGTCACCTCCACGCAGGTAATGAAGACAGCCGCGCGATCAGCTGCTGTCACTGAGGTTACCCGCTGTCACTGGATCCAGCGGTGGCCGCGGGTAACCTCAGTGACAGCTCAGCTGATCGCGCTACTCACCGCCGCTCCTATCACCTCCACGCAGCAACTGAGGTGAGTAGCGCGATCAGCCACGTTGTATGTCAATAGGGCTCAACTTATTTTGGGTGATTGTCTGTTGTCCACTAGGTTAATCCGGTGGTAATCTTTGTTTTCATATAGGTACCTTTTTAGGTTTTAATCTAATTTAATAAAAGTTATATTTTAAATTTATATACACAATTTTGCTTTGCACTTAAAATCTGTGTGTAATCCTTGTCCAGGAACTGGTTTCCTTGCTTTTTTTTATTAAGTTGCCTAATAATTCCACACAGTAATAGTTACCTGCACAAACAGATATCCTCCTAAGGCCCGTTTCAAACGTCAGTGAAAAACAGTGACGTTTTTCACTGGCGTGTAAAACACGCACATGTCCCTGCGTGTGCCGTGATTCACGGCACACGTGGGTTGTCTAAGTGCAATCCGGGCTCCGTTCTCCGTGGCCCGTGATTGCACTTAAAAATCAACTCACCTGTGCCCGCTCCCGCTCTCCGTGGTGCTGAATCCTCCCGCGGTGCAGCATCCGGCCGGCGCTGACCCCTGCAGCAGCTGCTTCCGGGTCGGCTGTGTCGTGCATCATTAAGATGCGCGACAGTAATCAGCCGGCTTAGAAGCAGCAGGGAGAACAGGCTGCAGAGAGCGCGGCTGAAGCCGGGTGAGTTAAAATGTTTATTATTTTAAATGCACGTTTTTTTCTGGCACGTGTTTCACGGACCACACCACTGCGTGGTCCGTGGGACATCAGTGATGCCAGAAAAAAATGGACATGTCTCCGTGCGGCAATCACGCACACACGGGTACGCCGCACGGAGACACTGGCAGTGAAAAATCACTGACGTGTGAGCAGACCCATTCATTATAATGGGTCTGCGTATGTCAGTGATTCTGGTACGTTTAAAAAAAAGCACAAACGTACCAGAATCACTGACATGTGAAAGGGGCCTAAGATAGCCAAATCTAAAAAAAACCCACTCTATCTTCCAAAAATATTAAGCTTTGATATTTATGAGTCTTTTGGGTTGATTGAGAACATAGTTGTTGATCAATAATAAAAAAATCCTCTAAAATACAATTTGCCTAATAATTCTGCACACGGTGTATTAGAAATAAACCAGAAGATATTTAGGACTCCATCTTTATTACTCAAAAAAAAAACTTCCGACATAGTCCAAAGGCAGGCTTGCATCTTCAGCTCTGCTACATCTAAATTACAGGACCTTCCATGACGTCATAGCCAGTCTGTAGCCCAATGTCTGTACAACATTCACACCAGACTGGTCATATGGCTATGATGCCATGGAAGGTCCTGTAAGTCAGTGGTGGTTACCAGAGGGGCACAGCAATGATCGGACCCGGAAGCAGAAGCGGCCGGGAGACATAGTCTGCAGGACGCGTCGCGGGACCTTTAAGTATAATGCGGAGGGAAAAGACCGGGCACCACAGATAAACAACTGGTCTAAGGAGTCAGACCACTATTGCGGACATTGGACACCTGCCTCAGAGCTGCACGCTCAAAATCAGACAGCGGTGCAAAAATTCAGATCCAACACAGGAAAAAAGAAAAAAGCAGCAACTCACCGGGGAATGAGATCAAGTTTTTTTATTGTGCAAACACGGGTGACATGTAGTGCAGGGAATGGGAGCCAGCGCCTCGGACAACGGTGACCGTTTCACGCTAATGTGGTGCTTCTACAGGTCCTATCAGTGCGTAGATGCGACACACCAGCGCAAACCGTTCATCATTGTTTGAGGCTTTGACTCCCCCTCCCTGCAGTACATGTCTCTCGTGTTTGCACAATAAAGAAGACTTCATCTCATCCCCCGGTGAGTTGCTGCTTTTTGGTTTTTTTTCTTTTTTCCTGTGTTGGACTTGTAAGTATAATGACAATGGTTATTAATAACTATATTCTTTATTTTACAGCCCCCACCGCTCCATCCCATAACTGTAAAGTCCAAGTTCGGCGTTCGGATGCAAGTTCGCGTTATCTCAGAACTCAAACTAGAACTTTACAAAACATTCGGGCGAGGCCTCCGAACACGAACATCGGGGGTGCGGCCCCTCTGTGTAAGGTTCATGATCTTTGCCTCTGCCACCTGGATTCTGTCGGGTTTGTCATATATAAACCCCAAAGCAACAAAAAAGGCGTCAACAGAAGACTGTTCTGAGGGTAATGGAGACAAGGAAAATGCTCACGTCTGAGGACCCCCCCTTAAAATGGACATAACTATTCCCACCCGCTGGGACTCATTCCCTGATGATTGGGGTCGTAATGTAAAAATTAGTTTGCAGCTCTCCCAGAAAAATTCTGAACTGGTCTTTCTCCCACAAAAACTTGTCAAGGAGCGTCACCACGGGTTCAGGGGAGTTCAATTGTACATTAGCCAGTCCTAGAGTTATGACTACAGTCGGTAGTGAGGGGTTCTGGGAAGTACCCAATGTACTAGAAAACTGCACCTGTAACTGAGTCTGAGAAGATTTTAACTGCTGATGCTCCATGACTAGATCCTGGACTAACTGTGTTAGATTCGCCACCTGATCACAGAGAGCATGTACTGGATCCATGGGTGGAGGAAAAAAAAGTCTGGCCAGTCGTAATGTAATGCAAGTCACTACTTACGGGAATACAGACGGAAGAGTAGTCATAAATGCTGGGGTCTGGTAACTAGAGGACACGTATGGATACAGAGAATACACAGAGGCGTAGTCAGGTCACGATCAAGGGGTCAGAATTTCAGGGAAGCACGTAATAGATTCAGGGAGAAAACTGAGATGTGGTCAAGTAACGGTCCGAGGTCTAAAGCCAAGAGGACACGACAGAAACAGGGAGCAGGCAGAGAGAAGTCAAACAACCGTCCGGGATCAACAACCAAGATCAGAACCAATGCCTTCTGCACAGGTCAACAGCACAACTACTGAACCAGAATGTATGACTGGCAAGGTTCTGAGAGTGCATTCTCAGTAAAGAAGCAGAGCAATTACCAGGAAGATGGAACACCTTAGCAATAAGCACCTCCCAGAACCTGCATGGAATCCTGTGCTGTCAATAAACCTGCCAGATCAGCTCAGGAAAACACAGTAGAGCATCTCATAGTGTGCAAGATGCATGGCAGCACAGTGGCTCAGTGGTTAGCACTGCAGTCTTGCAGCCCTGGGGTCCTGGGTTCAAATGCCACCAAGGACAACATCTGAAAGGAGTTTGTATGTTCTCCCCGTGTTTGCGTGGGTTTCCTTCCACACTTCAAAGACGTACTGATAGGGAATTTGGATTGTGAGCCCCAAGGGGGACAGTGTTGCCAGTGTATATAAAGCGATATGGAATTAATAGCGCTATATAAGTGAATAAATATTGTTATTATTATTATTATACTCTGCACGGAGGAATTGTGACATCTATTTTATCTGTTCTATCTAGCAATCTCTCTTATCTGTTCTATCGCTCTATCTATTTTATCTGTTCTATCTATCTTTCTATATCTATCTATAATTTTTCCAGCTTTGCCCATGTGTCACCCCCGCGTCAGCAGCCAGGCTGCTCGGATCTGGATCCGAGGTGGTTCGAGGGGTCTCCGGACCCGGAGGTCGTGCAGCTACCCGAATTGAAGGGGGGCTATGTACAGGGCATGGTGTAGAAAGTTTGTGACGCCACCCGTGGTGTGTGGTAAGGGTGAAGTACCACTGCTGCAGTTCAGACTACTCAGTGGCGATGGTGTGGGCAGCCAGGTGTTTAACACCTCCACGCGTAGGGGGGATGCCCCGGGACTCAGTGATGGTATCGGGGAGGTGCCGTCGGGCCGGTAAGGGTTAATTGCGTACTCACTCAGTCCAATAACGCTGACACTGACAACCGTGGTAAACCAAAGTTCTTAATGCCACTGCAGCAGGGAGGGTGCACGCCTGGATCTTATGCCCGTTGGTGTTGCTTGTTAGCCTGTGACCTTGACCATGGCACCTTTTTCTACAGTTGGTCCCTCTTAGCTTGAAACTAAAGCGGGTCCCACTCACCCATATGGCTAATGGATTGAGCTTGCTCTCAGGGTTCACGCTTGGGATTTTCTGGACTAGGCAGTGGAAAAGTCCTATCCCCCTCGTTGCGCTAGTACCCCGATTTTGGAGCGGGTGGAGAACGGATCTTGAAGGCTCCATCCTCGTAAATTACCAGGACGCTTGCAGCTACTTCCCGGCCTAGGGTCCACGTACCCCATCGTGCCCTGGCCCCTGCCCGGTGATGGCAAAAGACAGCCAGATGTCCTCCACGACAGACCGTACCCTTTGTCACGATCCCTGCGACCAGGGTCCAGCTCCTACCAGGCTCAGACCAACGTCTGCCACCTAGTAAACAAGGAGCCCAGCTCCTGACCTCTCCACTTCAAGAGGAAACTGGAGGAAAAACAGGTTTTTCGCCGCGCTTGAAGACCACAGACATTGATGTCAAACAGATGATTCTTTTTATTTCATTCCATTCATTCATTGGAATGAAATAAAAAGAATCATCTGTTTGACATCAATGTCTGTGGTCTTCAAGCATGGCGAAAAACCTGTTTTTCCTCCAGTTTCCTCTTGATGTTCCACTTGTGCAACAGGGCTGCTGCTGGACCGCTCAGGCGCTCACTCTTTGCTGTTGAAGGAGTTGTGACTGGCACAACCCGATCAGGTGAGTGCACCACTTCTATATGATTTTGCCCAATATATCGGGTAAGACCCTATTGCGCCTTTTTTCTCCCATTTAGTGACCTCTCCACTTGAGAGTCACCACTCAACAACTGTCTGTCTCCTGACACTCCTGACCTCCCCTTAACCAACCCCCCAAGTGGCCGGCCCTATTCCCTTCAGACTGTCCACTGGTGTGTCTGGTGGGTGTGGTGCAGAGTGTTCCTAGGATTTTGATTAGCTTGTTCTTAGCAACACCAAAGGTCAGGGACCCGTAACCAAGGAGGAGTTGGATATCATGCAGAAGGGCAGATTGCACAATACACTGTGACGACCTGATAGGCCATGGCGTCACACCCATCTTTTGCACATTAAAAAACTATTCATTTCAGTATCATGCATTTTTACCAGTACCAGTCACACGGATGTCACAGGTATGCAAACACGGACGCCACACGAACGTCACATGTATGACACATGGATGTCACACGGCTGACCATATCAGTACTTGTGGCTTGTACCTGTTTAAACACGGACAGCTGGAAGGGGCCTTAGAAAGATTCTGAATCTGAAACTGTGAAAGCTTATGCACTTAGTGCGAGGTCTAGCTAAAATTACAAAGAGGCCTTTGACCTGGTTTCAACCCTTGAATAAAGGCATGGATTAAACTTGTGGCTTTCTACTGGTGATAAGCATGGCTTTAGACCTGTTCTCTTCCACCTATAATGTTCCTGATTCTGCGGGGCTGCGGCTATTCACCTTTGACCACGTCTGCACAGGTGTTGTGACTCTCACAACCCTGAAAGGTGAGTGTACCCATACAATTGTTACACCCTATTGCATCGGCTAAGACCCTATTGCGCTATTTGTTCCACAGTCTCCCCTCCTCGAATTTGAACCTGTGAAAGCTTATGCACTCAGTGCGAGGTCTAGCTAAAATTACAAAGAGGCCTTGGAGTATACACTGGTATAGAGACAGAGGGGAAACTATGATTCAATTCCTCTTCAAATTTAAAACATTTTGACTCCAAAACTGGTAAAGTCTATGCACTCAGTGTGAGGCCTAAAACACACTTCCGCAAAAAAAACGTCCGTGTGACACGGTCCGTTTTTCGGGTCCGTGTTCCGTTTTTTGGGGCATTTCTCCGGTACGTATGGCATCCGTGTGATGGCGTATGCGAGCCGTGTGTACGTGTAAAATGCCCGTGTATGTGTACGTGGAATGTCCGTGTGGAATGTCCGTTTGTGTGTTGCACAATGTCGTTGATACATGTCGGCTGACAGCAGACAGAGTTGCGCGATGAGAATGAACTCGGGTGAACTTCACCCGACTTCATTGTCATGCCGCGGCTCTGTCTGTGTGCCGCGTACTGATTAGCGGTCACCTGTGAAGGATTCACCAGTGACCGCTAATCCCCCGAGTGACTGAAGTGAGCAGCCCTCTCTCATACTTACCGCTCCCCGATCACCAGCGCGGCGAGGAACAGCTGTGCAGAGAATACGCGGCAACAATTACTTTGAATATGCCGGCCGCTCATTAATCAATCTCGTATTCCCTGCTTTCCCCACCCACAGGCGCCTGTGATTGGTTGCAGTCAGACACGCCCCCCACGCTGAGTGACAGGTGTCTCACTGCACCCAATCACAGCAGCCGGTGGGCGTGTCTATACTGTGCAGTAAAATAAATAAATAATTAAAAAAAACGGCGTGCGGTCCCCCCCAATTTTAATACCAGCCAGATAAAGCCATACGGCTGAAGGCTGGTATTCTCAGGATGGGGAGCCCCACATTATGGGGAGCCCCCCAGCCTAACAATATCAGTCAGCAGCCGCCCAGAATTGCCGCATACATTATATGCGACAGTTCTGGGACTGTACCCGACTCTTCCCGATTTGCCTTGGTGCGTTGGCAAATCGGGGTAATAAGGAGTTTTTGCCAGCCCATAGCTGCCAATAAGTCCTAGATTAATCATGTCAGGCATCTCCCCGAGATACCTTCCATGATTAATCTGTAAATTACAGTAAATAAACACACACACCCGAACAATCCTTTATTAGAAAAAAAAACACTAACAAATTGCCTTGTTCACCAATTTAATAAGCCCGAAAAAGCCCTCCATGTCCGGCGTACTCCAGGATGGTCCAACGTCGCATCCAGCTCTGCTGCATGAAGGTGACCGGAGCTGCAGAAGACACCGCCGCTCCTGTCAGCTCCACGCAGCTAATGAAGGGAATAGCGCGATCAGCTGAGCTGTCACTGAGGTTACTCGCAGCCAACGCTGAATACAGCTGATCGCGCTATTCCCTTCATTAGCTGCGTGGAGCTGACAGGAGCGGCGGTGTCTTCTGCAGCTCCGTTCACCTTCATGCAGCAGAGCTGGATGCGACGCTGGACCATTAAAATTGGGGGGGACCGCACGCCGTTTTTTTAAACTGCAACCAATCACAGGCGTCTGTGGGTGAGGAAAGCAGGGAATACGAGATTGATTAATGAGCGGCCGGCATATTCAAAGTAATTGTTGCCGCGTATTCTCTGCACAGCTGTTCCTCGCCGCACTGGTGATCGGGGAGCGGTATGAGCCGGGGGAAGAAAAAAACCGAGCGCCAATGTAAGTATGACTGAGAACAGCAGAAAAAAAGGTAAGTATACTGAGTTTAATTTAAAAAAAATAAAAGAAAAGATCGCTAGTGTAAAAACGCACACGCACGAAACGTGCTGAACACGGACATACTCCATGTGCGGTACGTGCAGGCACGGACTCATAGACTAAAGCGGGTCTGTGCCTGCGTGCTGCCGGCCAAAAACGGACATGTCGTCCGTGTAGAAAAGCGCACACACGTACTTACCACACGGTCACACGTTCCGTGTGATTTTACGTGTGTGTGCCATCTACCATTGAATAATATGGGTCTCCGTGTGTATGTGTCTCCGGTACGTGCAAATACGTACCGCACACGTACAAATTAAACAGATGTGTGTTGCGGGTCTGAGGCCTAGTTAAAATTAAAAGGAAGCATTGCAGTACAGCCTGGAAAAGACATAAATGAGGAACTGTGATTTAATTCTGTTACAATTTTAAAAACATTCTGACTCCAAAACTGAGAAAGCCTATGCACTCATTGTGAGGCCTAGCTAAAACTACAAGGAGAAATTGCAGTACACTCTGGTAGAATCAAAATGGGGGATTGAAATTCAATTAAGGTATAAATTTAAAAAACATTCTGACTCCAAAACTGAGAAAGAGTATGCACTCAGTGTGAGGCCTAGACAAAGTTACAAGGAGCCATTGCAGTACACCCTGGGAAAGACGTAGCAGCTAGACTCTGATTCAATTCTGGTATAATTTTAAAAAATTCAGACTTTGAAACTTGGAAAGCATATGCACTCAGTGCAAGGCCTAGCTAAATTTACAAGGATGCATTGCGGCACACCTAGAAGAGACATAGAGGTGGCCACATGACTGATTGTTAGTAGAATTTTAAAAACATTCTGACTCCGAAACTGGGAAAGCCTATGCAGTCAGTGCAAGGCATAGTTAAAATTACAAGGAGCCATTTGTCATGGGTGTGCTCGCTATGAGGGGACCTCTGGCAAGTCTAAAGGCCCCGTCACATGCAGCGACGTATCTAACGATATATATCGCCGGGGTCACGGATTCCGTGACGCACATCTGGCATCGTTAGCGACGTCGTTGCGTGTGACAGCAAGGAACGACCATTAACGATGGAAAATACTCACCTTATCGATCATCGTTGACACGTCGTTCCTTTTTAAAAAATCGTTGATTGTTGAGCACGCAGGTTGTTCATCGCTACGTGTGACACCTCGGGAACGAAGGCCTGCAGCTTACCTGCGTCCACCGGCAATGCGGAATGAAAGAGGTGGGCGGGATGTTACTTCCCGCTCATCTCCGCCTCTCCGCTGCTATTGGGTGGCCGCTTAGTGACGCCGCTGTGACGCCGCACGAACCGCCCCCTTAGAAAGGATGCGGTTCACCGGCCACAGTGACATCGCTAGGCAGGTATGTCCGTGTGACGAGGACTAACGATATTGTGTGCCACGGGCAGCGATTTTCCCGTGATGCACAAACGACGAGGGCGGGTGCTTTTGAGTCAACCACCACAGTGCTGCAGCGGTCGCCTCCGGGACACTGCAGGGACTTCTCTTTAGGGACCCCTCTGGCATCAGGTAGGTCAAGTTGGTTGCTTCTGAATCATGACGCCACTCTCAGTTTTACGGTCAGGGTTATAGGCAGGGGTGGGATTCAGCTGGTTCTGTCTGGTTCTGGGGAACCGGTTGTTAAAATAGCAGCCGGTTCCCAGAACCGGCAAGAAACAGCTCTGCCGATCCGGTTCCCTGTATTCATTTGTGTTAGTGTCTCTTTAAGACACTAGTACAAATGAACCCCCATACCTCCGCACTTCCGGGTTCAGTGGAGTCTGTCTGCTCCCTGACCCGGCGTGCAGCGACGTGCTGACGCTGCAGAGGTAACGGCAATGTGAGGAGGAAGCTCCCCCTCCTGCCGTCTGTCAGCGTCAGTCTGCAGAGAGCCGCGGAGGAGGACGGGAGACAGAGAGGCCGCAGGTGCTTGCAACAAGTAAAGCGTTCAGTGAGCCGAAGATACAGAGAGATGGGCCGCAAGAGATGGCAGCTCTATGGGGAAGCAGACCGCAAAAGATGGGAACTATATGGGGAGAAGAGGAGGCTGCATAGATGGCAGCTATATGGGGAGAGGAGGCCACACAAGATGGGAACTATATGGGGAGAAGAGGAGGCCACACAAGATGGGAGCTATATGGGGAGAGGAGGCTGCATAGATGGCAGCCATATGGGGAGAGGAGGCTGCATAGATGGCAGCTATATGGGGAGAGTAGGCCACACAAGATGGGAATTATTTGGGGAGAGGAGGCCACACAAGATGGGAACTATATGGGGAGAAGAGGAGGCCACACAAGATGGGAGCTATATGGGGAAAGAAGGCTGCATAGATGGGAGCTATATGGGGAGAGGAGGCTGCATAGATGGGAGCTATATGGGGAGAGGAGGCTGCATAGATGGGAGCTATATGGGGAAAGGAGGCTGCATATGTGACGCGCTGGACTAGCCAGGTAGTCACAGACATACTGTAACACCATACACACCCCTTCCCCTAGACAGTCACACCAGTCAAACAAAAACCCTTGTTGCCTCCCTCCAGGGTCTGATGTCCACACCAGGTGGGGAGGAGCCAGGCGGTTGGCCCCACCCACCAAGGAGTTCACAGTTCTGGAGGCGGGAAAAGTGACAGATTAAGTTTGGAGGTGAAAGTGAGAGGACGGAAAACTGTCGGTGTCTGGGTAGGGGCCCAGACACAAACAGCAAGGTTTGCAGACAGTGGTGGCCGTCTGCAGGAGTTAGTGGATCTCTGCAAAACCATAGGACCGGGGTCAGGCGGCGGCCCGCTGGTACCGAACCGGGGTGTGGAGTGAAGCTAAGCACACAGGCAGGGCCATCGGACCCCGACTAGGCTTGGAGCCGCCGACAACAGTCAAATCCGAGTGTGACAGGAACCCCAGGGGTTTCCCAACAACCAAGACCTGACAAAAGGCAACAGTCCACACCGTGAGGATATACAGCCACCGCCACAGGCTAGAAATCCAAGGGCCAGCGCCTGCGGGCAAAACGGGACCCTTTGGTACCTATACACCGGGGAGCGGACTACCGGTGGGCAACCACAGGAGTCAGAACATTCTAACCAGGTGCAGGGAAAGACAGCCACCATCAGCCGTCCGGGGAGAGCACATACACTGCAGCCGGCTTCAGGACCCGTCCATCCAGCCATTTGGTTTACCAGAGACTCTGTCATTGACTGCCTGAGTGAGTACACCAGTGCCATCTGGCACCGCGCCGCACTGCCCCTGCAACCCTGCACCCCAGCCATCCAGCCTCCCTGTTACACCACCGGACCCCGGGATCACCAACCCCTACCCACGGAGGGGACAACATCCTAGCTGCTCCCTACCATTGCTCCCGGGATCCCCGTCACCAGCGGCGGTGGTGCCCTTTATCACCACGACCCGTGGGTGGTGTCACAAACTATCTCCCTAAATAAACCACCCCCTTTTCACTCGTGGACGAGGAGCGCTGCTCGAGTCCCCGGGTCCGGCCCACCGCGCGAGCCACCGAGCAGCAGCAGAAGCCCCGGACCTGAGCAAGGCGAGCACGTCCCCTCCGCCCGCGACAACTTGGCGTCTGCGAACAGGGAAGAACCAATCTACCTACCGGTAGAAGTGCGCCTTGCAGTCCCCGCCGGCAGCGTCCGGCTGAAAAATTTGAAGTTCCGCCATCTTGGGCGCGAAGACTTCCCCGAGCAGGGAAGGCGTGAAAGTGAAGCCCCGCCCCCAACAGAAGGAAGTGCTAGAAAGAACCAAGGGGGGGCGGGTGCAGGTGTGCCTGATGTAACCGAAGGTATAAAGAGCAGGGACGCCAGGACTCTGTACCCGTCTGGTTCCTGGAAGCAGTATCCGCAACCCCGATGACATCTCACCCGGCTCTGGCAGTGCGCCCGGCCACAACGGTGATGACGTCGGCCCCGGCAGTCCGCCCGGCTGCAGCGGAGGTGACACCCGATGGGAAGTCTGCCCCAGATGCGGTGCCAGCCGCTCCCAGGTACCCCGTCCCGGCTATGGAGCAGCTGGAGTGCACCTGCAGAGAGGAGCAGGCCAGTGAGAGATGGAGCCCTCGGCAGTTAGCGAGGCCGGTTGCAGCTGGTGCCGAGGGCATCCGAGTAGGCCTGGCTCTTACGCAGGAGGCTGAGCACGGGACCCATGCCCCGTACCGGGAGCGGCGGCGGCAACAGCGACAGTAGTGGAACATGGACGGCTACCCACAAGTTAAAAAGTTGACTGTTTTATGGACTGTCACCCCTGTTGAACGTCCTCAAGTTCAGGAGTAGGCCATCTGCACCGCAGGTGTGGGGTGGCAGAACAGTTTAAAGTTTTAGTAAACGTACCTCCCGATGTGGGAAGATGTATAGTTGTAATGTGTGCACTTTCTTTTTCCCGTTACAATAAATGTCGGTGCCCAGACAGCCCGAGGACGGGCTGTTTTACCAAGGAGGTGTGTGACGCCCTGGCAAAACCAGGGTGTCACAGAGCATGCAAAAATCCAGCAAAGTGCAGGCCATTCTCCTCCTTGGTAACCTGATCCCACACCAGTGCAGCAGGACAGACACCTCCCCCCCCAGGGTAAGAGCCAAACTGAGCAGGAGGGGAGGGGCGAGAGCAGAGTGTGTGGGGAGAGGAGAGGAGTCCGGCATTGTAGCTCCCGGGCTGCTACAGAAGCGTGCTCCAAAAGGGCCAGGACAGGCTGTTAGTGAGGAAGGGACTTGAGGTGACCGGGGCAGGGTAGTGGCCTGCCGGTATCGAAAGAGATCCCGGATCACTGCAGGGGAGTGGACTCCCCGTTCTCGGCTGAGGAGGAAAGAAAGAGAAAGAGTGGAGAAAGAGGCACCTGGCTGCAGGTAAAGAACTGGGGCTGCTGCACCGTGTGTGGGACTTAAACACCCTCCGTACCGAAGGCTGTGGACTCCGGCAGTTTCTAGTTTACCAGAGACTCTGTGAATTTGTGCCTGAGTGAGTACAACAGTGCCATCCGGCACCGCGCCACGCTGCCCCTGCAACCCTTCACCCCGGCCATCCAGCCTCCCCGTTCCACCACCGGGCCCGGGGATCACCAACCCCTACCCACGGAGGGGGAACCAACATCCTAGCTGCTCCCTGCCATCGCTCTCGGGATCCCCGTCATCAGCAGCGGTGGTGCCGATTATCACCACGACCCATGGGTGGCATCACAAACTATCTCCCAAAATAAACCACCCAGTTTTCACTCGTGGGTGAGGAGCGCTGCTCAAGTCCCCGGGTCCGGCCCACCGCTCGAGCCACCGAGCAGCAGCAGCCCTGGACCCGAGCGTAGCGAGTGCGGCCCCTCCGCCCGCGACACATAGATGGGAGCTATATGGGGAGAGGAGGCTGCATAGATGGGAACTATATGGGGAGAGGAGGCTGCATAGATGGGAGCTATATGGGGAGAGGAGGCTGCATAGATGGGAGCTATATGGGGAGAGGAGGCTGCATAGATGGGAGCTATATGGGGAGAGGAGGCTGCATAGATGGGAACTATATGGGGAGAGGAGGCTGCATAGACGGGAGCTATATGGAGAGAGGAGGCTGCATAGATGGGAGCTATATGGGGAGAAGAGGCTGCGTAGATGGGAGCTATGTGGGGAGATGAGGTTGCATAAGATGGGAACTATATAGGGAGATGAGGCCTCATAGATGGGAGCTATATGGGGCGAGGAGGCTGCATAAATGGGAGCTATATGGGGAGAGGAGGCTGCATAGATGGGAGCTATATGGGAAAAGGAGGCTGCATAGATGGGAGCTATATGGGGAGAGGAGGCTGCATAGATGGCAGCTATATGGGGAGAGGAGGCTGCATAGATGGGAGCTATATGGGGAGAGGAGGCTGCATAGATGGGAGCTATATGGGGAGAGGAGGCTGCATAGATGAGAGTTATATGGGGAGAGGAGGCTGCATAGATGGGAGTTATATGGGGAGAGGAGGCTGCATAGATGGGAGCTATATAGGAGCCATGTGATAAAATCTGCAGGGAAAAGAAGCCATGATGGGATTTGTAGGGGAAAAGCAGTCACATGGGATGAGATCTGTATCGGGAAGGTTGTCTGTTCCAATTTTAGCAGGGCTCCTTTAGTAATAATTTTTAAAAATTGTAGAAAACCCGTTTAGTACAATATGACTGACAGTGACTGGAACAACTGGTGCTGGACAGGAGATGGAAGGTAGAGGACGGGAAGAAGGGGAAAGAGATTTTACTTTAAATTACTTGTTTTTTTGTTGAGGAAAGTGTGTGAAAATGGGTGTGGCTAACAAAATGGGTGTGGTTATTGAATGGGTGTGGTTTTCAACTGGGCGGGGTTTACAAAGAACCTGTTGTTAAAAATTTGAATCCCACCCCTGGTTATAGGTGACCGCCACTGCAGTTTAACGAGCGTCTGGGGCTGGTGGTGTCTGCAGTCTGGTGGTATGGCCTCCCGAAAGTGAGGCCGGCCCCAAGGGCTCGGGTGTATGTGTGTGGAACAACAGGTTGCAGAAGAACTCAGTCTCAGTCCAGAAATGTCTTTCAACTTGTTTACTCACGTTCAGCTGGTTTTGTGAAATCACCCAGGCGATACTGAGGTAGACCAGAGAGAACTAGGTATCCTTCAGGCTGGTATAGGGGTGACTGCTGACTCGCCTTCCTAACACTTCTTGTTTCGGACAACCCCTGACTTAAAGTACCGTGGGATTCATCCAGGGAAGTCACATGTCACATCTGCCTTTTCTCCCCTTTCTGGCCCGTTTGCTGGCAGCGTGGACCAAGGTGGATAGCTTCAGGCTCAATCCTCCTTATGGGCCCCCTCGTTGCTGCTGATGCTCGGACTCTGTGTTGGTTGGTGTGGAACCTCTAGTCCCACCACCTGCAGGATTTAGCAGACCCCTAAATGGATCTGGCTCTAGGGACCTGTTCCCCGTGCGTGCTTCATTACCAGGAGTCCCAGTACATAACTGCCTGTCCTTTCTCTTCTGAAAGGAGTCTTTCAGGCTGACTGTGTGGCAATGTACTCCCCCCGTCAACAGCCACTACACTTGCAGGGTCTGACTAGTGTGTTCGCTCTGCTGCGTCTGCACTTCAGACTCGGCTACCTCGAGCTCCTCTTCCCTTGACTGCCACTGCACTACTCTAGTTTCCAGCTTCTCCACTGCACTACTAGCTAAGATGTGGAGGCCACGCCCCCTCCTGGATCTGCCCAGGGGTCCCTTCTAAGATGTGTGTGAGACCTGTTCACTATGTGTCTGTATGTACACACCCTATTCAGCCTTTGGGATTACCTGTTTGCACTCACCCAGCATGGGTGCAGTACTCAGTGACGCCTGACCAGGTCAGGGGCCCCACACTTTCACCAGCGATATCGCTAGCGATATCGCTGCGTTTAACACCCCCTTTAGACTCTGCAGCTTATTTTTAAATGTATTTGCTTTCTTTTAGTGCTATAGTGTTTAAGGACTCATTCATCTCTGGCTATCTTTTGGAGCCTTAGGTGGGCTTTGCATGTTGCGACATCGCAAGCCGATGCTGTGATGTTGCACGCGATAGTCCCCGCCCCCGTCGCAGGTACAATATCTTGTGAAAGCTGGCGTAGCGAAAATTATCGCTATGCCGGCTTCAGATGCACTCACCTGCCCTGCGACCGTCGCTCTGGCCGGCGACCCGCCTCCTTATTAAGGGGGCGGGTCGTGCGGCGTCACTGCGACGTCACACGGCAGGCGGCCAATAGGAGCGGAGGGGCGGAGATGAGCAGGATGTAAACATCCCGCCCACCTCCTTCCTTCCGCACAACCTACGGAAGCCACGGTGACGCCGGTAGGAGATGTTCCTCGCTCCTGCGACTTCACACACAGCGATGTGTGCTGCCGCAGGAGCGAGGAACAACATCGGACCGTCGCGTCAGCGTAATTATGGATTACGCCGACGCTGCACCGATGATACGATTACGACGCTTTGGTGCTTGTTAATCGTATCATCTAGGCTTTACACACTGCGATGTCGCATGCGATGCCGGATGTGCGTCACTTTCAGTTTGACCCCACCGACATCGCACCTGCGATGTCGTATTGTGCAAAGCCCGCCTTAATCTCAGGTACAGCTTTTTGTGACTACTCCCCTTTGCTATAAATGTTACTGTCTTAAACATCTTATGTTAGTTATAGATTGTAATATCTAAGCTGTTTACTTTGGAAGGAGCCAGTCTCTCAAAGAAGCTGAGGTTTTGTGACAATTGCAGCTGTGGTGTTAGCTGCATTGGAGCTGCTTGGAGTGTTTTCCTTTTTGTGTTTATTTCCCCCTGTCTGTCTTCCTACCCTTCTGTTGGATTATTGTAGTAATGAGACTAGTTCTCTCACCTGCCTTTAACTTGCCAGGGTGAGTTCAGGGCAAGCGAAGACCTAGGCATGTGATCGGTAATGGGGTGAAAGAACTTGCAGGGAGTGCAGGGATCAGCCTCAGGGGAGAGTAGCAGATGACCCAGAGCCCACCCTTGTATCATGTTCCTGGTGTACCCTTTTAGTTGCAGCACTCATTGGGGATTCCCTAATTCCTGACAGAACCCCCCCTTAGTCACTGCGTGACATTTTATCTGACCCCCCTTTTTTTCCCTAGTGCTTAAATAGATCTTGTGGAGGCCCTTGCAGACTGAGTGCAGAGCCGGTCCCTTGGTCTGGCAGACTTGCAATCCAGGGTTTTTTAAGACACAGTAGCGGGCTGAGGATCTGGCACACATCTATACTATACCTGAACCCAAAGTGGCACTCCCTGATAGTGTGTCACGGTGGTGGCTGTTGCCCGATTCCGTGCCCTGGGCCCTTTTTGTAAAGGAGGTATATTTACAGGGGATTACAATGTTCACATGTGACACCACTTGCGTTGTTGCGGCTATGTGTATGGAGCCGCAGCTGCACAGTGTCTACTGCTGGGGCTGGTGTTAATGGCAGCCTGGATGGTAGGCCCTCCACAAGCAGGGCCCGGCCCCAAAGGGTAGGTATTGTGACAGATGCTGGAAGAATTGAGTCCACACAAAAGTTCAGTGCAACTGGTTTTACTCACTGTCCGGTGATCGTAACTGGTTACCCGAGCCCAGCTGGTTTCACCTCCAGGTTCCCTTGTACCCAGTGCCAGTTAGTAATCTGGTGCCTCCTTCCTCTGCACCTGTCTTTGGTTAGTGGGTCCCCGTGACGTAGAGCAACTAGGGGGCCCCGTCTGGTGGTATTGTTCTACTGCTGTCCACCTGACGGTAGCGTGGACCCTGTGGGGTTGGAGTCTCTGGTCCTGTCCCCGGTTCTCCCTTTGCTACTGAGTCTTCAGATTCTTAGGGTCAGCATGGTCCTTGATGGTCCTCTTGCTGTGCAGGTGTTAACAAGCCTGCCTGGAGCTTCTGCTTGTCCTAGGGTCCTGTACCCCGTCGGTGAGTAGTTTCTGGAGTACTCCACCGTACTCCACCGGCAACTACTCTCCTGGGCACCAGGTTACTGCTCACTACAGTACAGTCCATCTCCACACCTTCACAGTCTTACTCCTACTCCATTACTGTCTCTTTTTCCTTCCTGACAGTACGCCCCTCCCACCTAGTCAACTAGTGGACTGGCTCCACCTCTAGGCCGCCATCCATTGGTCCGACCCTAGCTGGGTACCATTGTATGGGGGATTGTTGGGGAAAACTGGGATTGTGTAGTCTTTGTGTAGCACCGGCACTGGGTTTCCGGGTCCCTAAGGGGGTAGGCCCTGCATCCCAGTGGGGATGCAGTACTTTGTAGCTCCCTGATGGCTTCAGGGGCGCTACAATAAATTTTCGGGAGGGAAGATAAGTTTTTGTTTTCCATGAAGCCTGTAAGCTTTATTTTAAGCTCATCTGAGAGGGAGGAACAATGGGTAAGGATTGCGATCCCTCTTCTTTAGAGAGACGCTCATTTTTGGGCTTGTTCTCTTCTGGCTGATTCTCTGTAACTTCAATTGGTCGATGAGTTTTTGGGGGCTCTAGGCCTCTCCTATGATGATCCTGACCCTTTCTCAATTACTGAGTATCAGCATTACAAGCTCCAGTACCAAGATGGGTCACTGACACTAGGTGGAATGACCTGGCCCTTATGAGCCACTTTTGCCAGGGTCTGACAGAAAGGCTGTGAGACACAGTGGTATTATATGAGATTCCTGAGACATTGGAGGCCACAAAGTCTCTGGCAGTATATATCAATAGATACCTCAAGGATAGACCAGTGATGACTGCGCCCCTTGTTGTACTTCCTAAAGGGTGCTTTACACGCTGCGACATCGCTAATAATATATCGTCAGGGTCACGGTGTTTGTGATGCACATCCGGCGTCGTTAGCGACATCGCAGCGTGTGACAGCTAGGAGCGACGATCAACGATTGCAAAAACGGCAAAAATCGTTGATTGTTGACACGTCGCTCCTAATCATAATGTCGTTGGTGTTTCATTCCGCAGGTTGTTCGTCGTTCCTGTGGCACCACACTTCGCTGTGTGTGACACCGCAGGAACGACGAACATCATCCTACCTGCGTCCACCGGAAAGGAGGAAGAAAGGGGGTGGGCGGCATGTTCCGGCCGCTCATCTCCTCCCCTCCTCTTCTATTGGGCGGCCGTTTTGTGATGCCACGGTGACGTCGCTGTGACGCCGAACACACCTCCCCCTTGAAGGAGGGATTGTTCGGCGGCCACAGCGACGTCGCTGAACAGGTATGTGCGTGTGACGCTGCCCTAGCGATATTGTTCGCTACGGCAGCGATCACCACATGTGATCCACCACACGCTGCAACATTGTTAGCGCTCGCGACATCGCTAGCAATCGCTAACGATGCCGCAGCGTGTAAAGCACTCTTAAGGCTAAAGTCCTTACTGTAAGTTCTGATGAAGTCATGCAGTTAGGGGGGCTTCATCTCGGTCTGGATCCCTTAGGGTTCGCCGCACCACAGGTGTGTGTTTCTTCTGTGGTCATAAGAATAATTTTATCGGGGTCTGTTCATCGCGTCCTAAGCAAAGGAAGTCATCGGAAAACCTCTGACCCCAGGTTGTGTGAAGGATTACAACCTGGGTGTATAAATTTCCTCCTCATGTGCGTCTCAGTTTATTTTACCTGCTGAGGCTGTCATAGGTACCAAAACTGAAATGATATTTGTCCTTTTGGATAGTGGGGTGGGAGCAAAGAAATCATGGGGCCCCATAGCAAAAGTCTGAATGGGGCCCCTTCTCCCCCTATAAAAAAAATAAAATAAATGACAATAAAATATTAACATAATAATCATTATACATGTTACTGGGGGCTAGCACGCGTTACTAGGAGCAGCTTATAGTCAGCAATAACACATACTACTACATAGTGTTAAGTAGCGATGCCCTCCTTCGTGCCCCTCACCGCACACAATATAAATTTTCACATCTGTCTCCCCCATATAATGGTAACAATTATGACCCCCTTTATAGCCTTAGGAACTATAGTAAAACTCTGCACAGTACAGGGATAATACAGACACACACACACACATACACACTGATGCCACAGCACATGGGCAAAACTCACACACTGATGGCACAGTACATGGGCAAAACACACACACAGACACAGCACATGGGCAAAAATATACACACACATTGAAGGTACAGCATATGGGCAAAAATATACACACACACACTGATGGCACAACACATGGGCAACACAAACAGTGATGGCACAGCACATAAGCAACAGACACACACAGAGTGATGGCACAGCACAGGGGCAACAGACACACATACACAGAGTGATGGCACAGCACAGGGGCAACAGACACACACACACAGTGATGGCACAGCACAGGGGAAACAGACGCACACACAGACTGATGGCACAGCACAGGGGCAACTGACCACACACACATTGATGGCACAGCACATGGACAAAACACACACACACACACACTGATGCCACAGCACATGGGCAAAACACACAGACTGATGGCACAGCACATGGACAAAACACACACACACTGATGGCACAGCACATGGGCAAAACACACACAGTGATGGCAAAGGACAGGGGCAACAGACACACACACACATACACACACAGTGATGGCCCAGCACAGGGACAACAGACACACACACAATGATGGCACAGCAGCAACAGACACACACACACAGTGATGGCACAGCACACGGGCAACAGACACACACACACACACAGAATGATGGCACAGCATAGGGGCAACAGACACAGAGTGATGGCACAGTACAGGGGCAACAGACACACACAGACTGATGGCACAGCACATGGACAAAACACACACTGATGGCACAGCACATGGACAAAACACACACACGGTGATGGCAATGCACAGGGGCAACAGACACACACAAACACACTGATGGCACAGTACATGGGCAAAACATTCAGACACACAGTGATGGCACAGCACAGGGGCAACAGACACATACACACTGTGATGGCACAGCACAGGGGCAACAGACACACACACACACACACACTGATGGCACAGCACATGGACAAAACACACACACACTGATGTCACATCACATGGACAAACACACACAGTGATGGCACAGCGCAGGGGCAACAGACACATACACGCACACAAACACTGTGATGGCACAGGGGAAACAGACACACATATACAGTGATGGCACAACACAGGGGCAACAGACACACACACATTGGTGGCACAGCACAGGGACAACAGACACACACAATGATGGCACAGCACAGGGACAACAGACATACACACAGAGTGATGGCATAGCACAGGCTTAACAGACACACACACACTGATATCACAGCACATGGACAAAACACACACATGTATACACACTGATGGCACAGAACACGGACAAAACACACACAGTGATGGCACAGCACAGGGGCAACAGACACACACACACAGTGATGGCACAGCACAGGGACAACAGACACACAATGATGGTACAGCAGAGGGGCAACAGACACACACACACAGAGTGATGGCACAGCACAGGGGCAACAGACACACACACACTGATAGCACAGCACATGGACAAAACACACAGTGATGGCACAGCACAGGGACAACAGACACACACACACAGAGTGATGGCACAGCACAGGGGCAACAGACACACACACACTGATAGCACAGCACATGGACAAAACACACAGTGATGGCACAGCACAGGGACAACAGACACACACACACAGTGATGGCACAGGGACAACAGACACACACACACAGAGTGATGGCACAGCACAGGGGCAACAGACACACACAAACTGATAGCACAGCACATGGACAAAACACACACAGTGATGGCACAGCACAGGGACAACAGACACACACACAGTGATGGCACAGGGGAAACAGACACACACAGTGATGGCACAGCACGGGGCAACAGACACACACAGAGTGGTGGCACAGCACAGGGGCAACAGACACACACACACAGTGATGGCACAGGGGCAACAGACACACACACACACACACACACACACACAGTGATGGCACAGGGGCAACAGACACACACACAGTGATGGCCCAGCACAGGGGCAACAGACACACACACACACAGTGATGGCACAGCACAGGGACAACAGATACACACACAGTGATGGCACAGCACAGAGGCAACAGACACATACACAGTGATGGCACAGCACAGGGACAACAGACACACACACAATGATGGCACAGCACAGGGGCAACAGACACACACAGTGATGGCACAGCACAGGGACAACAGACACACACACAGTGATGGCACAGCGGCAACAGACACGCACATGCACAGAGTGATGGCACAGCACATGGGCAACAGACACACAGAATGATGGCACAGCACAGGGGCAACAGACACACAGAGTGATGGCACAGTTCAGGGGCAACAGACACACACAGATTGATGGCACAGCACAGGAGCAACAGACACACTAATGGCAAACACATGGGCAAAACACACACAGTGATGGCACAGCACAGAGGCAACAGACACACACACAGTGATGGCACAGCACAGGGGCAAAAGATACAGACACACTGATGGCACAGCACATGGGCAAAACATACACACACAGTGATGGCACAGCACAGGGGCAACAGACACACACACACAAAGTGATGGCCCAGCACAGGGGCAACAAACACACACACACTGATGGCAGAGACATGGACAAAACACACACACATACACACCCTGATGGCACAGCATATGGACAAAACACACACAATGATGGCACAGCACAGGGGCAACAGACACACACACAGTGATAACACAGCACAGGGGCAGCAGACACACACAGTGATGGCACAGCACATTGGCAACAGACACACACACAGTGATGGCACAGCACAGGGGCAACAGAAACACACACAGTGATGGTACAGCACAGGCGCAACAGAGACACACACTGTGATGGCACACCACAGGGGCAACAGACACACGCACAGTTATGGCACAGTACAGGGGCAACAGACACACACACAGACAGTGATGGCACAGCACAGGGGCAACAGACACACACACACAGAGTGATGGTGTGACGCCCCTGACTCTATCAGGGTGTCACAGGGAACTGCACTCCTTTCTCTTATGGTGCAGAACTCATCCTCCATGGTTCTGGGATCCTAACTACTGGTATTGCTTCCATCAGCACTCAAATCCAAGCCACACCTCACACCACACCCTGTCAGGCACACCAGTGGGTAGTCTAGCTGGAAAAGGGCCACTCGCCTAGGGATCAGGAAGACTGGTGGGAGGGACATAGTGAGCCGAGTAGTAGCCCTCAGAGAGTGAGGAGCTGAGGGAGTTGTAGCTCCCTAGGAGACTTTGGTTAGGTCGCAGACAGTGGTCTGGGACCGTATGAGTCGGAAACCTGGTCGCAGGGTATTGGAGAAGGGTGCCCAGACTTAAGGGGGCTTTACACGCTATGATATTGTCTTAAAATAATCTTTGGGGTTATGTCGTTAATGACGCACATCCGGCCTTTTTAACAATATCTTTGTGTGTGACACGTCCGTGCGATAGTTGACGAGCGTAAAATTGTTCAAAATCGTTCTCCGTGGAGAGCTCGTTCTAAAGTCAAAAATCGTTATATGCCGCTTAAAATTGTTCTTTATCGTCTTTTTTTCTCCGCAAGTTGTTTCGTGTGATGCTCTTTTGTCAATCAACAATATCGGACATGCGTGCGTCATTAGCGACATGGCCGTTCTTGAAACGTCACATTATACTCCACGCCTCACGTGCGGTGCTTGTTTTCAGTTAATTGTCTGGTTAATTGGAGTGTTTGTGTTTAAAAAGGGCGTAAATTTAGACGTGCTATATATGCTGATGCTTCCATCTTGTGTGGTGTCTATATCCTCGGTCTGAATCTGCTTTGGTTTGCTGTCTTTTCTTGCTAAATTACGGTAATTATTATTATATATGTTGTTGGTTTTTATTGTTAATCAACACTTGTGGAATTTTTTTTTTTTAGTTAAAGTCCATTATTATCCTTTTTTCCAGACAATACTTCATCAAATTTTTTTTGGTGTGATAAAGTAAGCCACAAAAAGTTGTGTACAACATGCTAAATGCACAACAACACAACTTATTATGTGCAACATTAATCTCAACTGCAGCCATAGCTGTTGAAGAAATAGAGTCTGAATCTAGGAAAAAAAACAAGCGCCGTCGCATGTGGGCAAGACAGTGGTTGCTGAAGAGGGACCAATACAGCCACATCAACCTATTAAACAGTTTGCGTGATAACAACCCACAAGATTTTCACAATTATTTGCGAATGTTAGAGGCAACATTCATCTTCCTGGTTCAACGCATAACGCCATATATAAAGTGTGAGGACACGGTGATGAGAAAAGTGGTTCCAGTCGATGAAAGACTTAGGCGGGCTTTGCACGTTGCAACATCGGTAACAATGTGTTACCGATGCTGCAGCGATAGTCCCGCCCCCGTCGCACGTTCGATATATAGTGAAAGCTGCCGTAGCGATTATTATCGCTACGGCAGCTTTACACGCACATACCTGCCGTGCGACGTCCCTCTGGCCGGCGACCCGCCTCCTTCCTTAGGGGGCGGGTCGTGCGGCGTCACAGTGACGTCACACGGCAGGCGGCCAATTAAAGTGGAGGGGCGGAGATGAGCAAGATGTAAACATCCCGCCCACCTCTGTCCTTCTCATTGCAGCCGGGAGGCAGGTAAGGTGAAGTTCCTCGCTCCTGCGGCTTCACACACAGCGATGTGTGCGGCCGCAGGAGCGAGGAACTACATCGTACCTGTCGCTCCCCCGGCATTATGGAAATGTCGGAGGCTGCAGCGATGATACGATGACGACGATTTTGCGCTCGTTCATCGTATCATCTAGGATTTACACACTACGACATCGCAAGTGACGCCGGATGTGCGTCACTTTCGATTTGACCCCACCGACATCGCACCTGCGATGTCGTAGTGTGCAAAGCCCGCCTTAGTGTAACATTGCGATTTCTAGCCACAGGAAGAAGTTTGACAGATTTGCAGTATTCATCTGCAATCTCACGTTCACTGTTAAGCAGCCTCATCCCAGAAACATGTCAAGCCATCATTGACTGTCTACGCGATTTTATGCCATTTCCCAAAACACCGGCTGACTGGCTTGCGATAGCATCAGAGTTTGAGAAAAATTGGCAATTTCCAAATTGTGGCGGCGCACTTGACGGCAAACATGTGCGCATGCAACAGCCACACAATAGTGGTTCTTTTTTTTTAATTATAAAGGTTATTTCAGTGTAATTTTGTTAGCTTTAGTCAATGCAAATTATGAGTTCATTTACGTTGATGTCGGCATAAATGGCCGAGTATCTGACGGTGGAGCCCTGGATTGTACTGAGTTTGGTAGAAGGTTAATTTATGAAAATTTGTGTTTGCCATCAAATGATCAAACTATTGAAAATTTGAACTTTTCTTTTATAGCTGATAAGGCTTTTCCTTTACAAAAACATTTATTAAGGCCATATCCACAGATGAGCTTAAATGTGGATAGGAGAATTTTCAACTACCGCCTTTCAAGGGCAAGGCGTGTAGTTGAAAACGCATTTGGTAATTTGTCGAGCCAATTCCGAATATTCCAAACAGCGATTAATTTGAAACTTGAGTCGATTGACTGCGTCTTCTTAGCCTGCTGTTTGTTGCATAATTACCTCAGAATAAAGGATGCACCCCAATACACCCCAGCAGGCTTTGATGACACCATCAATCATCAAACAGGTGAAATTGTGCCTGGTGACTGGCGTTTGGATGCGACATATTTAGATCCCTTAATCATTCACCCCTCAGTGGCAGGGCGCATCATGAGATACAGATAAATAGAGAAAAATATCTTAATTATTTTGTAGGACCTGGCTCTGTACTTTGGCAAAATGATATTTAATTTATTATTTTAACAAATTGTTTTGTTTTTTTTTTAAATATTGCGCATTTGTGAATTCCAATGTTAAAAACTATATTAGACCTAATAATGTTTGTTTTTTTTATTTACAAAATATGTTTACCAAAGTTTTTATATTTTCTATTTTGTATCAAAGAAAAAGATCAAACAAATTTAAAAATCTCAAGCAATTATTGAGTATTTGTTAAAGTACCTAAAATCTTATTATAATTTATTAAAATGTGAAAACCAAAACAAAAAAAGACCTTTATTTAAACCTTACAAAAATCTTTTCTATTTATTATTTTACACATTCAAAAGAATCTAAATGCATGGATCCTAGTTCTGTATTTATCTTATGCCTCAGACTTTCTCCATATATGCATCTTCACTCTATTTAACATGCCTTTATCAGACTTTTCTGGAGGTATATTATTTTAGTCTATTTTGCAGACACTATTTGTCGATTGCCTATCTGTCTTTCATTTGAAAAATGGCGACTCGGAAAAGAGCAAGAATTTGGGGCCAGAGCGAAATTGAATTCCTGGTAGCAAGCCTGGATAATTGGGACTACGAGTGCACCAGGATTTATGACAGACCCATGGCCCATAAAAGGGCTGTCTTACGACGAGTGCGCCGCGGCCTGAAGGTGAAATTTGTGATATATAGAAGTATCGTACAAATTAGAAAAAAATGGTCTGATTTAAAGTTCCGGTCTTGGAGTAGGGTTGTGAATATCCGTACATATTTGAAAAAAATGCAAGGTATTTTTTTTAAATTTTGAAAAAAATATAATTCAGATTACAGATATGCTAAAATGTATAGGTATATAACTATATTTAGTGTTGTTTTTTTGACTAATATTTGTTATATTTAACCTTGGTAGGCTATTTAACAATTTTTTCAGTAAATATTTCCTCTGGATGATATCGGGAACATAATGCAATCAACTTGGCATATGATTCTTTTTTCAAAAGCTTGTTACTGTATGATGGCGACTTGACACGCCACAAACATCCATTTTGCCGATACTCCTCTATAAAATCACGTATGAAATCCTCACTTGATAACGTCATAATTCCTATGCATCAAAAAAAAATTTGTGTTAAAAAAATAACGGAATTGGTTTAATATGAGGTCTTACAAAACATTGATGACAATTTTGCACGTTTGCACAGTGATACATTTCACATTTAGTATTTAAGATACACATATTCAGCACTATCAACAACACATGGCTTTATTATCCTAATAATACTGTTGTTATTTTGTTACATAATATTCAATTTTTAAAAAAAATGCATGATTCAAAAATTAAGGAGGCAGAATAAATTCCAATAACTTACCTTACAAAGGATGCAAAGAACACACAATCCAAACCAACCATGGATTGCTTTTAAATGCAGCTGAAACAATCAAGCCATAAACATGTGCTAATAATGATAAATGAACGCACGTGTGTTATAAGGGAGAACGTGAACATAGGTTGATGTTGGCTTTGAAAATGACGTAACAGAGTTGAGAAAGAAAAAAAAAAACAAAACAAAACAATCCGGTGTCACAGTAAACCAATGTGATACAAGTAAAATATATCTTTGTACCGTGTTAGCCAGTAGAGATAAAAAAATTGTTTAAAAGAACAGAGAGTCCTCAGTGGTTGATACCTTTTAATACCTTTTAATGCCATTAAAAGGTATCAACCACTGAGGACTCTCTGTTCTTTTAAACAATTTTTTTAACAGTAAACCAACAACTCTAAACAATATGCAGGTCAACCGAGATTTGCATCAAGCACATTCAAAAATACGCCATCCTTAACCGTCCCCAGGATGACACCGGGGTAGGTAGCAAAGTCTTTGCTGAACCATGACTTGTTCATCTTGGCTCCTTTTAAAAAACACAGCAAGGGTTAGTCCAAGCAGAGTCTCCCTTTTTTTCCAAAAATTGGACCACACAGACACGCACATAGACTGTCCCTATAAAACTTAAATACTTTATTAAATCACTTAAAACCACACCGTGATTACTAAAAGTGCACAGGATAGATTGCTAGCCCTCAATAACTGCACCTATCTGTGCACTGCCTTACAGCGGGGGTTGGCACCCTAAAAATGCGATGTGGCGCCCCCACTCCGCGACGACTTTCCCTGCTGCCCCTGAAGTCCCTGCCGGAAAAAAGGTGCAGTGCCTAAGATAAGTGCAACAAATAAATTGGTGTGGCAGGTGGACAGTAGGGAGGAAAATTCAAAAACTTATCTCATTGATATGAATAAAATAGTAATTTCAAGCCTCAACGCGTTTCTCCCAGAAGTGGGTTCCTCAGGAGGCCAATAGTAAACTACAATGGTAGTTCAGGAAAACCCTCTGTAGCCTGATGGCTGATTCAAAGAGGGGATCCTATAGAAACAACAAGATACATATAATGCATATCAGATATGGTCTAATTAACCAGCAATGGAAACAGAGTCAAACAGGCATAAAAAGTTGTAGAAGCACATACCTGATGATAAATAGCACACTGCAGACCCAAATAGTGCTGGTGTCCAGGGGAAAAACTCCCTATTAAATGAGATCACAGTGTGCTAGTGGCAATGGAGACTTTAAATACCAGCAGCTGTGCTGTAATAGGTCAGTTCCGCAATCCAGGTAGATAACAAACATTCAAATCTCGCGAGATCTGAAGCAAATCTCATCCCAGATAAAATCCTGATAACAGATGCAAAACCACCTAGAATGAGATCTAACAGGCATCCAGAGCCAAACCACTAGTGTATAAATGGTGTATTTACCAAAAATTAGCATTATAAAGCCATATAGATAAGGTGGATGAAGTGACGTTTGTCATGCAAATCAAAGGCAGAATATGCGTGGTACAAGCACTGATGTAGATTCTAACACATATCAGAGGCCAAACGGCTAGTATAAAAGCTTAGTAAGATAACTATTTGTACATTAATATCACCCTGAACAATAACGCTAAGGGTGGGCGGAGCTACGTTGATGACAAGTGCTCAGAGTCACAATCAGCCAATCTGTAATAGACAAAAGGAATCACATGACCAAGATTGAATGCATCACACAGGGGCGGTGTTACAGGGGGCTGTCTGATAATAAAACCTAAAGGAATGTCAGACAGTAAGGGTCCACCCTGCAAAGACTCTGCTGCAGACTATGGCAGAGGATAAGGGGTATATAAATGTGCCACTGTAAATAATGATAGCACAAGTGCAGAGTGCAATACCTCTGTTAAACTCACAGAGGAATATAATTAGAAAATAAAGCAATTCCTCCCTTACTTGGAGGGTGTGTGGAATGGTCTCTGTTAAAGATCACAGAGACAAAAGCAGTGAGTGGGAAATGGCACCTACCTAGGTCCGTTCCTCTAGTGGTGCCAGGAGACGGACAGCAGCGTAAGCCGCACAAAGCTCCTACCTGCGTTCGCTCCACTAGTGTGCGAGGACACGAACCACTAGATATGGCACCTGCCTAAGTCCGCTCTTCTAGTGGTGCAAAAGAGACGGACAGCAGCATAAGCCGCACAAAGCTCCTACCTCTGTTCGCTCCCCTAGTGTGCGAGGATACGAACAACTGCCAGACGCAGTATAAGGAACGTTACCCTAGCGGCAACGTCCACCTACGAGTAGAATCACAAGGCCCAGCCGGACCATGTGCCTCAGGCACCTGCCTATGTCCGCTCCACTAAGAGGTAAGGATACAGACTGCAGCCAAAGCTGTAAGGTATAAGAACGCTACCCTGCCGGTAGCGCTCACCTAACATAGACAGAGAGATGCCTAGAGGGACGTGCACAGGGCGTCTACCCTCATGCATGAACCAAGAGGACTGAGCGCCGGGCGGCGTGCGTCAGGGTCTTATATAGACTCTGTGCCTCATCCAAGATGGAGGACACCAGAGCCAATCCGCTGCCAGAATGACAGCAATGACGTCACGCTGGCCTATCACCGAGCAAAGCGTCACAAGCACATGACCAGCGACCAATCGGCATAGAAGGTGTCAGAGACATGTGACCACGTGTCACAAGCACATGACTAGTGGCCAATCAGCTTAGAAGGTGTCAGAGATATGTGACCTCGTGTCAGCAATGATGTCACCCGCACATGTGCAATGGCTCCAATATAGGACTTAGTCTCCAGTGCTTGCACATGTGCAGTAGCAAGAAATCCGGACATAGTCTCCAGAGCCACAGCAACCGTAACAGGCGGTCTCCAACATCTCTCATGTTGGAGACCGCCCCTGTGTGATGCATTCAATCTTGGTCATGTGATGCCTTTTGTCTATTACAGACACATGCAATCTTATGACCATTAGACTGCGCATGTCCATTAGGATTTGTTTGCCATGGTGCTTAGCAACTAGCAGGCGGAACTGACCTATTACAGCACAGCTGCTGGTATTTAAAGTCTCCATTCCCACTAGCACACTGTGATCTCATTGAATAGGGAGTTTTTCCCCTGGACACCAGCACTATTTGGGTCTGCAGTGTGCTATTTATCATCAGGTATGTGCTTCTACAACTTTTTATGCTTGTTTGACTCTGATTCCATTGCTGGTTAATTAGACCATATCTGATATGCATTATATGTATCTTGTTGTTTCTATAGGATCCCCTCTTTGACTCAGGCTACAGAGGGTTTTCCTGAACCACCATTGTAGTTTACTATTGGCCTCCTGAGGAACCCACTTCTGGGAGAAACGCGTTGAGGCTTGAAATTACTATTTTATTCATATCAATGAGATAAGTTTTTGAATTTTCCTCCCTACTGTCCACCTGCCACACCAATTTATTTGTTGCACTTATCTTAGGCACTGCACCTTTTTTCCGGCAGGGACTTCAGGGGCAGCAGGGAAAGTCATCGCGGAGTGGGGGCGCCACATCGCATTTTTAGGGTGCCAACCCCCGCTGTAAGGCAGTGCACAGATAGGTGCAGCTATTGAGGGCTAGCAATCTATCCTGTGCACTTTTAGTAATCACGGTGTGGTTTTAAGTGATTTAATAAAGTATTTAAGTTTTATAGGGACAGTCTATGTGCATGTATTTTGTTATTCCCTAGTTGTTATCACATATATATGAGTCTTGTAATATGTCTAGTTTTCTCTCAAGACCTGTGAACACCGATAATTGGCTGGAAGACGCTAACCAAGCCTTCTGCACTCAGGTGATACCAGGTGGTCAGACAAGTTCACTATCCCTTAGAACTCTGTTTAATGAGCTCTACTCCGCTTACAAGGAACACATTAGGTCCTGGTGGGAAATTAAAACATTAGAAAATTATATTAAAAACAAAGTTATCCCCAGGGGCCTACGCATTAACCTTAGTCCTTCCCCACGTACTTGCAGTCCTGAATTACTTGAAGAATGGCTAGGGGAGTCCATTGAATCATCGGTCAGGTTCATGTCCATACTCCTCAAGGAGGAGAAAAAACTGTTTGATACCGCCACTCAGAATCTTAATAAACAAATTGAGATTGTACTCAAACCTAAGTCTGATTCTGACTTTAATCGTCGGGAAAATATTCTACAAACATCAGTGGAGAAGTACCAGAGCAATCTCAAGGAAAGGAAACATTTGCAATTTCAGCGTGATCTGAAAGAGTTTCAGAATAAACAAGCATATCATTTTGAGAACAATAGACAAACCGATCAATCACTTTCAGATCTGGAAAATTCGGATACTGAGAGGTCATCTTTTCTGAGTGGCGGTAGGAATCAGAGAAGGGGTAGATCGAATAGGAGATGGCGTGGGCAGAATCGGGGCTCTCAGAATAGTGGAAGGGCGGCTTTTGGCAACCGTAGCACCTCCTTGTCTCCAGGAGGGGGTGCCAATCTGCCAAATCTTTCATCAGGTTCATCTTCCTCCTCTGGCTTGGCTTCCTCCTCTTTTTTAGAGAAGGACAGGAACGTACAATACTCGTTGCAGAGTCGCATGGTAAATTGAATCAGAGCCAGATTATTAATCTATCCAGCCATTCTCTTTCAGCCGTTGAGTATAGTATTTTGAAGAAGGGACTCTCTTTTGTTCCTACAAACAACTATAACTGCTTTTCGTGGATTAAGGATTTGAATTTGTTCTGTAGGAAACGAAGGTGGAAAAAATTTTTGAATAACAATAACAGAGAACAATGCCATAATGCTGGTCTTTCTGACAATGATGTGGATTGTTATCATACCTTGTTAGGTTTGATGGAGGAACAAAATGTGCCTAGCATGATGGGCAAAGGTGAATTCACTAATTTGAAACCCAACAGCGTCAAAATGCCACCGGCCACTGATACCACTAGCATCGATATTTTTTTTAAATTGGTTGAGAGAGAGATCTATGCAAAATCCCCAGCACTAACGACTTTTATAATTTAACCTATGCGGAAAAAGAAGTGTTGAGGTCTTTAGAGGGTGATAACAACCTGATAATAAAACCCTCAGACAAAGGGGGGAATTTGGTCTTGCTAGATCATCCAATATATCTAGAGATGTGTTATAAGATCTTGAAAGACAACAGTACCTATGAAATTCTAAAAAAAGACCCCACTCCGGAATATAGCCATTTACTGCTGGGGATTTTGGATGTTGCTAAAGATGATGGCCTTATTTCTTACAATGAGTATCTCTTTATGAAACCCAGGTTCCCTACAATTGCAACCTTCTATGCCCTTCCAAAGGTGCATAAAGGGATTGACAAGCTTAAGGGGCGCCCCATTGTGTCAGGCAATGACTCCCTGACACAAAATATTAGGGTGTATATTGATCAGATTCTGCGCCCGTTTGTCACCTCCCTCCCGTCGTATATTCGGGACACCATGGAATTATTGAAAAAACTTGAGGGGATTCACGTGGAAGAACACACCTTGTTGGCCTCAATTGACGTTGAGGCCTTATATAGTAGTATTCCACACCACTTGGGCTTGCAAGCGGTTGAGTTTTATCTTGCTTCCAGGAACTGACATTGCCATGGACACAGTACTTTTGTAATTCAGTTGTTGCAATTTCTCCTCACACATAATATCTTTCTATTCAATCAAAAATGTTTCCACCAGCTCAGGGGCACAGCGATGGGGAGCCCATGTGCCACCACTTATGCTAATTTGTTCCTGGGCTGGTGGGAAGAGACTGTTGTCTTCTCAGAGATAGACCATGGGTGGCAATCTTATATTGCATCATGGTCTCGCTATATAGATGACATCTTGATATTATGGACTGGAAGCAGGATAGAATTCACAAAGTTCTTGAGTTTTCTGAATGTTAATACCTTTGGCTTGACCTTTACTTCAGAGATTCATGCACAAGAACTTGCCTTTCTGGATGTCACAATACAGAAAATGGGAGATGGTACTATCGGTACTAAAACCTACCGTAAGCCTACAGCCACTAATAACTTATTACATTGGCAAAGTCACCATCCTCTCCCCTCAAACGAGGAATACCTAAGGGCCAATTCATGAGACTCTGTAGAAATTGTTCCTCCATATCAGATTTCAAACTACAAGCGAAGGAAATGGCAAATCGATTTTCAGATAGGGGTTATCCTCAGGATGTTATCAATAGGGCTTACAATCATGCTTTGTGTTGTGATAGAACTGTGTTACTTAACCCCAGGGATAACAGGAAGCATAGCAATCCCATACGGTTGATTGGCACCTTCGATTGTCAGAGTCAGAAAATTTATCATATAATTCGAAAATATTGGGATATACTTTTGGCTGATCCCGATTTACATGATTCCCTAACAGAAAGACCTAACATTACCTTTCGGCGTGGGCCTTCACTTAAAGATAAACTTGTGCATAGTTTATATCAGAGGCCCGAGGGAGGGGGGACTTGGCTTGATCGTAGGATCTGTGTTTTTTTTTTAGATGTGGCAATTGCAGTTATTGTACTGTGATGAGGCCAGGAAAATCTGTCATGAGCGCTGCTAACAAGAAGGTCTTCTTTTTGAGAGACTTCTGTAATTGCCGTACCACAGGGGTCATCTATGTCGCAAAATGTGGTTGCCCTCTTGATTATGTCGGTAAGACCAAGCGAGAATTTTGGAGGCGGGTGGGCGAGCACCTTGGCGACATTCGTAATAAACGTGACACCCCTTTGGCCAGACATATGAACCTGGTCCATCCAGATAATCCTCAACAGTTGTCCTTTTCCGTTATTGAGGTTGTTAAAACCAAAATAAGGGGTGGGGACCACGATACACAACTCTTGAGGAGAGAATGTGAATGGATTTTTCGCATGGATTCGGTGAATCCCAGAGGTCTTAATGAACTGATATCATTTGCGTGCTTTCTTTGAGGTATTTATGGCGTTCTTCCTGATTTTCAATGTTTATCTCTCTAGTTCCTCCCGATGAGTTTACATCGTCCAATGTTTATTTTTGGACTATACATCTCTAATGGAGTCAAGTCATTTTTTGCACTATGCCTGATAGGGATGCATCCAGATGTTAAACCTGATAACTTCTGTTGCCAATCTGCCATGTTTCCTGGTGGTGGTTTCCCCGCCCACCCAGTGCTTTTAGATTGCACTGTTAGTGTGTCTATCATGCTGGAGACCACCCCTGTATTTTGCCCTCAGTCCCCGACATGTGATGCTTTTCTTTTATCTTTGATTGGCTATCATGCCCCTGTCTATCTTTTATTATTGTTGCTCCACCCACCTTTAGCACTATTCTGAGTGTTAATTGTATAATGGGCGATTATACTAAGCATATATACTGGCGATTTTGTCTCCCATGTGTGTTAGAAGTTATATCAATGCTTGTACTTTGATTATTATGCCTTATATCCTAACACTATTGCCTCAGCACGCTGCTGGTGGTTTCCCCGCCCACTCAGTGCTTCTATGTTGCACTGTGAGTGTGTCCATCATGTTGGAGACCTCCCCTGTGTGATGCCTTTTGTCTATTACAGATTGGCTGATTGTGACTCTGAGCACTTGTCATCAACGTAGCTCCGCCCACCCTTAGCGTTATTGTTCAGGGTGATATTAATGTACAAATAGTTATCTTACTAAGCTTTTATACTAGCGGTTTGGCCTCTGATATGTGTTAGAATCTACATCAGTGCCTGTACCTCGAATATTCTGCCTTTGATTTGCATGACAAACGTCACTTCATCCACTTTATCTATATGGCTTTATAATGCTAATTTTTGGTAAATACACCCTTTATACACTAGTGGTTTGGCTCTGGATGCCTGCTAGATCTCTTTCTAGGTGGTTTTACATCTGTTATCAGGATTTTATCTGGGATGAGATTTGCTTCAGATCTCGTGAGATTTGAATGTTTATTATCTACCTGGATTGCCACATGCAATCTTATGACCATTAGACTGCACATGTCCATTAGGATTTGTTTGCCATGGTGCTTAGCAACTAGTAGGCGGAACTGACCTATTACAGCACAGCTGCTGGTATTTAAAGTCTCCATTCCCACTAGCACACTGTGATCTCATTTAATAGGGAGTTTTTCCCCTGGACACCAGCACTATTTGGGTCTGCAGTGTGCTATTTATCATCAGGTATGTATTTCTACAACTTTTTATGCTTGTTTGACTCTGATTCCATTGCTGGTTAATTAGACCATATCTGATATGCATTATATGTATCTTGTTTCTATAGGATCCCCTCTTTGAATCAGCCATCAGGCTACAGAGGGTTTTCCTGAACCACCATTGTAGTTTACTATTGGCCTCCTGAGGAACCCACTTCTGGGAGAAACGCGTTGAGGCTTGAAATTACTATTTTATTCATATCAATGAGATAAGTTTTTGAATTTTCCTCCCTACTGTCCACCAATTTATTTGTTGCACTTATCTTAGGCACTGCACCTTTTTTCCGGCAGGGACTTCAGGGGCAGCAGGGAAAGTCGTCGCGGAGTGGGGGCGCCACATCGCATTTTTAGGGTGCCAACCCCCCGCTTTAAGGCAGTGCACAGATAGGTGCAGCTATTGAGGGCTATAATCTATCCTGTGCACTTTTAGTAATCACGGTGTGGTTTTAAGTGATTTCATAAAGTATTTAAGTTTTATAGGGACAGTCTATGTGCGTGTATTTTGTTATTCCCTAGTTGTTATCACATATATGAGTCTTGACCACACAGACACGCCATCAGTGGCATCACTTGTGCCCTAGTTGTATACTTCACAGGTAGATTTGCATCAAGCACATTCAAAAATACGCCATCCTTAACCGTCCCCAGGATGACACCGGGGTAGGTGGCAAAGTCTTTGCTGAACCATGACTTGTTCATCTTGGCTCCTTTTAAAAAACACAGCAAGGGTTACTCCAAGCAGAGTCTCCCTTTTTTTACAAAAATTGGACCACACAGACACTCCATCAGTGGCAGCACTTGTGCCCTAATTGTACACTTCACAGGTAGATTTGCATCAAGCACATTCAAAAATACGCCATCCTTAACCGTCCCCAGGATGACACCAGGGTAGGTAGCAAAGTCTTTCCTGATCCCAGATCTGTTCATCTTGGATCATTTTTAGAAACACTGTAAGCAAGGGTTACTCCAAGCGGAGTCTCCCTTTTTTTTTCAAAAATTGGGCCACACAGACACCACTTCAGTGGCAGCACTTGTGCCCTAGTTGCAAACAGGATGTTTTGATTTGCATCAAGCACATTCCAAATCCACAAGCATTTACTCTCCCCAGGATGACACAGGGGTAGTAAATTCCTTGTGGATCCATGACTTGTTCATTTTGATGAACGTTAGTCTGTCCACATTGTCACTGGACAGACGCGTACGCATATCTGTAAGCACACAACCAGCAGCACTGAAGACACGTTTAGAGACAACGCTGGCAGCTGGACATGACAAGATCTCCAAGGCGTAAGTGGAGAGCTCTGGCCATTTTTCAAGATTTGAAGCCCAAAATGAGCAAGGCTCCATTTGCAAAGTCATGGCATCGATGTTCATTTGGAGATACTCCTGTATCATCCTCTCTAGCCATTGACTATGTGTCAGACTTGTTGTCTCTGGTGGCCTTGCAAAGGATGGTCTAAAAAAATTATGAAAAGATTCAATAAAATTGCTGTTACCAGCACCAGATACGGTGCTGCTGGTACGGGTAGACTGTTGAAGATGACGAGACCGTCCCATGTTTGTCAAGTTACAACTGGGAGATTCACTCCATGCACTACGGTTGTTTGGTGGAAAAGCTGAGTTAAGATTGAGTAACAGCTTTTGCTGATACTCCTGCATACGTGCGTCCCTTTCTATGGCTGGAATTATGTCACAAAATTTGGACTTGTACCGGGGATCTAATAGTGTGGCAAGCCAGTAGTCATCATCACTTCTAATTTTGACAATACGAGGGTTATGTTGGAGGTAGTGCAGCAAGAAGGCGCTCATGTGTCTTGCGCAGCCATGCGGACCAAGTCCACACTGTGTTTGTGGCATAGAGGTGCTAACCGTTCTTTCTTCCTCTGACATCTCCCCCCAACCTCTTTCAACTGAAATTTGACCAAGGTCTCCCTCATCCGCTGAGTCTTCCATGTCCATGGACAGTTCGTCCTCCATTTCTTCATGTTCTCCTGCACCTTCCTCAACATTTCGCCTGCTACCATGCGCCCTTGTTGATCCCTGTCCCCCATGGTCCCATGCCTGCCATCTTGGTGATGATGAACGTCTGGACCTTGGTGATGTTGTTGTCTCTTGCGCATATGAATCCTCCTGTAGTTCCTCCACTTCCTGTTGTCCCACCCCCTGACTCCGAATAGTGTTTAGCGTGTGCTCCAGCATGTAAATGACTGGAATTGTCATGCTGATAATAGCATTGTCAGCGCTAAACATATTCGTCGCCATGTCGAAACTGTGCAGAAGGGTGCATAGGTCCTTGATCTGAGACCACTCCATCAGGGTGATCTTCCCCACCTCTGCATCTTGTTGGCCCAGGCTATACGTCATGATGTATTGCACCAGGGCTCGGCGGTGCTGCCACAGTCGCTGTAATATGTGGAGAGTCGAATTCCAGCGTGTCGGCACATCGCATTTCAGGCGATGAACCGGCAGGCCGAAAGACTTCTGGAGCGATGCAAGTCGCTCAGCTGTGGCGGTTGAACGGCGGAAGTGAGAAGACAGTTTTCATGCCCTGTTTAGAAGGCCATCTAGGCCAGGATAGTGTGTTAAAAATTGCTGGACAACAAGGTTCAACACGTGAGCCATACAAGGCACGTGTGTCACCTTGCCCAGGCGAAGGGCCACACCCAGGTTTGCAGCATTGTCGCACACGGCCTTACTAGGCTGCAGGTTGAGTGGAGACAACCATTTACCAAACTCAGTCTCCAGAGCTGCCCACAACTCAGCCGCTGTGTGACTCTTATTATCAAGACATTTCAAGATAAAGACCGCCTGATGCCGTTGCGCTCTGCTGCCAGCATAGCAATGAGGGGTGCGTGATTCCTTCTGCGCAATTACAACGCTGGTGGCCTGACCTGGCAGGCTTGGGGCGGAGGTGGAGAACCCAGATGAGGTTGAGGAGGCAGAAGCAGTAGAGGAACTTGGACAGACAGAGGATTGACACACAGGTCGTGGGGACGGCAAGACTTGTGCAGCAGACCCTTCACCATCTATCACCATAGTTACCCAGTGCCCAGTCAGCGACATGTAACGTCCCTGTCCACGCTTACTGGTCCAAGTATCGGTGGTGAAATGCACCTGTTCGCACACAGAGTTTCTCAAGGAAGCGGTGATGTTGTGTGTGACATGCTGGTGTAGCGCAGGCACACCTTTCTTAGAGAAGTGGTGGCAACTGGGCATCTGGTACTGGGGCACAGCGACAGACATAAGGTCTCTAAAATCCTGTGTGTCCATCAGGCGGAAAGGCAGCATTTCGGTAGCCAAGAGCTTACAGAGGGATAAAGTCAACCTCTTAGCTTTGTCATGGGTCGCAGGACATAGCTTTTTATTTGTCCACATCTGAGGGACAGAGATCTGATTGCTGTGTGAGTGGTGGTGGTGAGTAGGGTGTCCCTGAAAAAATGCAGGTTTGTGAGGAAAGTGCAGGCGGAGACATGATGTTGCCTTCATCCAACGTTGATGCTATCGATGTCTGAGAGAGCTGTACACACGCACTTGTTTCCCCTTCCAAACCAACTGATGACCTACCAAGCAAACTGCCTGTTGCGGTTACAGTGGTGGAAGTTGTGCGTGGAAAACCAGGTGTGACAGCTGTCCCCACAGTCCTAGAAGATGAAGAGCGCGCGGATGCTCTGGAAGGGACAGGCGGTGGATGGTCCGCTCCGCTAGGGCGCATTGCAGTACGGTGAGCTTCCCAAATATGATATGGGATATATGATATATATTCATGTGACGATTCATGGAAGAAGTTGTCAAACTGCTGAGGTTTTTGCCTCTACTAACAGATTCCCGACAAATTTTACAGATCACATGATTTGGGCAATCCTTTGCAAGGTCAAAAAAGGACCAGGCTAGGCAAGGCTTAGAGGGCATGCGACCTGCTGAGCCACCCTGACTAGTGCTCAGAGGCAGAGTGGTGGCTGAGGATGCAGTTGTAGACATGCTACCAGTACTCCTCCTCTGTCCAGGAAGGCGCAAGGTAACTTCGTCGTCAGTTGCATCCTCCTCCACCGCCTCTGTTGACCTCCTCGAGTGCCTGACTGTGGGTTGACAGTAGGTGGGATCTAGAACTTCCTCATCAAGCGTTGTGTTTGTACTCCCCTCACCCTCAGACCGAGCCTCTTCCTGCCCTGAACGAGTATTTAAGTTGTCATCCCAATCTGGTATCTGCGTCTCATCGTCATCAGTATGTTCCTCATTGTCTATTACAACAGGTGTTACAGTTTGTGAATAAGGGTCAACATTATGCTCAGAAACTTGGTCATCACGGCCTGAATTTGAGTCACAAAGGTTCTGGGCATCGCTGCAGACCATTTCCTGGTATGTACTCACTGTAGCTTGGAAGCAGACTTCTGATTCCCAGGCTATAGTGTGACTGAACAGCTCTGCAGACTCAGCCATCTCTGTTCCACCATACTGTGCAGGGTGGATGGAGACTTGAGAGCTGGGAGAAAGCAAGTGTGATTGGGATGACAACTCAGAGGACTGTTTTTTTTTAGATGCGGTAGTTGAGGTGGAGGAGAGGGCACTTGTTGGAACACTTGAGATCCATTCAAGCATGTTCTTTTTTTGTGCATCATCTACCTTTGTTCCAGTTCTTTGTGTCCGTAAAAAGGGAGAACATTGGATTGTCCATGGAAAGTAGTAGACATCTTACTTTTGCTGGAAGATTGCCTATCTTCAGCAGATGTTAATGTAGCTTTGCCACCTTCCCCACGGACAAAAACTTTTTTTCCTTTTCCAACACGCCTGTTCCCCTTTCCACCAGCATCTGTCATTTTGCCACTCATTTTGATAGCAACAAGATTGTCCACTTAAAATGTGGTAGTAAAAATTGAGAGGTGGTGTAGACTGCAGTGGTGGTCTAGCTTTATTGACAGCAGAAGAAACAACACTGACTATCCCTGACAATGCAACTATCACTGAAAATAAAGATAGCGCATATGAGAAGCACCCGTGGGACAGTGTTTGTTACAGCGTATTGAAAACTGCTCACCTGATTATGTTGTGCGCCCTCGCACAACCTCGGTGATATTCATATAATTCCTCTGGAGGATGGTGGGTTGTCTCGGCTGGCGTTATCCGTTGTTAGGCTGGGTGAACCTGGGGAGATGACCGCTCCTGGTTCCTGGTTCCCCAACTCATAAGATCCTGGAACTAATTGCGGCCGTTTGTCTTCCCTCAAGGGTTATTTGGGAGGATTAAGATCTATTGCTTTCAGCAGCTCTATGCCGGAATCCCTTAAGGGAGTGAAGGTATATGGAAGGTATATGGAAAATAGATAAAGCCGGTCCTTTGAGCGCTAATAGATCTATTATCTATTATCGCGTTTCAGCAAGATAAACTTGCCATCATCAGTAGCTGATGATGGCAAGTTTATCTTGCTGAAATGCGTTGTGATAACAAGAGCTTTATTTTAATCTAATGGTTACAAATAAACCATAATTATTCACAAAGAAAACCTGAGATAATAGATCTATTAGCGCTCAAAGGACCGGCTTTATCTATTTTCCATATGACAATGCAACTATGGCCCTTAATCTGGCAGCACAGTTTGCAATTATAATAGATTAGTAAAAATGAGCAGGAGGGTGCAATGCAGAGGTGCTGCAAATTGCTTGGCACCAGTGGGACACTAATGAAGTCCAACAGCCACTTTTTGGATGCCACTAAGTTTCCTCAGTGTTTGCTATTTTAATGGCTTAGTAACAATGAGCTTGAGGGTGCAATGCAGAGGTGCTGTAAATTGCTTGGCATCAGTGGGGCACTAATTTAGTCCAACAGCCACTTTTTGGATGCCACTAAGTTTCCGCAGTGTTTGCTATTATAATGGCTTAGTAACAATGAGCTTGAGGGTGCAATGCAGAGGTGCTGCAAATTGCTTGGCACCAGTGGGACACTAATGAAGTCCAACAGCCACTTTTTGGATGCCACTAAGTTTCTTCAGTGTTTGCTATTAAAATGGCTTAGTATCAATGACCTTGAGGGTGCAATGCAGAGGTGCTGGAAATAGCTTGGCACCAGTGGGACACTAATGAAGTCCAACAGCCACTTTTTGGATGCCACTAAGTTTCCTCAGTGTTTGCTATTTTAATGGCTTAGTAACAATGAGCTTGAGGGTGCAATGCACAGGTGCTGCAAATTGCTTGGCACCAGTGGGACACTAATGAAGTCCAACAGCCACTTTTTGGATGCCACTAAGTTTCCTCAGTGTTTGCTATTCTAATGGCTTAGTAACAATGAGCTTGTGGGTGCAATGCAGAGGTGCTGCAAATTGCTTGGCACCAGTGGGACACTAATGAAGTCCAACAGCCACTTTTTGGATGCCACTAAGTCTCCTCAGTGTTTGCTATTCTAATTGCTTAGTAACAATGAGCTTGAGAGTGAAATGCAGAGGTGCTGTAAATTGCTTGGCATCAGTGGGGCACTAATTAAGTCCAAAAGCCACTTTTTGGATGCCACTAAGTTTCCTCAGTGTTTGCTAGTATAATGGCTTAGTAACAATGAGCTTGAGGGTGCAATGCAGAGGTGCTGCAAATTGCTTGGCACCAGTGGGACACTAATGAAGTCCAACAGCCACTTTTTGGATGCCACTAAGTTTCCTCAGTGTTTGCTATTCTAATGGCTTAGTAACAATGAGCTTGAGGGTGCAATGCAGAGGTGCTGTAAATTGCTTGGCATCAGTGGGGCACTAATGAAGTCCAACAGCCACTTTTTGGATGCCACTAAGTTTCCTCAGTGTTTGCTATTATAATGGCTTAGTAACAATGAGCTTGATGGTGCAATGCAGAGGTGCTGCAAATTGCTTGGCACCAGTGAGACACTAATGAAGTCCAACAGCCACTTTTAGGATGCCACTAACTGGCAGCACTCTGCAATTAAAATGGCTTTGCTAAAAAGGGCAGGAGGGTACAGTGGCCGGGTTGTGGGTCAGTGTAGAGGAAAGGAAGCCTCACTTTCTATCCCTCTTAATGGTGAAATGCAGCAAGGAAGTCCCTGAGCTTAGCTACACAGACGCTGTTAGCTGTAACTGTTAAAAACTGTTTCCACGGACGTGACTGTCACCTATGGCTCTGAGCCTGCTGTAATTAGCCCTTAAAAGGTCTGAAAGAAACTTCTATCCCTATTCTGTATAGCGCTGTGTGTAGAGCGTACACAGCAGGATCCGCGACAGGAGCTGCGCCAGCGGTGACTGACACCCAGACGCAGAAGGCAGATAATGGCGTCCAGAAGAGCAGATACCCGTTTTTATAATGCAGGGACATGTGACATGGACATCCTATGACACATGCCCTTGCTTGTCTGGCAAAAAGTCCACTTAGCTGTGTATGTGTCTGAGATTGGCTGACATGCTGGCCCACCCCACTACACGCGCGCTTAGGGAAGGAAGAAAAGAAAAAAAAATGGCGATCGCCATTATCCCAGCAGCAGTGATCTGAACGCGCAGTCCCCGCACACTTTACGCTGAAAATTCATAATAGTGTGAGTCACAGAGTGACTTACACTATTACAGTGAAAAGCCAGCTAGTAATTAGCTTGGCATTTGGCTGATAGAACCGTTCTCGAACGTAACTCGAGCTAACGAACTTTTAGCAAAAAGCTCGAGTTCTAGTTCTATCTAGAACACCCCCCAAAATTACTCGAACCGCGAACTGGAGAACCACGAACCGCGCTCAACTCTAGTTATGACTTGAGAGTCTCCCTACTCCTATTGTATTGGGCCTTCCCTGATTAGTTATGCATAATCCAGTTGTGATGGCAGTCTACAGAGATAGTCAGGTGGAGTGAGTTCTGCACAAATAATTTCCTGAATACTGCCATCGCTTTCATCTCCCCTAAAGCGGTACCCTCTTTTTTGTACAGTTTTTTGGATGTATTCTCAGATCTTGGTTGCCAGGATCTGCCTCTCCATTGTGCATATGATTTTCCTGTAAACTTGCTCCTAGAGGCAAAACTTCCCAAGACCAAATTGTATTATCTTTCTGACCTGGAAAGGCAAGCCTTTAAAGATTATATCACATAGAGTCTTGCTAAGGGACATATCAGGCCTTCCTTTTCTCCTGTGGCAGCAGGGGTTTTTTTTTTTGTTAAGAAAAAAGATGGAGGTGTGTGTCCCCAGGGCCGGCTCCAGGTTTTTGTGGGCCCCGGGTGGAAGACTCTGTGACGACATGGACTCTCATGGGTTAAAGTTTCTTAAAATTCAGCCAGACAGCATGATAGATTGTCTATAAACGGGGGAGAAGTCCCTCATTGTTTTTACAAGACTCTTGTTGACTCAATGTAATTGTGTTGGCCACTGAAAGCCAGACGTATTGTTCTCCAGACGTTTCCAGTAACCATTGTATTGTAGTTGTGTATTGCTAATGTGATTACCTTAGTAGCCATTGTAGAGTCTGTGACTTGCAGACTTCATGTATACCCTCAGTCTTTCTGTAGACATCATTTGAATGAACATTGTCTATGCAGCTTGAGATTCATCCAATGGGAGAGGCGATCTTGTCCAACCAATCGATGAGGACGCAGTGTATCCAAGTGGAAGGCTGTGGCTATAAAAGGGATTTCTTTAAGCCACCAAGGGTTGTTGATGGATGCTGATGGATCCAGTCTAAGCTCTTTGGAGCTGACTAGAGGATCAGGATATCTTATGGCTTCAATCTAGGGACTCCGGTTCCGGTTGGAGACCATATCCACAGCCTAGGGATTTCGACTCCGGCTGCCAGGATTGTAACATCAAACCAGGACTACCTAAGGAGGACACTCAGGTTGGGACAGTTCAGTCACCTGTTACAGACTTTGCAGACCTCAGCCAGCTTCCTAAATCTGGCGCTATTCCTTTCTCGGTGGGTGCCCGCCAAAAGCGGGGTGCTGCTGGATTGGAGTAAGCGGCCCTGGAACCTCTGAGGCAAGGACATTCTAAATCCCTGCTGAGCCAGCGGAAGGGTGAGACTCTGTTGCCTGTTACATTTGTGTGTTTTGCTGGTTATGTGTTATGGGCCGTTAATTGTTTGGGGATCCAATAAAGTCTAATTATTGTGGTTCCCTCACCCTGTGTTGTCTCAGTAGTGTTACGCCCACGGTTAAGGAGGCCGGCGTTCAGTTGGGATGAGCCCTGAGCCACGCTGTCTTTCTAAAGGCGGCAGGTTTTAGTGGACGAGAGCACCCACTGAGCCCCGTGTCTCCACAGACTCCCAGTGGGCCCCATCCACACGCAGACACACACACATACACAGATACGTACACGTACATATACATATTTAAAGACAAACTCACAAAAATACATATAAACAGACAAATCTATACAGTCATATACACTGACATACATAGATACACATCATACATGCATACAGACAGACACACTGTTCTGCTGCATACATACAGACAGACACATACACACTTCTCTTCTGCATACATACATACAGACACACACACACTGCTCTGCTGCATACATACAGAGACACACACCCGTCTGCATACATACATACAGACAGACACACACTGCTCTGCTGCATACATACAGACAGACACACACACACTGCTCTGCTGCATACATACATATAGACAGACACACATACTGCTCTGCTGCATACATACATATAGACAGACACACACATACTGCTCTGCTGCATACATACATACAGACAGACACACACACACACACACACTGTTCTGCTGCATACATACATACTGTGAGATGCCGAGGGGAGAAGTACTAGAGAACAGGTATGTTTCCCCTCGGTTTATTTCATATGTCTACATGTATTGATTGTGGAGCGGTTGGCCCATGCAAATGGGCTGGGAAAAGTTGGGAAAGTAATGTCTGGCTCAGCAATAAGTTAGTCACTGAAGCCTGTTTATTTCATTGTAATTTTGGGCTCAGTTTTTCTTGGAGCAATCAGTAGGAATGGCAGTGGGACTGGTTGCTCCCTTCTCCACATTCAATCCACGGTTTTGATTCCTCACTGGATCAGCTGAAATAATCAGGAGGCATTCAGAACAGAGAGGCTGCTGAGGAGAGGTACAGGCTCATGGCTGCTGGGGCTGAAACTCCATACCTCACTGGCTGTGCTGAGGAACCCACACAGTAAGAGAATACTGTTTTGTTTGTTACATAGGTTTATTTTGTAGTTAGCATTCTGTTGTTAGTTAGTGGCCAGACGGCCTTAGACGTTTATTTTCCTGTTTTTGCATGTGTAACACTGAGGGATAACTGTACTGTCATGATTGACTCCTGGCTCAGCTGGAGCTGAGCCTTTTTTTTTAGTTTCAATTCTGATGCAGGTCACGTTAGGGGTTAATCCTTTCTGCCTCGTTCTGGAGGTCAGGCTGCTTTATTAGGGCACTGTTTCTCTTGGACTTCGCCAGTGATATTTCTGGCTCTGCTATGTTCTGCTCTTGAGTGACCTGTTGTCTGCCCTGCCCCCTCCTGACCTCCGTGTTCACCTAACCTGTTAACCTCCTCTGTTGTCTGTTTCCATCAGTGTCTCTCCCGCTGTCTCCCTGTTTGTTCCTTATCTGTTTACCTTAACTCTGTCTTGTCTTCCCACTCCCCCTCGCTTCTAGACTCTGATTTCCCGGCTACTGACTATTTGCTTACCTCTGACTATGTTTAGACTTTACCCTTGTGTACTTACAAGACCTCATGTTGTGACACGGCTTTCTGACGATTCTACTGCCATCTGGTGGGCTTGACTAGTATTACCTCTGCTAGGGAATTCCCTGCTCATACGTTTCCTCCACTTTTACGCACCCTAGTGGTTTACCAGCTAACTACCTTCTCAGATAGTTTCAGGAATCCTCTCAGTCCCACATTACTGCGCTGTACTGCTATTGTACATCTTAGAGTACAGCGTGACATTATCACTGGCCCTTACATTTTTACCCCTATGGATCCGTTACGTATCCTTACGGATCAGATGTCTAATTTGACTCAAATGATCCAGGACTTATCCATTAAGCATAGAGCCCTAGCCTCCTCCCATACTCAACTCCAGGGGGAGCTTGCTGCTGCAGTAAAGGCTTTCCAGGGTTCCATGACTCAATCACAGCCCGGTCCCATAGATGTATCATTCCATTCTTCAGAACCCACGGTCATGCTCCCGGATAAGTTTCCGGAGAGAAGGAGAGGTTTCACACGTTTCAGGAGAGCTGTAAATTACTTTTTTCTCTTAGACCCTGTTCCTCTGGGGATGATAGTCAGCGAGTGGGGATAATAATTTCCTTGCTTAGGGAGGGACCTCAGACTTGTGCCTTTTCTTTACCTCTGACAGCCCCTGAGCGTATGTCTGTGGATAGGTTTTTTGACGCCCTAGGACTTATTTATGATGAACCAGACCGGGTCATGGTGGCAGAGGACAGGATCATGGGTCTCTCTCAGGGTAGACGCACTGCAGAGTGATATTGTTCTGAGTTCAGGCAGTGGTCTACGACGGTTTCCTGGAATGGTTCTGCTCTGAGATGCCAGTTTAGGAGAGGACTCTCTGATCATCTCAAGGACGCTCTGGCCCTTCGTCCTCCACCCAGTTCTTTGGAGGAGGCCATGCCCCAGGCAGTACGGATGGATCGGAGGTTGCGGGAGAGAGGAGTGACCCTGCGGGAAACCTCATTATGCCCGGTCAAAGCTGAGGTTGTTCCACTTGCGGAGCCCATGGAGGTCAGTGCCACAGATTCCAAGAAGAAGGAGAGGAGACAACGACGGGAGTGGAAATTGTGTTTCTACTGTGGAAGTCCGGGACATTGGAGGAAGGACTGTCCTACCTGTCCTCCTGCTACTAAACCATTGGGAAACGCTTAGGTCTGGGTGATGTTCCAGGAGGTCACCCAGACCCTCAGGTACCCTTTTCCTCTTTCCAAAAAATTTTGCTTGAGGTGGAACTTGTAATAGGAGACTGTTGTATTCCAGCCTCTGCTTTCGTGGACTGTGGTTCCTCCATGAACTTCATTGACTCCAGTCTGGTTTCCAAAGCTAAGATAGGGACAGTTAGGCTAGAGACTCCGGTTCACATTATTGCTATTGATAGGACACCATTGTCACGAAATGTGGTTGAATTTGTCTGTGAGGAATTTTTGCTTAAAGTGGGGTCCCTTCATCAGGAACTTATTTCATGTTATATCATGGATAATTTCCTGCGGGACTGGTGCTGGGATTCCCCTGGTTGCACATGCATAATCCTGTAATTGACTGGGACTCTCGCGATATTGTTAAATGGGGTCCTAAATGTTCTAATGGTTGTCTTATCACTGTTCAGGTGTCTTCAACTAATCTGGAGGGTATTCCGGAGTACCTGAATGATTTTGGAGACGTGTTCTCTGAAAAAGAGGCTGAGGTCCTGCCACCACACCGTCCTTACGATTGTGCTATTAACCTGGTTCCAGGTGCCAAATTACCAAAGGCCCGTTTGTATAATCTTTCTGCCCCGGAATGCACTGCCATGAAAAATTACATATCCGATAGTTTACGTAAGGGACACATCCGTCCTTCTGTCTCGCCTGTTACTGCTGGGTTCTTTTTTGTTAAGAAGAAGGATTGTGGCCTACGCCCTTGCCTTAATTTTCGGGAACTTAATAAGATCATGGTGAGAAATGCCTATCCACTTCCACTCATCCCGGACCTCTATAATCAGTTATCTGGAGCTAAATGGTTCTCCATGCTTGATCTCAGGGGAGCCTATAACCTCATTCGCATTCAGGAAGGGGATGAGTGGAAAACGGCATTCCTTACCTCAGAGGGCCTTTTTGAAAACTTGGTCATGCCTTTCGGCCTTACTGCTCCTGCAGTGTTTCAGAATTTTATGAATGATATTTTCTCTGAATTTATTGGCCGTTTTATGGTTGTGTACCTAGATGATATTCTTGTCTTCTCGTCCAACAAAGAGTCTCATGTTGATCATGCACGTACAATATTTCATAGGTTACGGGATAATTCCCTATTTGCTAAACCTGAAAAATGTACTTTTTGTGTCCAAGAAATCACTTTTCTAGGTTTTATTCTGTCTGCTGATGGTTTTCGGATGGATCCCAGAAAAGTAAAAGCCATTTATAATTGGGTGCAACCCAGAGACCTCAAGGGTCTGCAGCGTTTTCTGGGTTTTGTCAATTATTGCAGGAAATTTATTAAAGGGTTTTCTCAAGTGGTCAAGCCACTCACGGATCTCACCCGCAAGGGGGCTGATCTTAGGGAGTGGTCACCGCAGGCGATAGAAGCATTTCTGAGGTTAAAGGAATGTTTTATGACTGCTCCTGTACTTGTTCAACCTGACCTCTCTCAGCCGTTTATTGTGGAGGTTGATGCTTCAGAGGTGAGTGTGGGGGCGGTGCTCTCCCAAGGACCCGCTACTTTAACTAATTTAAGACCGTGTGCTTTCTTCTCCAAAAAATTTTCTTCTGCTGAGAAGAATTATGATGTGGGGAATAGAGAGTTGTTGGCCATAAAGTTGGCCTTCGAAGAATGGAGGCATTTTTTGGAGGGGGCTGTTCATCGGATCACTGTTATTATGGACCATAAAAACCTGTCTTACATCGAGTCTGCTAAACGGTTGACTCCTAGACAGGCTAGGTGGTCACTTTTTTTTTCCCGTTTTCACTTTTCCATTACTTTTCGGCCCGGTTCTAAGAATGTTAAGGCGGATGCGTTATCTCGCAGTTTGGATCCGTTTTCGCCTCCCGAACCTCCTTCCTCCATTCTTCCTCATGGGGTAGTCGTTGCTGTTTTATCCTCCGGATTGGAGGCTGAGATTCGTGTTGCACAGGCATTGGCCCCTCCTTCATTGCCCGATGCCAAATTGTTTGTTCCTGTCCAGTTTCAATTACGGGTTCTCCAGGAATTTCATGACTCTGTGCTTAGTGGGCATCCGAGGGTCTCAGCTACTCGTAAGGCTATTGCCAGGTTGTTTTGTTGGCCCTCTATGTACTCCGATGTCGCCGTGTTTGTGTCTGCTTGTGATGCGTGTGCATGTGCTAAAGTTCCCCATAACCGGCCGGCCGGGGAATTAGTGCCCTTACCAATTCCGGATAGGCCCTGGACTCATTTATCCATGGATTTTATCACTAATTTATCTGTTTCCGCTGGCAAGACTGTTGTTTGGGTGGTGGTGGACAGATTCAGCAAACAGGCGCATTTTGTTCCCTTGTCGGGATTACCTAATGCTGGGACTCTGTCCAAATTGTTTATTGAACAGGTGGTTAGATTGCATGGCATCCCTGTTAACATTGTGTCCGACAGGGGGGTTCAGTTCGTTTCCAAATTTTGGAGAGCATTTTGTAGACGGCTGGGTATTGAGTTGTCCTTTTCTTCATCTTACCATCCTGAGACCAATGGGCAGACTGAGAGAACTAATCAGTCATTGGAACAAATTCTGCGGTGTCTGGCTACGTCTCAGCAGGACGATTGGTGTTCCTCACTGCCTATGGCTGAGTTTGATTTCAATAACCAGGTCCATCAGTCGACGGGTACTACTCTGTTTTTTTGTAACTATGGATACCATCCCCATTTCGGTGACTTTTCCAGACTTGATTCTGGGTGTCCTGGGGCTGATTCTGCAGTTCAGCAGTTGGAGGAGGTTTGGAGGGAGGTCTGGCATAATGTTGAGGTGGCTTTAGGGCGGCAAAAGCGCTCTGCTGACAAGAGACGATCGGTAGGATTTAATTTTCAGGTGGGGAATAAAGTTTGGTTGTCTACCAAAAACATTCGTCTGAGAATTCCTTCCACTAAGTTGGGTCCAAAATTTATTGGTCCGTATGAGATCATCGAGATTGTCAACCCAGTGGCTTTTCGTCTGCAGTTACCGCAGTCCTTTCGCATTTCTAATGTGTTTCACAAATCTCTGCTCAAGCCTTTTGTTCCTTCTGTTTCCGAGTGTCCTCATCCCCCTCCTCCCGTTTCGGTGGATGGTCAGATGGAACACGAGATTGAGCGCATCATCGATTCTCGGCGGGTCCGTAGTTCGCTTCAGTACTTGGTACATTGGAGGGGTTACGGACCGGAGGAGCGATCCTGGGTTCCGGCACGATCTGTCCATGCTGACCGACTTACTCGTGCCTTTCATAGAAGGTTTCCTGGGAAACCTGGGGGTCCGGTGGCCCCCCCCCCTTGAGCAGGGGGTACTTTCATGACTGACTCCTGGCTCAGCTGGAGCTGAGCCTTTTTTTTAGTTTCACTTCTGATGCAGGTCACGTTAGGGGTTAATCCTTTCTGCCTCATTCTGGAGGTCAGGCTGCTTTATTAGGGCACTGTTTCTCTTGGACTTTGCCAGTGATATTTCTGGCTCTGCTGTGTTCTGCTCTTGAGTGACCTGTTGTCTGCCCTGCCCCCTCCTGACCTCCGTGTTCACCTGACCTGTTAACCTCCTCTGTTGTCTGTTTCCATCAGTGTCTCTCCCGCTGTCTCCCTGTTTGTTCCTTATCTGTTTACCTTAACTCTGTCTTGTCTTCCCACTCCCCCTCACTTCCCGGCTACTGACTATTTGCTTCCCTCTGACTACGTTTAGACTTTGCCCTTGTGTACTTACAAGACCTCATGTTGTGACACGGCTTTCTGACGATTCTACTGCCATCTGGTGGGCTTGACTAGTATTACCTCTGCTAGGGAATTCCCTGCTCATAGGTTTCCTCCCCTTTTACGCCCCCTAGTGGTTTACCAGCTAACTACCTTCTCAGATATTTTCAGGAATCCTCTCAGTCCCACATTACTGCGCTGTACTGCTATTGTACATCTTAGAGTACAGCGTGACATGTACACAATAAACACGGCAGTGGCCGTATCTGTTTGGAACCTGCCAGTCTGCCGCTGTCATCTGTGAATCCATAGCCACTCGCTTGGACCAAAGCAAAGATCCCAGCTGAGCTATATCCCCTGTCTCACAAATGGTGTCTCGAATGCGGGCATTAGTGGCTATTGGACTGTGACTGCAGATAAACCGTTCTATGGGCATTGTCTCTTGTTAATGTCCTGGCTGAAAGCTCCTGTGCTGCTGAAGAGCCAAGAGACCAGCAATATGGAGGAGCTGCTGAAACAGTTGGTGCAGGCCAACATTAACCAACAACAGACCAATGCCCAGCCACAACAGGCCAATGTCCAGCAACAACAGGCCAGTGCCCGGCAACAACAGACCAATACTTACCTCCAGAAGGCGCTGGAGCAGCAGCATCAAATGCACCAAGAGCAGTTAAATGCAATAAAGGAGGCCTTGGTTCGGCAGCCGCGAGACGCGGAGGACCGTGCACAAAGCCCTGCCAGTGCGCGGAAAGCTGTACAAAAGACTTTACTTAAAATGACTGCTGATGATGATGTGGAATCATATCTGCCAGTGTTTGAACATATTGCAGAATGTGAGCGCCTACCGGTGGACAAATGGGCTGAAGTGGTCGCTCCATTCTTGATTGGAGATCCGCAAAAGGCATATAATGATCTAAGTGGAGCTGATGCTATGGACTATAGTAAACTAAAAGGCGAAATCCTGGCAAGGCTGGGAGTAAACACATATGTACGGGCACAGCGGGTACATCTATGGACTTTTGTGGCACATCAGCCAGCTCGTTCACAAATGCATGACCTCATTCATCTGGTAAAAAAATGGCTGCAACCCGAAACTTTGACGCCCGCACAGATGTTGGAGCGTGTTGTCCTAGACAAGTACCTGCGAACCTTACCGGCTAAGATCCAGAGGTGGGTCGGACAGGATGACCCAACTAGCGCTGACCAGTTGGTGAATATGGTCGAGCATTACAGCGCTTCTGAAAGCCTACTCCAGGGGATGCTTTCACCTTGCTGGGGTTCTAGGAAATCGCCTGAAAGTCCTGCTAAAACTACTCCTTTTCCAAAAGAGAATGTTGCAACTAGGGGTTGCAGGTTCACAAAGGACTATGTTAGTGGTGTAATTTCTCAACAAGTCACCAGGCCCAGACTGAGGTCCCCAACTGGGAGGCAAGGGCCTATACAGTGTTGGCGATGTCGTGGGCTCGGCCACGTAGCTGCTAACTACAGAGTCTATGGACTGTAACAATACAAGGCGTCTGTCATTATACGTACAGTCAGTCTGTGCTGCGGAGATCCTCACAGGAAATGAACATGTGTGTTGCATTGAGGTCGACGGCTATAGTGTGAATGCCATCTTAGACTCTGGCAGTCAAGTAACCTTGGTACAAGCTAGCTTGCTGGACCCTGGAGTAATAACAGGTTCAACTGTGGGCATTAGTTGCATACATGGTGATACTAAAAACTACCCCACAGCCTGGGTAACTCTTGCCACGCCCTTGGGGGCCAAAAGACATCAGGCGGTGATTGTAAAGATTATGTTGCATAGTGTAATCCTGGGGAGAGACTTTCCCTTATTCTGGAACTTGTGGAACGTTAAAAATGGCGTGAACACCCCGGTTGAAGAAAAACTGGTGAACGATACCCTGGGGTTAGCCCCTGAGCCACTGGAGCAAGATGATAGGGGACCCAACACAGGGGTAGCGCCAGAATCTGTAGACTCTCCTCTGGCTGTGTTTGCAGGCGAGGCGGACACGCTAGAGGATGTCATAGAGATGCCAGGTCTTGAGGTGGCCTGTGATAATTTCGGGACCGCTCAACACCAAGATCCAACTTTAACAAGGGCATGGGAAAATGTGAATGTCTCTGAGGGAAACCCAGTGTACCCAGGGGCTCAAAATGTGTTTCCACATGTGGCAGTGCAACAGGGCATGCTATACCACATTGACAAGATGCGAGGAGTGGTCGTGGAACAGCTAGTGGTACCCAAATTCTTTCGTCAGGTGGTTTTAGACCTGGCACATAAACATCCCTTGGGGGGCCACCTGGCTGGAGAAAAGACAAAAGACCGTATTCTGCAATGTTTCTTTTGGCCGGGTCTGGTGGGCGATGTAACTCGGTACTGTCAATAGCCGCCCATAGACCAATTCAAAAGGTGAAAAGCCCGTGGAGGATTGGGGTACCTCTCGTATGGCGAACAAGAGATATGGCAGAAGAGTATCCCAATCCCTCCCGTCCTTATCCACTACCCTTTTCAACATCCCCTTTAGGGTTTTATTAAAGCACTCGACCAGACCGTCTGTCTGAGGGTGATACACTGGGGTACGCAGTTGGGAGATTTTTAGTAATTTACATAGTTCTTTGAGAATACGAGACATAAAGGGGGTCCCCTGATCCGTAAGTATCTCTTTTGGAATGCCTGTGCGAGAAAACATGTTCAAAAGCTCCTTTGAAATTGCTTTTGCATTGACATTCCGTAAGGGTACAGCCTCCGGATAACGGGTGGCGTAATCCAGTACCACCAAAATGTATTGATGACCCCTGGCAGATTTAACTAATGGACCGACTATATCCATTGCTATCCTCTCAAAGGGTCCTACATACCAGTTGACTGTGCCTATGACACATTTTAGAAGCCCCCTGGTACCCTTGCCAATAATAGAGGTGCCCTTTGAGAGGATAGCAATGGATATGCTGGCGCTCGGGGTTATTGAGGAGTCTCGGAGTGAGTGGGCTAGTCCTATCGTGCTGGTGCCCAAGCCCGATGGGACTATCCGGTTCTGTAACGATTTTCGCAAGTTGAATGAGGTATCGAAATTCGATGCCTACCCCATGCCAAGAGTTGATGAACTTATAGAGAGACTCACGTATGAAATCCTCACTTGATAACGTCATAATTCCTATGCATCAAAAAAAAATTTGTGTTAAAAAAATAACGGAATTGGTTTAATATGAGGTCTTACAAAACATTGATGACAATTTTGCACGTTTGCACAGTGATACATTTCACATTTAGTATTTAAGATACACATATTCAGCACTATCAACAACACATGGCTTTATTATCCTAATAATACTGTTGTTATTTTGTTACATAATATTCAATTTTTAAAAAAAATGCATGATTCAAAAATTAAGGAGGCAGAATAAATTCCAATAACTTACCTTACAAAGGATGCAAAGAACACACAATCCAAACCAACCATGGATTGCTTTTAAATGCAGCTGAAACAATCAAGCCATAAACATGTGCTAATAATGATAAATGAACGCACGTGTGTTATAAGGGAGAACGTGAACATAGGTTGATGTTGGCTTTGAAAATGACGTAACAGAGTTGAGAAAGAAAAAAAAAAACAAAACAAAACAATCCGGTGTCACAGTAAACCAATGTGATACAAGTAAAATATATCTTTGTACCGTGTTAGCCAGTAGAGATAAAAAAATTGTTTAAAAGAACAGAGAGTCCTCAGTGGTTGATACCTTTTAATACCTTTTAATGCCATTAAAAGGTATCAACCACTGAGGACTCTCTGTTCTTTTAAACAATTTTTTTAACAGTAAACCAACAACTCTAAACAATATGCAGGTCAACCGAGATTTGCATCAAGCACATTCAAAAATACGCCATCCTTAACCGTCCCCAGGATGACACCGGGGTAGGTAGCAAAGTCTTTGCTGAACCATGACTTGTTCATCTTGGCTCCTTTTAAAAAACACAGCAAGGGTTAGTCCAAGCAGAGTCTCCCTTTTTTTCCAAAAATTGGACCACACAGACACGCACATAGACTGTCCCTATAAAACTTAAATACTTTATTAAATCACTTAAAACCACACCGTGATTACTAAAAGTGCACAGGATAGATTGCTAGCCCTCAATAACTGCACCTATCTGTGCACTGCCTTACAGCGGGGGTTGGCACCCTAAAAATGCGATGTGGCGCCCCCACTCCGCGACGACTTTCCCTGCTGCCCCTGAAGTCCCTGCCGGAAAAAAGGTGCAGTGCCTAAGATAAGTGCAACAAATAAATTGGTGTGGCAGGTGGACAGTAGGGAGGAAAATTCAAAAACTTATCTCATTGATATGAATAAAATAGTAATTTCAAGCCTCAACGCGTTTCTCCCAGAAGTGGGTTCCTCAGGAGGCCAATAGTAAACTACAATGGTAGTTCAGGAAAACCCTCTGTAGCCTGATGGCTGATTCAAAGAGGGGATCCTATAGAAACAACAAGATACATATAATGCATATCAGATATGGTCTAATTAACCAGCAATGGAAACAGAGTCAAACAAGCATAAAAAGTTGTAGAAGCACATACCTGATGATAAATAGCACACTGCAGACCCAAATAGTGCTGGTGTCCAGGGGAAAAACTCCCTATTAAATGAGATCACAGTGTGCTAGTGGCAATGGAGACTTTAAATACCAGCAGCTGTGCTGTAATAGGTCAGTTCCGCAATCCAGGTAGATAACAAACATTCAAATCTCGCGAGATCTGAAGCAAATCTCATCCCAGATAAAATCCTGATAACAGATGCAAAACCACCTAGAATGAGATCTAACAGGCATCCAGAGCCAAACCACTAGTGTATAAATGGTGTATTTACCAAAAATTAGCATTATAAAGCCATATAGATAAGGTGGATGAAGTGACGTTTGTCATGCAAATCAAAGGCAGAATATGCGTGGTACAGGCACTGATGTAGATTCTAACACATATCAGAGGCCAAACGGCTAGTATAAAAGCTTAGTAAGATAACTATTTGTACATTAATATCACCCTGAACAATAACGCTAAGGGTGGGCGGAGCTACGTTGATGACAAGTGCTCAGAGTCACAATCAGCCAATCTGTAATAGACAAAAGGAATCACATGACCAAGATTGAATGCATCACACAGGGGCGGTGTTACAGGGGGCTGTCTGATAATAAAACCTAAAGGAATGTCAGACCGTAAGGGTCCACCCTGCAAAGACTCTGCTGCAGACTATGGCAGAGGATAAGGGGTATATAAATGTGCCACTGTAAATAATGATAGCACAAGTGCAGAGTGCAATACCTCTGTTAAACTCACAGAGGAATATAATTAGAAAATAAAGCAATTCCTCCCTTACTTGGAGGGTGTGTGGAATGGTCTCTTTTAAAGATCACAGAGACAAAAGCAGTGAGTGGGAAATGGCACCTACCTAGGTCCATTCCTCTAGTGGTGCCAGGAGACGGACAGCAGCGTAAGCCGCACAAAGCTCCTACCTGCGTTCGCTCCACTAGTGTGCGAGGACACGAACCACTAGATATGGCACCTGCCTAAGTCCGCTCTTCTAGTGGTGCAAAAGAGACGGACAGCAGCATAAGCCGCACAAAGCTCCTACCTCTGTTCGCTCCCCTAGTGTGCGAGGATACGAACAACTGCCAGACGCAGTATAAGGAACGTTACCCTAGCGGCAACGTCCACCTACGAGTAGAATCACAAGGCCCAGCCAGACCATGTGCCTCAGGCACCTGCCTATGTCCGCTCCACTAAGAGGTAAGGATACAGACTGCAGCCAAAGCTGTAAGGTATAAGAACGCTACCCTGCCGGTAGCGCTCACCTAACATAGACAGAGAGATGCCTAGAGGGACGTGCACAGGGCGTCTACCCTCATGCATGAACCAAGAGGACTGAGCGCCGGGCGGCGTGCGTCAGGGTCTTATATAGACTCTGTGCCTCATCCAAGATGGAGGACACCAGAGCCAATCCGCTGCCAGAATGACAGCAATGACGTCACGCTGGCCTATCACCGAGCAAAGCGTCACAAGCACATGACCAGCGACCAATCGGCATAGAAGGTGTCAGAGACATGTGACCACGTGTCACAAGCACATGACTAGTGGCCAATCAGCTTAGAAGGTGTCAGAGATATGTGACCTCGTGTCAGCAATGATGTCACCCGCACATGTGCAATGGCTCCAATATAGGACTTAGTCTCCAGTGCTTGCACATGTGCAGTAGCAAGAAATCCGGACATAGTCTCCAGAGCCACAGCAACCGTACAGGCGGTCTCCAACATCTCTCATGTTGGAGACCGCCCCTGTGTGATGCATTCAATCTTGGTCATGTGATGCCTTTTGTCTATTACAGACACATGCAATCTTATGACCATTAGACTGCGCATGTCCATTAGGATTTGTTTGCCATGGTGCTTAGCAACTAGCAGGCGGAACTGACCTATTACAGCACAGCTGCTGGTATTTAAAGTCTCCATTCCCACTAGCACACTGTGATCTCATTGAATAGGGAGTTTTTCCCCTGGACACCAGCACTATTTGGGTCTGCAGTGTGCTATTTATCATCAGGTATGTGCTTCTACAACTTTTTATGCTTGTTTGACTCTGATTCCATTGCTGGTTAATTAGACCATATCTGATATGCATTATATGTATCTTGTTGTTTCTATAGGATCCCCTCTTTGAATCAGGCTACAGAGGGTTTTCCTGAACCACCATTGTAGTTTACTATTGGCCTCCTGAGGAACCCACTTCTGGGAGAAACGCGTTGAGGCTTGAAATTACTATTTTATTCATATCAATGAGATAAGTTTTTGAATTTTCCTCCCTACTGTCCACCTGCCACACCAATTTATTTGTTGCACTTATCTTAGGCACTGCACCTTTTTTCCGGCAGGGACTTCAGGGGCAGCAGGGAAAGTCATCGCGGAGTGGGGGCGCCACATCGCATTTTTAGGGTGCCAACCCCCGCTGTAAGGCAGTGCACAGATAGGTGCAGCTATTGAGGGCTAGCAATCTATCCTGTGCACTTTTAGTAATCACGGTGTGGTTTTAAGTGATTTAATAAAGTATTTAAGTTTTATAGGGACAGTCTATGTGCATGTATTTTGTTATTCCCTAGTTGTTATCACATATATATGAGTCTTGTAATATGTCTAGTTTTCTCTCAAGACCTGTGAACACCGATAATTGGCTGGAAGACGCTAACCAAGCCTTCTGCACTCAGGTGATACCAGGTGGTCAGACAAGTTCACTATCCCTTAGAACTCTGTTTAATGAGCTCTACTCCGCTTACAAGGAACACATTAGGTCCTGGTGGGAAATTAAAACATTAGAAAATTATATTAAAAACAAAGTTATCCCCAGGGGCCTACGCATTAACCTTAGTCCTTCCCCACGTACTTGCAGTCCTGAATTACTTGAAGAATGGCTAGGGGAGTCCATTGAATCATCGGTCAGGTTCATGTCCATACTCCTCAAGGAGGAGAAAAAACTGTTTGATACCGCCACTCAGAATCTTAATAAACAAATTGAGATTGTACTCAAACCTAAGTCTGATTCTGACTTTAATCGTCGGGAAAATATTCTACAAACATCAGTGGAGAAGTACCAGAGCAATCTCAAGGAAAGGAAACATTTGCAATTTCAGCGTGATCTGAAAGAGTTTCAGAATAAACAAGCATACCATTTTGAGAACAATAGACAAACCGATCAATCACTTTCAGATCTGGAAAATTCGGATACTGAGAGGTCATCTTTTCTGAGTGGCGGTAGGAATCAGAGAAGGGGTAGATCGAATAGGAGATGGCGTGGGCAGAATCGGGGCTCTCAGAATAGTGGAAGGGCGGCTTTTGGCAACCGTAGCACCTCCTTGTCTCCAGGAGGGGGTGCCAATCTGCCAAATCTTTCATCAGGTTCATCTTCCTCCTCTGGCTTGGCTTCCTCCTCTTTTTTAGAGAAGGACAGGAACGTACAATACTCGTTGCAGAGTCGCATGGTAAATTGAATCAGAGCCAGATTATTAATCTATCCAGCCATTCTCTTTCAGCCGTTGAGTATAGTATTTTGAAGAAGGGACTCTCTTTTGTTCCTACAAACAACTATAACTGCTTTTCGTGGATTAAGGATTTGAATTTGTTCTGTAGGAAACGAAGGTGGAAAAAATTTTTGAATAACAATAACAGAGAACAATGCCATAATGCTGGTCTTTCTGACAATGATGTGGATTGTTATCATACCTTGTTAGGTTTGATGGAGGAACAAAATGTGCCTAGCATGATGGGCAAAGGTGAATTCACTAATTTGAAACCCAACAGCGTCAAAATGCCACCGGCCACTGATACCACTAGCATCGATATTTTTTTTAATTTGGTTGAGAGAGAGATCTATGCAAAATCCCCAGCACTAACGACTTTTATAATTTAACCTATGCGGAAAAAGAAGTGTTGAGGTCTTTGGAGGGTGATAACAACCTGATAATAAAACCCTCAGACAAAGGGGGGAATTTGGTCTTGCTAGATCATCCAATATATCTAGAGATGTGTTATAAGATCTTGAAAGACAACAGTACCTATGAAATTCTAAAAAAAGACCCCACTCCGGAATATAGCCATTTACTGCTGGGGATTTTGGATGTTGCTAAAGATGATGGCCTTATTTCTTACAATGAGTATCTCTTTATGAAACCCAGGTTCCCTACAATTGCAACCTTCTATGCCCTTCCAAAGGTGCATAAAGGGATTGACAAGCTTAAGGGGCGCCCCATTGTGTCAGGCAATGACTCCCTGACACAAAATATTAGGGTGTATATTGATCAGATTCTGCGCCCGTTTGTCACCTCCCTCCCGTCGTATATTCGGGACACCATGGAATTATTGAAAAAACTTGAGGGGATTCACGTGGAAGAACACACCTTGTTGGCCTCAATTGACGTTGAGGCCTTATATAGTAGTATTCCACACCACTTGGGCTTGCAAGCGGTTGAGTTTTATCTTGCTTCCAGGAACTGACATTGCCATGGACACAGTACTTTTGTAATTCAGTTGTTGCAATTTCTCCTCACACATAATATCTTTCTATTCAATCAAAAATGTTTCCACCAGCTCAGGGGCACAGCGATGGGGAGCCCATGTGCCACCACTTATGCTAATTTGTTCCTGGGCTGGTGGGAAGAGACTGTTGTCTTCTCAGAGATAGACCATGGGTGGCAATCTTATATTGCATCATGGTCTCGCTATATAGATGACATCTTGATATTATGGACTGGAAGCAGGATAGAATTCACAAAGTTCTTGAGTTTTCTGAATGTTAATACCTTTGGCTTGACCTTTACTTCAGAGATTCATGCACAAGAACTTGCCTTTCTGGATGTCACAATACAGAAAATGGGAGATGGTACTATCGGTACTAAAACCTACCGTAAGCCTACAGCCACTAATAACTTATTACATTGGCAAAGTCACCATCCTCTCCCCTCAAACGAGGAATACCTAAGGGCCAATTCATGAGACTCTGTAGAAATTGTTCCTCCATATCAGATTTCAAACTACAAGCGAAGGAAATGGCAAATCGATTTTCAGATAGGGGTTATCCTCAGGATGTTATCAATAGGGCTTACAATCATGCTTTGTGTTGTGATAGAACTGTGTTACTTAACCCCAGGGATAACAGGAAGCATAGCAATCCCATACGGTTGATTGGCACCTTCGATTGTCAGAGTCAGAAAATTTATCATATAATTCGAAAATATTGGGATATACTTTTGGCTGATCCCGATTTACATGATTCCCTAACAGAAAGACCTAACATTACCTTTCGGCGTGGGCCTTCACTTAAAGATAAACTTGTGCATAGTTTATATCAGAGGCCCGAGGGAGGGGGGACTTGGCTTGATCGTAGGATCTGTGTTTTTTTTTTAGATGTGGCAATTGCAGTTATTGTACTGTGATGAGGCCAGGAAAATCTGTCATGAGCGCTGCTAACAAGAAGGTCTTCTTTTTGAGAGACTTCTGTAATTGCCGTACCACAGGGGTCATCTATGTCGCAAAATGTGGTTGCCCTCTTGATTATGTCGGTAAGACCAAGCGAGAATTTTGGAGGCGGGTGGGCGAGCACCTTGGCGACATTCGTAATAAACGTGACACCCCTTTGGCCAGACATATGAACCTGGTCCATCCAGATAATCCTCAACAGTTGTCCTTTTCCGTTATTGAGGTTGTTAAAACCAAAATAAGGGGTGGGGACCACGATACACAACTCTTGAGGAGAGAATGTGAATGGATTTTTCGCATGGATTCGGTGAATCCCAGAGGTCTTAATGAACTGATATCATTTGCGTGCTTTCTTTGAGGTATTTATGGCGTTCTTCCTGATTTTCAATGTTTATCTCTCTAGTTCCTCCCGATGAGTTTACATCGTCCAATGTTTATTTTTGGACTATACATCTCTAATGGAGTCAAGTCATTTTTTGCACTATGCCTGATAGGGATGCATCCAGATGTTAAACCTGATAACTTCTGTTGCCAATCTGCCATGTTTCCTGGTGGTGGTTTCCCCGCCCACCCAGTGCTTTTAGATTGCACTGTTAGTGTGTCTATCATGCTGGAGACCACCCCTGTATTTTGCCCTCAGTCCCCGACATGTGATGCTTTTCTTTTATCTTTGATTGGCTATCATGCCCCTGTCTATCTTTTATTATTGTTGCTCCACCCACCTTTAGCACTATTCTGAGTGTTAATTGTATAATGGGCGATTATACTAAGCATATATACTGGCGATTTTGTCTCCCATGTGTGTTAGAAGTTATATCAATGCTTGTACTTTGATTATTATGCCTTATATCCTAACACTATTGCCTCAGCACGCTGCTGGTGGTTTCCCCGCCCACTCAGTGCTTCTATGTTGCACTGTGAGTGTGTCCATCATGTTGGAGACCTCCCCTGTGTGATGCCTTTTGTCTATTACAGATTGGCTGATTGTGACTCTGAGCACTTGTCATCAACGTAGCTCCGCCCACCCTTAGCGTTATTGTTCAGGGTGATATTAATGTACAAATAGTTATCTTACTAAGCTTTTATACTAGCGGTTTGGCCTCTGATATGTGTTAGAATCTACATCAGTGCCTGTACCTCGAATATTCTGCCTTTGATTTGCATGACAAACGTCACTTCATCCACTTTATCTATATGGCTTTATAATGCTAATTTTTGGTAAATACACCCTTTATACACTAGTGGTTTGGCTCTGGATGCCTGCTAGATCTCTTTCTAGGTGGTTTTACATCTGTTATCAGGATTTTATCTGGGATGAGATTTGCTTCAGATCTCGTGAGATTTGAATGTTTATTATCTACCTGGATTGCCACATGCAATCTTATGACCATTAGACTGCACATGTCCATTAGGATTTGTTTGCCATGGTGCTTAGCAACTAGTAGGCGGAACTGACCTATTACAGCACAGCTGCTGGTATTTAAAGTCTCCATTCCCACTAGCACACTGTGATCTCATTTAATAGGGAGTTTTTCCCCTGGACACCAGCACTATTTGGGTCTGCAGTGTGCTATTTATCATCAGGTATGTATTTCTACAACTTTTTATGCTTGTTTGACTCTGATTCCATTGCTGGTTAATTAGACCATATCTGATATGCATTATATGTATCTTGTTTCTATAGGATCCCCTCTTTGAATCAGCCATCAGGCTACAGAGGGTTTTCCTGAACCACCATTGTAGTTTACTATTGGCCTCCTGAGGAACCCACTTCTGGGAGAAACGCGTTGAGGCTTGAAATTACTATTTTATTCATATCAATGAGATAAGTTTTTGAATTTTCCTCCCTACTGTCCACCAATTTATTTGTTGCACTTATCTTAGGCACTGCACCTTTTTTCCGGCAGGGACTTCAGGGGCAGCAGGGAAAGTCGTCGCGGAGTGGGGGCGCCACATCGCATTTTTAGGGTGCCAACCCCCCGCTTTAAGGCAGTGCACAGATAGGTGCAGCTATTGAGGGCTAGCAATCTATCCTGTGCACTTTTAGTAATCACGGTGTGGTTTTAAGTGATTTAATAAAGTATTTAAGTTTTATAGGGACAGTCTATGTGCGTGTATTTTGTTATTCCCTAGTTGTTATCACATATATGAGTCTTGACCACACAGACACGCCATCAGTGGCATCACTTGTGCCCTAGTTGTATACTTCACAGGTAGATTTGCATCAAGCACATTCAAAAATACGCCATCCTTAACCGTCCCCAGGATGACACCGGGGTAGGTGGCAAAGTCTTTGCTGAACCATGACTTGTTCATCTTGGCTCCTTTTAAAAAACACAGCAAGGGTTACTCCAAGCAGAGTCTCCCTTTTTTTACAAAAATTGGACCACACAGACACTCCATCAGTGGCAGCACTTGTGCCCTAATTGTACACTTCACAGGTAGATTTGCATCAAGCACATTCAAAAATACGCCATCCTTAACCGTCCCCAGGATGACACCAGGGTAGGTAGCAAAGTCTTTCCTGATCCCAGATCTGTTCATCTTGGATCATTTTTAGAAACACTGTAAGCAAGGGTTACTCCAAGCGGAGTCTCCCTTTTTTTTTCAAAAATTGAGCCACACAGACACCACTTCAGTGGCAGCACTTGTGCCCTAGTTGCAAACAGGATGTTTTGATTTGCATCAAGCACATTCCAAATCCACAAGCATTTACTCTCCCCAGGATGACACAGGGGTAGTAAATTCCTTGTGGATCCATGACTTGTTCATTTTGATGAACGTTAGTCTGTCCACATTGTCACTGGACAGACGCGTACGCATATCTGTAAGCACACAACCAGCAGCACTGAAGACACGTTTAGAGACAACGCTGGCAGCTGGACATGACAAGATCTCCAAGGCGTAAGTGGAGAGCTCTGGCCATTTTTCAAGATTTGAAGCCCAAAATGAGCAAGGCTCCATTTGCAAAGTCATGGCATCGATGTTCATTTGGAGATACTCCTGTATCATCCTCTCTAGCCATTGACTATGTGTCAGACTTGTTGTCTCTGGTGGCCTTGCAAAGGATGGTCTAAAAAAATTATGAAAAGATTCAATAAAATTGCTGTTACCAGCACCAGATACGGTGCTGCTGGTACGGGTAGACTGTTGAAGATGACGAGACCGTCCCATGTTTGTCAAGTTACAACTGGGAGATTCACTCCATGCACTACGGTTGTTTGGTGGAAAAGCTGAGTTAAGATTGAGTAACAGCTTTTGCTGATACTCCTGCATACGTGCGTCCCTTTCTATGGCTGGAATTATGTCACAAAATTTGGACTTGTACCGGGGATCTAATAGTGTGGCAAGCCAGTAGTCATCATCACTTCTAATTTTGACAATACGAGGGTTATGTTGGAGGTAGTGCAGCAAGAAGGCGCTCATGTGTCTTGCGCAGCCATGCGGACCAAGTCCACACTGTGTTTGTGGCATAGAGGTGCTAACCGTTCTTTCTTCCTCTGACATCTCCCCCCAACCTCTTTCAACTGAAATTTGACCAAGGTCTCCCTCATCCGCTGAGTCTTCCATGTCCATGGACAGTTCGTCCTCCATTTCTTCATGTTCTCCTGCACCTTCCTCAACATTTCGCCTGCTACCATGCGCCCTTGTTGATCCCTGTCCCCCATGGTCCCAGGCCTGCCATCTTGGTGATGATGAACGTCTGGACCTTGGTGATGTTGTTGTCTCTTGCGCATATGAATCCTCCTGTAGTTCCTCCACTTCCTGTTGTCCCACCCCCTGACTCCGAATAGTGTTTAGCGTGTGCTCCAGCATGTAAATGACTGGAATTGTCATGCTGATAATAGCATTGTCAGCGCTAAACATATTCGTCGCCATGTCGAAACTGTGCAGAAGGGTGCATAGGTCCTTGATCTGAGACCACTCCATCAGGGTGATCTTCCCCACCTCTGCATCTTGTTGGCCCAGGCTATACGTCATGACGTATTGCACCAGGGCTCGGCGGTGCTGCCACAGTCGCTGTAATATGTGGAGAGTCGAATTCCAGCGTGTCGGCACATCGCATTTCAGGCGATGAACCGGCAGGCCGAAAGACTTCTGGAGCGATGCAAGTCGCTCAGCTGTGGCGGTTGAACGGCGGAAGTGAGAAGACAGTTTTCATGCCCTGTTTAGAAGGCCATCTAGGCCAGGATAGTGTGTTAAAAATTGCTGGACAACAAGGTTCAACACGTGAGCCATACAAGGCACGTGTGTCACCTTGCCCAGGCGAAGGGCCACACCCAGGTTTGCAGCATTGTCGCACACGGCCTTACTAGGCTGCAGGTTGAGTGGAGACAACCATTTACCAAACTCAGTCTCCAGAGCTGCCCACAACTCAGCCGCTGTGTGACTCTTATTATCAAGACATTTCAAGATAAAGACCGCCTGATGCCGTTGCGCTCTGCTGCCAGCATAGCAATGAGGGGTGCGTGATTCCTTCTGCGCAATTACAACGCTGGTGGCCTGACCTGGCAGGCTTGGGGCGGAGGTGGAGAACCCAGATGAGGTTGAGGAGGCAGAAGCAGTAGAGGAACTTGGACAGACAGAGGATTGACACACAGGTCGTGGGGACGGCAAGACTTGTGCAGCAGACCCTTCACCATCTATCACCATAGTTACCCAGTGCCCAGTCAGCGACATGTAACGTCCCTGTCCACGCTTACTGGTCCAAGTATCGGTGGTGAAATGCACCTGTTCGCACACAGAGTTTCTCAAGGAAGCGGTGATGTTGTGTGTGACATGCTGGTGTAGCGCAGGCACACCTTTCTTAGAGAAGTGGTGGCAACTGGGCATCTGGTACTGGGGCACAGCGACAGACATAAGGTCTCTAAAATCCTGTGTGTCCATCAGGCGGAAAGGCAGCATTTCGGTAGCCAAGAGCTTACAGAGGGATAAAGTCAACCTCTTAGCTTTGTCATGGGTCGCAGGACATAGCTTTTTATTTGTCCACATCTGAGGGACAGAGATCTGATTGCTGTGTGAGTGGTGGTGGTGAGTAGGGTGTCCCTGAAAAAATGCAGGTTTGTGAGGAAAGTGCAGGCGGAGACATGATGTTGCCTTCATCCAACGTTGATGCTATCGATGTCTGAGAGAGCTGTACACACGCACTTGTTTCCCCTTCCAAACCAACTGATGACCTACCAAGCAAACTGCCTGTTGCGGTTACAGTGGTGGAAGTTGTGCGTGGAAAACCAGGTGTGACAGCTGTCCCCACAGTCCTAGAAGATGAAGAGCGCGCGGATGCTCTGGAAGGGACAGGCGGTGGATGGTCCGCTCCGCTAGGGCGCATTGCAGTACGGTGAGCTTCCCAAATATGATATGGGATATATGATATATATTCATGTGACGATTCATGGAAGAAGTTGTCAAACTGCTGAGGTTTTTGCCTCTACTAACAGATTCCCGACAAATTTTACAGATCACATGATTTGGGCAATCCTTTGCAAGGTCAAAAAAGGACCAGGCTAGGCAAGGCTTAGAGGGCATGCGACCTGCTGAGCCACCCTGACTAGTGCTCAGAGGCAGAGTGGTGGCTGAGGATGCAGTTGTAGACGTGCTACCAGTACTCCTCCTCTGTCCAGGAAGGCGCAAGGTAACTTCGTCGTCAGTTGCATCCTCCTCCACCGCCTCTGTTGACCTCCTCGAGTGCCTGACTGTGGGTTGACAGTAGGTGGGATCTAGAACTTCCTCATCAAGCGTTGTGTTTGTACTCCCCTCACCCTCAGACCGAGCCTCTTCCTGCCCTGAACGAGTATTTAAGTTGTCATCCCAATCTGGTATCTGCGTCTCATCGTCATCAGTATGTTCCTCATTGTCTATTACAACAGGTGTTACAGTTTGTGAATAAGGGTCAACATTATGCTCAGAAACTTGGTCATCACGGCCTGAATTTGAGTCACAAAGGTTCTGGGCATCGCTGCAGACCATTTCCTGGTATGTACTCACTGTAGCTTGGAAGCAGACTTCTGATTCCCAGGCTATAGTGTGACTGAACAGCTCTGCAGACTCAGCCATCTCTGTTCCACCATACTGTGCAGGGTGGATGGAGACTTGAGAGCTGGGAGAAAGCAAGTGTGATTGGGATGACAACTCAGAGGACTGTTTTTTTTTTTAGATGCGGTAGTTGAGGTGGAGGAGAGGGCACTTGTTGGAACACTTGAGATCCATTCAAGCATGTTCTTTTTTTGTGCATCATCTACCTTTGTTCCAGTTCTTTGTGTCCGTAAAAAGGGAGAACATTGGATTGTCCATGGAAAGTAGTAGACATCTTACTTTTGCTGGAAGATTGCCTATCTTCAGCAGATGTTAATGTAGCTTTGCCACCTTCCCCACGGACAAAAACTTTTTTTCCTTTTCCAACACGCCTGTTCCCCTTTCCACCAGCATCTGTCATTTTGCCACTCATTTTGATAGCAACAAGATTGTCCACTTAAAATGTGGTAGTAAAAATTGAGAGGTGGTGTAGATTGCAGTGGTGGTCTAGCTTTATTGACAGCAGAAGAAACAACACTGACTATCCCTGACAATGCAACTATCACTGAAAATAAAGATAGCGCATATGAGAAGCACCCGTGGGACAGTGTTTGTTACAGCGTATTGAAAACTGCTCACCTGATTATGTTGTGCGCCCTCGCACAACCTCGGTGATATTCATATAATTCCTCTGGAGGATGGTGGGTTGTCTCGGCTGGCGTTATCCGTTGTTAGGCTGGGTGAACCTGGGGAGATGACCGCTCCTGGTTCCTGGTTCCCCAACTCATAAGATCCTGGAACTAATTGCGGCCGTTTGTCTTCCCTCAAGGGTTATTTGGGAGGATTAAGATCTATTGCTTTCAGCAGCTCTATGCCGGAATCCCTTAAGGGAGTGAAGGTATATGGAAGGTATATGGAAAATAGATAAAGCCGGTCCTTTGAGCGCTAATAGATCTATTATCTATTATCGCGTTTCAGCAAGATAAACTTGCCATCATCAGTAGCTGATGATGGCAAGTTTATCTTGCTGAAATGCGTTGTGATAACAAGAGCTTTATTTTAATCTAATGGTTACAAATAAACCATAATTATTCACAAAGAAAACCTGAGATAATAGATCTATTAGCGCTCAAAGGACCGGCTTTATCTATTTTCCATATGACAATGCAACTATGGCCCTTAATCTGGCAGCACAGTTTGCAATTATAATAGATTAGTAAAAATGAGCAGGAGGGTGCAATGCAGAGGTGCTGCAAATTGCTTGGCACCAGTGGGACACTAATGAAGTCCAACAGCCACTTTTTGGATGCCACTAAGTTTCCTCAGTGTTTGCTATTTTAATGGCTTAGTAACAATGAGCTTGAGGGTGCAATGCAGAGGTGCTGTAAATTGCTTGGCATCAGTGGGGCACTAATTTAGTCCAACAGCCACTTTTTGGATGCCACTAAGTTTCCGCAGTGTTTGCTATTATAATGGCTTAGTAACAATGAGCTTGAGGGTGCAATGCAGAGGTGCTGCAAATTGCTTGGCACCAGTGGGACACTAATGAAGTCCAACAGCCACTTTTTGGATGCCACTAAGTTTCTTCAGTGTTTGCTATTAAAATGGCTTAGTATCAATGACCTTGAGGGTGCAATGCAGAGGTGCTGGAAATAGCTTGGCACCAGTGGGACACTAATGAAGTCCAACAGCCACTTTTTGGATGCCACTAAGTTTCCTCAGTGTTTGCTATTTTAATGGCTTAGTAACAATGAGCTTGAGGGTGCAATGCACAGGTGCTGCAAATTGCTTGGCACCAGTGGGACACTAATGAAGTCCAACTGCCACTTTTTGGATGCCACTAAGTTTCCTCAGTGTTTGCTATTCTAATGGCTTAGTAACAATGAGCTTGTGGGTGCAATGCAGAGGTGCTGAAAATTGCTTGGCACCAGTGGGACACTAATGAAGTCCAACAGCCACTTTTTGGATGCCACTAAGTCTCCTCAGTGTTTGCTATTCTAATTGCTTAGTAACAATGAGCTTGAGAGTGAAATGCAGAGGTGCTGTAAATTGCTTGGCATCAGTGGGGCACTAATTAAGTCCAAAAGCCACTTTTTGGATGCCACTAAGTTTCCTCAGTGTTTGCTAGTATAATGGCTTAGTAACAATGAGCTTGAGGGTGCAATGCAGAGGTGCTGCAAATTGCTTGGCACCAGTGGGACACTAATGAAGTCCAACAGCCACTTTTTGGATGCCACTAAGTTTCCTCAGTGTTTGCTATTCTAATGGCTTAGTAACAATGAGCTTGAGGGTGCAATGCAGAGGTGCTGTAAATTGCTTGGCATCAGTGGGGCACTAATGAAGTCCAACAGCCACTTTTTGGATGCCACTAAGTTTCCTCAGTGTTTGCTATTCTAATGGCTTAGTAACAATGAGCTTGATGGTGCAATGCAGAGGTGCTGCAAATTGCTTGGCACCAGTGAGACACTAATGAAGTCCAACAGCCACTTTTAGGATGCCACTAACTGGCAGCACTCTGCAATTAAAATGGCTTTGCTAAAAAGGGCAGGAGGGTACAGTGGCCGGGTTGTGGGTCAGTGTAGAGGAAAGGAAGCCTCACTTTCTATCCCTCTTAATGGTGAAATGCAGCAAGGAAGTCCCTGAGCTTAGCTACACAGACGCTGTTAGCTGTAACTGTTAAAAACTGTTTCCACGGACGTGACTGTCACCTATGGCTCTGAGCCTGCTGTAATTAGCCCTTAAAAGGTCTGAAAGAAACTTCTATCCCTATTCTGTATAGCGCTGTGTGTAGAGCGTACACAGCAGGATCCGCGACAGGAGCTGCGCCAGCGGTGACTGACACCCAGACGCAGAAGGCAGATAATGGCGTCCAGAAGAGCAGATACCCGTTTTTATAATGCAGGGACATGTGACATGGACATCCTATGACACATGCCCTTGCTTGTCTGGCAAAAAGTCCACTTAGCTGTGTATGTGTCTGAGATTGGCTGACATGCTGGCCCACCCCACTACACGCGCGCTTAGGGAAGGAAGAAAAGAAAAAAAAAATGGCGATCGCCATTATCCCAGCAGCAGTGATCTGAACGCGCAGTCCCCGCACACTTTACGCTGAAAATTCATAATAGTGTGAGTCACAGAGTGACTTACACTATTACAGTGAAAAGCCAGCTAGTAATTAGCTTGGCATTTGGCTGATAGAACCGTTCTCGAACGTAACTCGAGCTAACGAACTTTTAGCAAAAAGCTCGAGTTCTAGTTCTATCTAGAACACCCCCCAAAATCACTCGAACCGCGAACTGGAGAACCACGAACCGCGCTCAACTCTAGTTATGACTTGAGAGTCTCCCTACTCCTATTGTATTGGGCCTTCCCTGATTAGTTATGCATAATCCAGTTGTGATGGCAGTCTACAGAGATAGTCAGGTGGAGTGAGTTCTGCACAAATAATTTCCTGAATACTGCCATCGCTTTCATCTCCCCTAAAGCGGTACCCTCTTTTTTGTACAGTTTTTTGGATGTATTCTCAGATCTTGGTTGCCAGGATCTGCCTCTCCATTGTGCATATGATTTTCCTGTAAACTTGCTCCTAGAGGCAAAACTTCCCAAGACCAAATTGTATTATCTTTCTGACCTGGAAAGGCAAGCCTTTAAAGATTATATCACATAGAGTCTTGCTAAGGGACATATCAGGCCTTCCTTTTCTCCTGTGGCAGCAGGGTTTTTTTTTTTTGTTAAGAAAAAAGATGGAGGTGTGTGTCCCCAGGGCCGGCTCCAGGTTTTTGTGGGCCCCGGGTGGAAGACTCTGTGACGACATGGACTCTCATGGGTTAAAGTTTCTTAAAATTCAGCCAGACAGCATGATAGATTGTCTATAAACGGGGGAGAAGTCCCTCATTGTTTTTACAAGACTCTTGTTGACTCAATGTAATTGTGTTGGCCACTGAAAGCCAGACGTATTGTTCTCCAGACGTTTCCAGTAACCATTGTATTGTAGTTGTGTATTGCTAATGTGATTACCTTAGTAGCCATTGTAGAGTCTGTGACTTGCAGACTTCATGTATACCCTCAGTCTTTCTGTAGACATCATTTGAATGAACATTGTCTATGCAGCTTGAGATTCATCCAATGGGAGAGGCGATCTTGTCCAACCAATCGATGAGGACGCAGTGTATCCAAGTGGAAGGCTGTGGCTATAAAAGGGATTTCTTTAAGCCACCAAGGGTTGTTGATGGATGCTGATGGATCCAGTCTAAGCTCTTTGGAGCTGACTAGAGGATCAGGATATCTTATGGCTTCAATCTAGGGACTCCGGTTCCGGTTGGAGACCATATCCACAGCCTAGGGATTTCGACTCCGGCTGCCAGGATTGTAACATCAAACCAGGACTACCTAAGGAGGACACTCAGGTTGGGACAGTTCAGTCACCTGTTACAGACTTTGCAGACCTCAGCCAGCTTCCTAAATCTGGCGCTATTCCTTTCTCGGTGGGTGCCCGCCAAAAGCGGGGTGCTGCTGGATTGGAGTAAGCGGCCCTGGAACCTCTGAGGCAAGGACATTCTAAATCCCTGCTGAGCCAGCGGAAGGGTGAGACTCTGTTGCCTGTTACATTTGTGTGTTTTGCTGGTTATGTGTTATGGGCCGTTAATTGTTTGGGGATCCAATAAAGTCTAATTATTGTGGTTCCCTCACCCTGTGTTGTCTCAGTAGTGTTACGCCCACGGTTAAGGAGGCCGGCGTTCAGTTGGGATGAGCCCTGAGCCACGCTGTCTTTCTAAAGGCGGCAGGTTTTAGTGGACGAGAGCACGCACTGAGCCCCGTGTCTCCACAGACTCCCAGTGGGCCCCATCCACACGCAGACACACACACATACACAGATACGTACACGTACATATACATATTTAAAGACAAACTCACAAAAATACATATAAACAGACAAATCTATACAGTCATATACACTGACATACATAGATACACATCATACATGCATACAGACAGACACACACTGTTCTGCTGCATACATACAGACAGACACATACACACTTCTCTTCTGCATACATACATACAGACACACACACACTGCTCTGCTGCATACATACAGAGACACACACCCGTCTGCATACATACATACAGACAGACACACACTGCTCTGCTGCATACATACAGACAGACACACACACACTGCTCTGCTGCATACATACATATAGACAGACACACATACTGCTCTGCTGCATACATACATATAGACAGACACACACATACTGCTCTGCTGCATACATACATACAGACAGACACACACACACACACACACTGTTCTGCTGCATACATACATACTGTGAGATGCCGAGGGGAGAAGTACTAGAGAACAGGTATGTTTCCCCTCGGTTTATTTCATATGTCTACATGTATTGATTGTGGAGCGGTTGGCCCATGCAAATGGGCTGGGAAAAGTTGGGAAAGTAATGTCTGGCTCAGCAATAAGTTAGTCACTGGAGCCTGTTTATTTCATTGTAATTTTGGGCTCAGTTTTTCTTGGAGCAATCAGTAGGAATGGCAGTGGGACTGGTTGCTCCCTTCTCCACATTCAATCCACGGTTTTGATTCCTCACTGGATCAGCTGAAATAATCAGGAGGCATTCAGAACAGAGAGGCTGCTGAGTAAAGGTACAGGCTCATGGCTGCTGGGGCTGAAACTCCATACCTCACTGGCTGTGCTGAGGAACCCACACAGTAAGAGAATACTGTTTTGTTTGTTACATAGGTTTATTTTGTAGTTAGCATTCTGTTGTTAGTTAGTGGCCAGACGGCCTTAGATGTTTATTTTCCTGTTTTTGCATGTGTAACACTGAGGGATAACTGTACTGTCATGATTGACTCCTGGCTCAGCTGGAGCTGAGCCTTTTTTTTTAGTTTCAATTCTGATGCAGGTCACGTTAGGGGTTAATCCTTTCTGCCTCGTTCTGGAGGTCAGGCTGCTTTATTAGGGCACTGTTTCTCTTGGACTTCGCCAGTGATATTTCTGGCTCTGCTATGTTCTGCTCTTGAGTGACCTGTTGTCTGCCCTGCCCCCTCCTGACCTCCGTGTTCACCTAACCTGTTAACCTCCTCTGTTGTCTGTTTCCATCAGTGTCTCTCCCGCTGTCTCCCTGTTTGTTCCTTATCTGTTTACCTTAACTCTGTCTTGTCTTCCCACTCCCCCTCGCTTCTAGACTCTGATTTCCCGGCTACTGACTATTTGCTTACCTCTGACTATGTTTAGACTTTACCCTTGTGTACTTACAAGACCTCATGTTGTGACACGGCTTTCTGACGATTCTACTGCCATCTGGTGGGCTTGACTAGTATTACCTCTGCTAGGGAATTCCCTGCTCATACGTTTCCTCCACTTTTACGCACCCTAGTGGTTTACCAGCTAACTACCTTCTCAGATAGTTTCAGGAATCCTCTCAGTCCCACATTACTGCGCTGTACTGCTATTGTACATCTTAGAGTACAGCGTGACATTATCACTGGCCCTTACATTTTTACCCCTATGGATCCGTTACGTATCCTTACGGATCAGATGTCTAATTTGACTCAAATGATCCAGGACTTATCCATTAAGCATAGAGCCCTAGCCTCCTCCCATACTCAACTCCAGGGGGAGCTTGCTGCTGCAGTAAAGGCTTTCCAGGGTTCCATGACTCAATCACAGCCCGGTCCCATAGATGTATCATTCCATTCTTCAGAACCCACGGTCATGCTCCCGGATAAGTTTCCGGAGAGAAGGAGAGGTTTCACACGTTTCAGGAGAGCTGTAAATTACTTTTTTCTCTTAGACCCTGTTCCTCTGGGGATGATAGTCAGCGAGTGGGGATAATAATTTCCTTGCTTAGGGAGGGACCTCAGACTTGTGCCTTTTCTTTACCTCTGACAGCCCCTGAGCGTATGTCTGTGGATAGGTTTTTTGACGCCCTAGGACTTATTTATGATGAACCAGACCGGGTCATGGTGGCAGAGGACAGGATCATGGGTCTCTCTCAGGGTAGACGCACTGCAGAGTGATATTGTTCTGAGTTCAGGCAGTGGTCTACGACGGTTTCCTGGAATGGTTCTGCTCTGAGATGCCAGTTTAGGAGAGGACTCTCTGATCATCTCAAGGACGCTCTGGCCCTTCGTCCTCCACCCAGTTCTTTGGAGGAGGCCATGCCCCAGGCAGTACGGATGGATCGGAGGTTGCGGGAGAGAGGAGTGACCCTGCGGGAAACCTCATTATGCCCGGTCAAAGCTGAGGTTGTTCCACTTGCGGAGCCCATGGAGGTCAGTGCCACAGATTCCAAGAAGAAGGAGAGGAGACAACGACGGGAGTGGAAATTGTGTTTCTACTGTGGAAGTCCGGGACATTGGAGGAAGGACTGTCCTACCTGTCCTCCTGCTACTAAACCATTGGGAAACGCTTAGGTCTGGGTGATGTTCCAGGAGGTCACCCAGACCCTCAGGTACCCTTTTCCTCTTTCCAAAAAATTTTGCTTGAGGTGGAACTTGTAATAGGAGACTGTTGTATTCCAGCCTCTGCTTTCGTGGACTGTGGTTCCTCCATGAACTTCATTGACTCCAGTCTGGTTTCCAAAGCTAAGATAGGGACAGTTAGGCTAGAGACTCCGGTTCACATTATTGCTATTGATAGGACACCATTGTCACGAAATGTGGTTGAATTTGTCTGTGAGGAATTTTTGCTTAAAGTGGGGTCCCTTCATCAGGAACTTATTTCATGTTATATCATGGATAATTTCCTGCGGGACTGGTGCTGGGATTCCCCTGGTTGCACATGCATAATCCTGTAATTGACTGGGACTCTCGCGATATTGTTAAATGGGGTCCTAAATGTTCTAATGGTTGTCTTATCACTGTTCAGGTGTCTTCAACTAATCTGGAGGGTATTCCGGAGTACCTGAATGATTTTGGAGACGTGTTCTCTGAAAAAGAGGCTGAGGTCCTGCCACCACACCGTCCTTACGATTGTGCTATTAACCTGGTTCCAGGTGCCAAATTACCAAAGGCCCGTTTGTATAATCTTTCTGCCCCGGAATGCACTGCCATGAAAAATTACATATCCGATAGTTTACGTAAGGGACACATCCGTCCTTCTGTCTCGCCTGTTACTGCTGGGTTCTTTTTTGTTAAGAAGAAGGATTGTGGCCTACGCCCTTGCCTTAATTTTCGGGAACTTAATAAGATCATGGTGAGAAATGCCTATCCACTTCCACTCATCCCGGACCTCTATAATCAGTTATCTGGAGCTAAATGGTTCTCCATGCTTGATCTCAGGGGAGCCTATAACCTCATTCGCATTCAGGAAGGGGATGAGTGGAAAACGGCATTCCTTACCTCAGAGGGCCTTTTTGAAAACTTGGTCATGCCTTTCGGCCTTACTGCTCCTGCAGTGTTTCAGAATTTTATGAATGATATTTTCTCTGAATTTATTGGCCGTTTTATGGTTGTGTACCTAGATGATATTCTTGTCTTCTCGTCCAACAAAGAGTCTCATGTTGATCATGCACGTACAATATTTCATAGGTTACGGGATAATTCCCTATTTGCTAAACCTGAAAAATGTACTTTTTGTGTCCAAGAAATCACTTTTCTAGGTTTTATTCTGTCTGCTGATGGTTTTCGGATGGATCCCAGAAAAGTAAAAGCCATTTATAATTGGGTGCAACCCAGAGACCTCAAGGGTCTGCAGCGTTTTCTGGGTTTTGTCAATTATTGCAGGAAATTTATTAAAGGGTTTTCTCAAGTGGTCAAGCCACTCACGGATCTCACCCGCAAGGGGGCTGATCTTAGGGAGTGGTCACCGCAGGCGATAGAAGCATTTCTGAGGTTAAAGGAATGTTTTATGACTGCTCCTGTACTTGTTCAACCTGACCTCTCTCAGCCGTTTATTGTGGAGGTTGATGCTTCAGAGGTGAGTGTGGGGGCGGTGCTCTCCCAAGGACCCGCTACTTTAACTAATTTAAGACCGTGTGCTTTCTTCTCCAAAAAATTTTCTTCTGCTGAGAAGAATTATGATGTGGGGAATAGAGAGTTGTTGGCCATAAAGTTGGCCTTCGAAGAATGGAGGCATTTTTTGGAGGGGGCTGTTCATCGGATCACTGTTATTATGGACCATAAAAACCTGTCTTACATCGAGTCTGCTAAACGGTTGACTCCTAGACAGGCTAGGTGGTCACTTTTTTTTTCCCGTTTTCACTTTTCCATTACTTTTCGGCCCGGTTCTAAGAATGTTAAGGCGGATGCGTTATCTCGCAGTTTGGATCCGTTTTCGCCTCCCGAACCTCCTTCCTCCATTCTTCCTCATGGGGTAGTCGTTGCTGTTTTATCCTCCGGATTGGAGGCTGAGATTCGTGTTGCACAGGCATTGGCCCCTCCTTCATTGCCCGATGCCAAATTGTTTGTTCCTGTCCAGTTTCGATTACGGGTTCTCCAGGAATTTCATGACTCTGTGCTTAGTGGGCATCCGAGGGTCTCAGCTACTCGTAAGGCTATTGCCAGGTTGTTTTGTTGGCCCTCTATGTACTCCGATGTCGCCGTGTTTGTGTCTGCTTGTGATGCGTGTGCATGTGCTAAAGTTCCCCATAACCGGCCGGCCGGGGAATTAGTGCCCTTACCAATTCCGGATAGGCCCTGGACTCATTTATCCATGGATTTTATCACTAATTTATCTGTTTCCGCTGGCAAGACTGTTGTTTGGGTGGTGGTGGACAGATTCAGCAAACAGGCGCATTTTGTTCCCTTGTCGGGATTACCTAATGCTGGGACTCTGTCCAAATTGTTTATTGAACAGGTGGTTAGATTGCATGGCATCCCTGTTAACATTGTGTCCGACAGGGGGGTTCAGTTCGTTTCCAAATTTTGGAGAGCATTTTGTAGACGGCTGGGTATTGAGTTGTCCTTTTCTTCATCTTACCATCCTGAGACCAATGGGCAGACTGAGAGAACTAATCAGTCATTGGAACAAATTCTGCGGTGTCTGGCTACGTCTCAGCAGGACGATTGGTGTTCCTCACTGCCTATGGCTGAGTTTGATTTCAATAACCAGGTCCATCAGTCGACGGGTACTACTCTGTTTTTTTGTAACTATGGATACCATCCCCATTTCGGTGACTTTTCCAGACTTGATTCTGGGTGTCCTGGGGCTGATTCTGCAGTTCAGCAGTTGGAGGAGGTTTGGAGGGAGGTCTGGCATAATGTTGAGGTGGCTTTAGGGCGGCAAAAGCGCTCTGCTGACAAGAGACGATCGGTAGGATTTAATTTTCAGGTGGGGAATAAAGTTTGGTTGTCTACCAAAAACATTCGTCTGAGAATTCCTTCCACTAAGTTGGGTCCAAAATTTATTGGTCCGTATGAGATCATCGAGATTGTCAACCCAGTGGCTTTTCGTCTGCAGTTACCGCAGTCCTTTCGCATTTCTAATGTGTTTCACAAATCTCTGCTCAAGCCTTTTGTTCCTTCTGTTTCCGAGTGTCCTCATCCCCCTCCTCCCGTTTCGGTGGATGGTCAGATGGAACACGAGATTGAGCGCATCATCGATTCTCGGCGGGTCCGTAGTTCGCTTCAGTACTTGGTACATTGGAGGGGTTACGGACCGGAGGAGCGATCCTGGGTTCCGGCACGATCTGTCCATGCTGACCGACTTACTCGTGCCTTTCATAGAAGGTTTCCTGGGAAACCTGGGGGTCCGGTGGCCCCCCCCCCCTTGAGCAGGGGGTACTTTCATGACTGACTCCTGGCTCAGCTGGAGCTGAGCCTTTTTTTTAGTTTCACTTCTGATGCAGGTCACGTTAGGGGTTAATCCTTTCTGCCTCGTTCTGGAGGTCAGGCTGCTTTATTAGGGCACTGTTTCTCTTGGACTTTGCCAGTGATATTTCTGGCTCTGCTGTGTTCTGCTCTTGAGTGACCTGTTGTCTGCCCTGCCCCCTCCTGACCTCCGTGTTCACCTGACCTGTTAACCTCCTCTGTTGTCTGTTTCCATCAGTGTCTCTCCCGCTGTCTCCCTGTTTGTTCCTTATCTGTTTACCTTAACTCTGTCTTGTCTTCCCACTCCCCCTCACTTCCCGGCTACTGACTATTTGCTTCCCTCTGACTACGTTTAGACTTTGCCCTTGTGTACTTACAAGACCTCATGTTGTGACACGGCTTTCTGACGATTCTACTGCCATCTGGTGGGCTTGACTAGTATTACCTCTGCTAGGGAATTCCCTGCTCATAGGTTTCCTCCCCTTTTACGCCCCCTAGTGGTTTACCAGCTAACTACCTTCTCAGATATTTTCAGGAATCCTCTCAGTCCCACATTACTGCGCTGTACTGCTATTGTACATCTTAGAGTACAGCGTGACATGTACACAATAAACACGGCAGTGGCCGTATCTGTTTGGAACCTGCCAGTCTGCCGCTGTCATCTGTGAATCCATAGCCACTCGCTTGGACCAAAGCAAAGATCCCAGCTGAGCTATATCCCCTGTCTCACAAATGGTGTCTCGAATGCGGGCATTAGTGGCTATTGGACTGTGACTGCAGATAAACCGTTCTATGGGCATTGTCTCTTGTTAATGTCCTGGCTGAAAGCTCCTGTGCTGCTGAAGAGCCAAGAGACCAGCAATATGGAGGAGCTGCTGAAACAGTTGGTGCAGGCCAACATTAACCAACAACAGACCAATGCCCAGCCACAACAGGCCAATGTCCAGCAACAACAGGCCAGTGCCCGGCAACAACAGACCAATACTTACCTCCAGAAGGCGCTGGAGCAGCAGCATCAAATGCACCAAGAGCAGTTAAATGCAATAAAGGAGGCCTTGGTTCGGCAGCCGCGAGACGCGGAGGACCGTGCACAAAGCCCTGCCAGTGCGCGGAAAGCTGTACAAAAGACTTTACTTAAAATGACTGCTGATGATGATGTGGAATCATATCTGCCAGTGTTTGAACATATTGCAGAATGTGAGCGCCTACCGGTGGACAAATGGGCTGAAGTGGTCGCTCCATTCTTGATTGGAGATCCGCAAAAGGCATATAATGATCTAAGTGGAGCTGATGCTATGGACTATAGTAAACTAAAAGGCGAAATCCTGGCAAGGCTGGGAGTAAACACATATGTACGGGCACAGCGGGTACATCTATGGACTTTTGTGGCACATCAGCCAGCTCGTTCACAAATGCATGACCTCATTCATCTGGTAAAAAAATGGCTGCAACCCGAAACTTTGACGCCCGCACAGATGTTGGAGCGTGTTGTCCTAGACAAGTACCTGCGAACCTTACCGGCTAAGATCCAGAGGTGGGTCGGACAGGGTGACCCAACTAGCGCTGACCAGTTGGTGAATATGGTCGAGCATTACAGCGCTTCTGAAAGCCTACTCCAGGGGATGCTTTCACCTTGCTGGGGTTCTAGGAAATCGCCTGAAAGTCCTGCTAAAACTACTCCTTTTCCAAAAGAGAATGTTGCAACTAGGGGTTGCAGGTTCACAAAGGACTATGTTAGTGGTGTAATTTCTCAACAAGTCACCAGGCCCAGACTGAGGTCCCCAACTGGGAGGCAAGGGCCTATACAGTGTTGGCGATGTCGTGGGCTCGGCCACGTAGCTGCTAACTACAGAGTCTATGGACTGTAACAATACAAGGCGTCTGTCATTATACGTACAGTCAGTCTGTGCTGCGGAGATCCTCACAGGAAATGAACATGTGTGTTGCATTGAGGTCGACGGCTATAGTGTGAATGCCATCTTAGACTCTGGCAGTCAAGTAACCTTGGTACAAGCTAGCTTGCTGGACCCTGGAGTAATAACAGGTTCAACTGTGGGCATTAGTTGCATACATGGTGATACTAAAAACTACCCCACAGCCTGGGTAACTCTTGCCACGCCCTTGGGGGCCAAAAGACATCAGGCGGTGATTGTAAAGATTATGTTGCATAGTGTAATCCTGGGGAGAGACTTTCCCTTATTCTGGAACTTGTGGAACGTTAAAAATGGCGTGAACACCCCGGTTGAAGAAAAACTGGTGAACGATACCCTGGGGTTAGCCCCTGAGCCACTGGAGCAAGATGATAGGGGACCCAACACAGGGGTAGCGCCAGAATCTGTAGACTCTCCTCTGGCTGTGTTTGCAGGCGAGGCGGACACGCTAGAGGATGTCATAGAGATGCCAGGTCTTGAGGTGGCCTGTGATAATTTCGGGACCGCTCAACACCAAGATCCAACTTTAACAAGGGCATGGGAAAATGTGAATGTCTCTGAGGGAAACCCAGTGTACCCAGGGGCTCAAAATGTGTTTCCACATGTGGCAGTGCAACAGGGCATGCTATACCACATTGACAAGATGCGAGGAGTGGTCATGGAACAGCTAGTGGTACCCAAATTCTTTCGTCAGGTGGTTTTAGACCTGGCACATAAACATCCCTTGGGGGGCCACCTGGCTGGAGAAAAGACAAAAGACCGTATTCTGCAATGTTTCTTTTGGCCGGGTCTGGTGGGCGATGTAACTCGGTACTGTCAATAGCCGCCCATAGACCAATTCAAAAGGTGAAAAGCCCGTGGAGGATTGGGGTACCTCTCGTATGGCGAACAAGAGATATGGCAGAAGAGTATCCCAATCCCTCCCGTCCTTATCCACTACCCTTTTCAACATCCCCTTTAGGGTTTTATTAAAGCACTCGACCAGACCGTCTGTCTGAGGGTGATACACTGGGGTACGCAGTTGGGAGATTTTTAGTAATTTACATAGTTCTTTGAGAATACGAGACATAAAGGGGGTCCCCTGATCCGTAAGTATCTCTTTCGGAATGCCTGTGCGAGAAAACATGTTCAAAAGCTCCTTTGAAATTGCTTTTGCATTGACATTCCGTAAGGGTACAGCCTCCGGATAACGGGTGGCGTAATCCAGTACCACCAAAATGTATTGATGACCCCTGGCAGATTTAACTAATGGACCGACTATATCCATTGCTATCCTCTCAAAGGGTCCTACATACCAGTTGACTGTGCCTATGACACATTTTAGAAGCCCCCTGGTACCCTTGCCAATAATAGAGGTGCCCTTTGAGAGGATAGCAATGGATATAGTCGGTCCATTAGTTAAATCTGCCAGGGGTCATCAATACATTTTGGTGGTACTGGATTACGCCACCCGTTATCCGGAGGCTGTACCCTTACGGAATGCCAATGCAAAAGCAATTTCAAAGGAGCGTTTGAACATGTTTTCTCGCACAGGCATTCCGAAAGAGATACTTACGGATCAGGGGACCCCCTTTATGTCTCATATTCTCAAAGAACTATGTAAATTACTAAAAATCTCCCAACTGCGTACCCCAGTGTATCACCCTCAGACAGACGGTCTGGTCGAGCGCTTTAATAAAACCCTAAAGGGGATGTTGAAAAGGGTAGTGGTTAAGGACGGGAGGGATTGGGATCCTCTCCTGCCATATCTCTTGTTCGCCATACGAGAGGTACCCCAATCCTCCACGGGCTTTTCACCTTTTGAATTGGTCTATGGGCGGTGTCCCAGAGGCCTGTTGGATATTGCCAAGGAGACTTGGGAGCAAGAGGTGACTCCTTACCGCAGTGTAGTTGAACATATAACACTTATGCAGGACAGAATTGAGGCAGTTATGCCAATAGTCAAAGAATGTTTGGAGCGCGCACAACGCGCCCAAAGCAGGGTGTACAACTGGGCGGCTATAACACGAGTTTTTCAACCCGGGGATCGAGTGTTAGTCTTGGTACCTACTGTAGAAAATAAATTTCTTGCAAAATGGCAGGGGCCATACGAAGTGCTGGAAAGAATAGGTGAAGTGAATTATAAGGTACACCAACCAGACAAGAGAAAACCCCAACAAATCTACCACGTAAACTTACTTAAGTCCTGGCGGGACAGAGAGAGTCTGGTAGTGGAAACTACCCTTGATAGTGGGCCTCGAGTGGCACCAACATCTGAGGTAAGTGACCCCCAGATAGTACCACCCGAGGTGGGTATTGCAGACACGCTATCCAAGACCCAAATACAAGAAACCAAGGAGTTCGTACAGAGAAATGCAGATATTTTTTCAGAACTACCTGGCCGTACTCACCTAATCAAACATGACATTGTCACCGACCCTCAGACACGTGTACGGTTAAAACCGTATCGAATTCCTGAGGATCGGAGACAAGCCATTGCCCGGGAAGTAGAGAAAATGCTGGCGCTCGGGGTTATTGAGGAGTCTCGGAGTGAGTGGGCTAGTCCTATCGTGCTGGTGCCCAAGCCCGATGGGACTATCCGGTTCTGTAACGATTTTCGCAAGTTGAATGAGGTATCGAAATTCGATGCCTACCCCATGCCAAGAGTTGATGAACTTATAGAGAGACTAGGTTCCGCCAGATACATATCCACTATTGACTTAACAAAAGGTTATTGGCAGATTCCCCTCACTGACTCTGCCAAAGAGAAAACTGCCTTTGTTACGCCACAGGGACTGTTCCAGTACCGGGATATGCCATTTGGTTTGCATGGAGCCCCAGCCACCTTCCAATGACTAATGGATATTGTCCTAAAGCCCCATGTCCAGTATGCATCCGCATATTTGGACGATATCATTATCTTTAGTGATAACTGGGAAACTCATTTGCCAAAGGTGCAAGCTGTCTTGGACTCTCTAAGGACTGCCGGCTTGACTGCCAATCCCAAGAAGTGTACATTGAGGTTGGAAGAAGCTCGCTATCTGGGATACATCATTGGTAGAGGAGTTATAAAACCTCAGGCAAACAAAGTGGACGCCATTCAGAATTGGCCACAACCGGTCACCAAAAGACAGGTCAGAGCCTTTTTGGGGATCGTTGGTTATTACCGGCGGTTCATCAAAAATTTTGCTACCATCGCAGCCCCTCTCACGAATCTTACCAAGGGGTCAACCTCTGTCTCAATAAAGTGGAACACAGAAGCAGAGGACGCCTTTCAAAGGTTGAAAAAGGCTTTATGTGACCAACCAGTGTTGGTTACCCCAAACTTTACACGGGAGTTCATTGTTCAAACAGATGCCTCTGGTGTTGGCCTCGGCGCGGTGTTTTCACAAGAAGTGAATGGCGAGGAACACCCAGTGGGCTATCTAAGCAGAAAACTTACGGAGGCAGAACAAAAATACAGTGTGGTTGAGCGAGAAGCCTTAGCTGTGAAGTGGGCCCTGGAAACCCTGCATTATTATTTACTAGGACGCTGATTTAGGCTAGTGACAGACCATTCACCCCTGACATGGATGTCCCAGGCAAAAGAGGGCAATGCGCGGGTGACGCGCTGGTTCTTGGCGTTACAAAATTTTAAATATTCAGTGGAGCACAGAGCAGGCATAGCGCATGGGAATGCAGACGCGTTGTCTAGAACGCACTGCTTGCTAAGTCATTGTGTCCGACCTCACGGGCTCGAACAGAGGGGGGGAGTATGTGAGATGCCGAGGGGAGAAGTACTAGAGAACAGGTATGTTTCCCCTCGGTTCATTTCATATGTCTCCATGTATTGATTGTCGAGCGGTTGGCCCATGCAAATAGGCTGGGAAAAGTTGGGAAAGTTATGTCTGGCTCAGCAATAAGTTAGTCACTGAAGCCTGTTTATTTCATTGTCATTTTGGGCTCAGTTTTTCCTGGAGCAATCAGTAGGAATGGCAGTGGGACTGGTTGCTCCCTTCTCCACATTCAATTCAGGGTTTTGATTCCTCACTGGATCAGCTGAAATAATCAGGAGGCATTCAGAACAGAGAGGCTGCTGAGGAGAGGTACAGGCTCATGGCTGCTGGGGCTGAAACTCCATACCTCCACTGGCTGTGCTGAGGAACCCACACAGTAAGAGAATACTGTTTTGTTTGTTACATAGGTTTATTTTGTAGTTAGCATTCTGTTGTTAGTTAGTGGCCAGACGGCCTTAGACGTTTATTTTCCTGTTTTTGCATGTGTAACACTGAGGGATAAGTGTACACAATAAACAAGGCAGTGGCCGTATCTGTTTGGAACCTGCCAGTCTGCTGCTGTCATCTGTGAATCCATAGCCACTCGCTTGGACCAAAGCAAAGATCCCAGCTGAGCTATATCCCCTGTCTCACAATACAGACAGATACACTGCTCTACTGCATACATACATACAGACAGACACACACATACTGCTCTGCTGCATACATACATATAGACACACACATACTGCTCTGCTTCATATATACATACATACATACATACATACATACATACATACATACATACATACAGACAGACACACATACTGCTCTGCTGCATATATACATACATACAGACATACACTGCTCTGCGGGGCTCACACACGCGGCTCTGTGGGGCCCACACACCTTGCTCTGCGGCCGGGGCCCACACACCTTGCTCTGCGGGGCCCACACACCTTGCTCTGCGGGGCCCACACACCTTGCTCTGCGGTGCCCACACACCTTGCTCTGCAGGGCCCATACACCTTGCTCTGTGGGGCCCACACATGCGGCTCTGTGGGGCCCACACACACAGCTCTGGGGGCCAGTACATATGGCTACGGGGAGGGGGGGCAGGGCATACATCTCATGGGGAGAAGCCCATACAGTTCACGGGGACCCATAAATTGGGGGGCGGGGGGCACATACAGATCGAGGGGGGGGGTGGAGGGGTGTACCACATACCGCTCAGGTCACGGTGGAGAGGGAGCCCACACAGCACCGGAGGGCAGTGCTGTCCTGGGGGTTGCTGGCTGTCACTGCTCCTCATCTTCATCTGTGGGACAGTGACTGGAGCAAGAAGCCCCGTGGTAGCTCCACCCACAGATGAAGTGCAAACAAGGAGGACGCAGTGGTCTGCATGCCTTAAAGGGACGGCAGCCGCAGATTCCTGCCGAGGACTGCGGTCACCGGAACTCGGCCCGGGGACAGCAGAACTGACGAGGCCGAGTGGGCTCCCCCAGCTCTCCAGGGCCCCGGCATTTGCCCGGGTGTGTCGGGTGCTGACACTGGCCCTATGTGTCTCTGTTTATAATTTTGTAAGTTGAATCAATTTACCATCTGTGACCCTTCTCTTCTTCAGCTTATCCCTGATTTATTTATTCAGATTGTTCGTGCTAAGTAGTTCTCCAAGTTGGATCTCAGGGGAGCCTAGAATCTGAGTAGAATCAGAGACGGGCATGAGTGAAAAACGGCCTTTAACATGCCTGAAGGGCATTATGAAAACTCAGGCTTTTTGGTTTAACAAATGCCCTCGTCGTTTTCCAACATTTTGTTAATGACATTTTCCATCACCTGGTGGATAGATTTCTGATACTATATCTTGTTGATATTTTCATCTATTCATCCGACCTCAAAACACATCATGTACACGTCCGGCAGGTGTTACAGGTATTAAGTGATAATAAACTGTATGCCAGGGAGGTACCTGGCCCAGATAGCGCCCACACCGAGATCAAAAGCACCCTATTGCACGCTCACCAGCCGATGACTCTTCAGGACCTCTGGACCTCTGCACTGAGAGGAGCCAAGGAGTCTTGTTTTAGGTGGCCCTACGGGGGGGACTCGCGTGTGTAGGGCTGAAAATAGTGTAGGAGTCCTGCTGGCTGCCCCCGCCTGATTCACCAGTGGGAGAAACCCCCTCTCCCCTTCATCAGCCATTTTCTATACTGGCGGTGAAAGCTGTTGGAATACTTATAGCTCCTAACTGAAACAAAGTGGAGATATTCTACCACCCTGTGGCTGTTTGAAATATTGCAGCTATATCATAATTGAACTTTTCTTCAATGTGTAGATGTGGAGATATATTTTGCAGCTGTTACCCCCCACTAATACGTGTGCAATGTGACTTCCTGTGGTCAGAAAATTTTTTAAAAAAAAGGGTGGGCAAGAAGTGTGGAGGGTTGGAGATGTGAATACAAATGTGCGCTACAATTAACACTTGCTCCAGCTTCTTTCTGTAGTTTATACGACTGTTCATTCAGTGGTGATCTTATGTGGTTAAGCCCCTTGCTGCACAAATATATATAATAAAAAGAGAGGGAAAGAGAAGTAGGTACAAATCTGAAGACTGCATAATACCCTGCCCTATGGGGAGATAAGGTATGCACACCAGTGACTATGTAAGGGGAATACATGAAATAGCAGAAACTGCTGTGTGAATACTGACTTGAAAAATCCAATAGCTATATGTAAGAGTGAAAATGGGAAAAATGGAATCTGCATTACTGCCATGAACATATGAATCAAGAGAAATTTAGCTACTGAATTGATCAATGCAATAGAGCCCCAACACTACGCCAAAGTATTTCTCTACGTTGGGGTCCCTAGCTTGTGTGTGTCCTCTCATGCAGTTAAAAAACTTACCGTGTATGGGAAGCTAAGACCCAGGCTATTTATGCGTATGATATGGATTGGCAATAGGTGTGGTTGGGGAGGGTTCACAAACGAAAAACTACTAACAAATAAGGAATAACGTTTGGAACACCATTCTAAGTCTGAACTGGGTGCAAAAACCTAAAAAAAACATCACTATGGGGAGATAAGGTATGCACACCAGTGACTATGTAAGGGGAATACATGAAATAGCAGAAACTGCTGTGTGAATACTGACTTGAAAAATCCAATAGCTATATGTAAGAGTGAAAATGTGAAAAATGGAATCTGCATTACTGCCATGAACATATGAATCAAGAGAAATTTAGCTACTGAATTGATCAATGCAATAGAGCCCCAACACTACGCCAAAGTATTTCTCTACGTTGGGGTCCCTAGCTTGTGTGTGTCCTCTCATGCAGTTAAAAAACTTACCGTGTATGGGAAGCTGAGACCCAGGCTATTTATGCGTATGATATGGATTGGCAACAGGTGTGGTTGGGGAGGGTTCACAAACGAAAAACTACTAACAAATAAGGAATAACGTTTAGAACACCATTCTAAGTCTGAACTGGGTGCAAAAACCTAAAAAAACCTAAAAAAACTCTCCCCATAGTGATGGTTTTTTTAGGTTTTTGCACCCAGTTCAGACTTAGAATGGTGTTCAAAACGTTATTCCTTATTTGTTAGTAGTTTTTCGTTTGTGAACCCTCCCCAACCACACCTATTGCCAATCCATATCATACGCATAAATAGCCTGGGTCTCAGCTTCCCATACACGGTAAGTTTTTTAACTGCATGAGAGGACACACACAAGCTAGGGACCCCAACGTAGAGAAATACTTTGGCGTAGTGTTGGGGCTCTATTGCATTGATCAATTCAGTAGCTAAATTTCTCTTGATTCATATGTTCATGACAGTAATGCAGATTCCATTTTTCACATTTTCCCTCTTACATATAGCTATTGGATTTTTCAAGTCAGTATTCACACAGCAGTTTCTGCTATTTCATGTATTCCCCTTACATAGTCACTGGTGTGCATACCTTATCTCCCCATAGTGATGGTTTTTTTAGGTTTTTGCACCCAGTTCAGACTTAGAATGGTGTTCCAAACGTTATTCCTTATTTGTTAATACCCTGCCCTGTCTGCCTTACATCCTGATTATGTGACGCCCCCCGCGCCAGCAGCCGAGCTGCTTGGATCCGGGTTCTCAGTGGCTCGAGGGTCTCCAGAACCGGGGGTCGTGCGGCCAGTCAAATGAAGGGGGTATTTACAAGAGAGGTTATAGAGTTTGTGACGCCACCCGTGGTATGTGGTAATTAGGAGTACCACTGCTGCAGTTGGGAGTACACGGGGATGATTGAATAGGGCAGCCAGGTGTTGTGACCCTCCACGGGTAGGGGAATACCCTGGGGCTCGGTGATGGTAGGGGAGTGCCGTTGGATGCAATGGGGTCACTTGGGTACTCACTCAGTCCATTAAGCTGACACTGACAACTGAATAAACCAAAGTTCCGGATACTGCTGCCGCTTAGGGGAGCTTAGTTCGAGTCCCGTCCCCAATGGTGCTGCCTGGTGATCTGTGACCTGCCTCCTGGCACTTAATTTACTTCTCTGTTGGTCCCGGTAGTATGAAACCTGCTGGGTCCCACTCCCCACTATGGCTAAGTGTGGGAGCTTGCTCTCAGAGTTCACGCTTGGGATTTTCTGAACCGTTTTAAGTGGAAAGTCCTATCCCCCTCGATGCGCTAGTACCCCGATTTTGGAGCGGGTGGGAACGAATCTTGAAGGCTTCATTCTCCTTGGGTAAATTGTCGGTTTGCCTGAAGCTACTCCCCGACTTAGGGTTCACGTACCCCGTCGTTCCTTGGTCCCAGCCCGGTGATGGTGCAAGGCCGCCGGCTGTCCTCCTCGACAGATCCGTGCCCCTTGCCACGATCTCCTGCGACCGGGGGTCCAGCTCCTCTAGGCACAGACCACCGTCTGCCACCTAGATTACTTCTCAGGAGCCATGCTCCTGACCTCCTCTCTCTTTCACTTCCAGACTTAACTCTCTCTTCTTGACACTCCTGATCCCCCTCTCCAACCCCCCAGGTGGGTGGCTCTATTCCACTCAAGCCGTCCACTGGTGTGTTTGGTGAGTGTGGTGCAGAGTGTATCTAGGGTTTGATTAGCTGATGTAGGCAACACCATGTAATTAGGGACCCTAAACCAAGAAGGAGGCGGATACTGCACGGGAGGGCAGATTGTGCAATACCCTGTGATGACCTGATAATCCAGGGGCGTCACATTCCCCCTTGGTTAAACATAGCTCGTCCTCGAGCTACAGAACATCAGAGGTTTATTATTATTTTTTTTCAAAACTGCAAAATAGAAAAGAAGAACATTTTTATTTACAAGGTTCATCCCACATTAGGGAGGCTTTGCACTTAAGTCCCTGTCACACACACAGATAAATCTGCAGCAGATCTGTGGTTGCAGTGAAATTGTGGACAATCAATGCCAGGTTTGTGGCTGTGTACAAATGAAATAATATGTCCATGATTTCACTGCAACCACAGATCTGCCAAAGATTTATCTCTGTGTGTGACGGGGCCTTTAAACGTTACGGTATTTTGAGTTCATCAAATCAACAGTGGAACGCTACCGGTTAAGTTAGTAGCAGAGGCTCAACCTGCTCTGTTGCAGCCTCTTCCTGCGACAGTCCAGTCCCAATGTCCCCGATCCCATTAACCCGCCACCCAAACAACCTGACCCGCTGCATACCTATTCGTGGGTCCGTGACCAGGTTAAGGTCCCGGGTGTTGCAAAAGACGACTCTGGTGGGCACAGGAGGTGCAACTAGTTACAATACACAAGTCTGTGTTGGTCACAACCAGTCCCATGACCATGGTCCATTTTTACTACTAAACATTGGTGCATAAATATAACGAAGTCCATACACCTGGTGCACACATTATATAATCTTCTTAATCAGGTGACTTTCTCGACTCATTTAAACCTTGTTGATTAAAACTCTGTTGTTTCATAACATTACTCTATATGGAAAATAACAAACTTTGTAAAACAATAAAAGAAAACACAGATACCTAACAGTTTATACTTTCACATGACAGGTACCGCTCACTTGGAGGCTGGTAATCAACGGCAGCGGCTGGTAGAACCTGCTCGTTAACCATAGCTAGCCTCTTCACATCTAGGGCATACCAACCCCGCTCACTCCAATGCCAAGTGTAGGTAACCACCTCCCCCGGCTCCAGGTTACGGCCCGGGTGTCCCCTCGGGAGATGTTGCTCTATATCTCTCCGGACAACAAACACCTCCTCCGAGAGGCTTGCTTCCCAGAGGAAACCCTATCCTTTGTCAGGGTCAAACCGCTTTACATGGCCCTTGCGTCATGGCCCTCTGACATGGAAGGTGGCCTTCCTCAAATGCTCCTTCTCTCTCCGGGCACGGGCAATAATCTCCCGTTGACGCTGATCTTGGGTTTTCATCTCCGGTCGCAGCTTTTGCGGGTGCCATTCCCAGTAGGTAGAGTCAGCGTCCGGCCTTGGCTCCCTAGCTGGCATAGGTTTTAGCTGTGCTTTTGTGGCCACAACAGGCGTTGGGATGCCGGTGGCGGACTGGCAGTTCCTCAGGCTCCACCTCCACCATTGTGAATAAAGGAACCGACTGCTCCGCAGCCGGGGTTGCAGAGTCCGGGTGCTCCGCCTCTAAGGACGGGCCCGGTGATGCGGCCGGGTCTGGTCGGGCCGGTGACGGGGTGACCGCTGCCGTGACTTGGTTGGGTGATGGGACCCGGAGCTCCGGAGCAGGCTTTTCATAGACTGGGGCTGAAGGTTCTGCTGCGATGGTAGGAATAGGCAGCTCGGTGTTCGCTGAGGATGGGGTTAGTGGCAGCGAAGTGTTTGCCGGGAGCGGGGGCGGTCTGGATCCCACAGCCGCATTGGACGGATTAGGGTAATCAACAGGGACTAGGCAACCGCTTAACCTCTCTTCACGTGGGATTTCGATCTCACGGGCTCGCACTGCCACCGCCAGGCTCCTAATCTTTTCCCTCCAGTGGTCCAGTATGAACAGGAACTGCGTCCGCATCCTTCTGCAAAGCTGCTCCATCTCTTCCTCAATCCAGGTTGCGGTCCCGGGAACAGCACATTCCGGTGACCAGCTCCGCTCAGCCGCCATCTTTCCTCTGCAGGGTCCAGGAACGTTATGGCAGAGTCCTGGCGTCCCTCCTTCTCTTCCGCTGCTACACTGCTACATGCCGTCATGCCCCCTCGGTTTTCGCCCCACCACTCACTCTGGTGCTGTGGCCCTCTGGGAACTTCTGGTTCCGGCTCACTCACAGGACGAAGGGCGGGGCTTCTACTTTGCGCGCTTTTGTGGAGAAAATGGTGTTTTGGCACCAAAAGATGGCGGAAGATGGCGGGAAACAGGAATTTTGACTCGTGGTTTCGAATTATAAGGCGCACGTCACCCAGGTAAGTGGGTCCTGCTCGTATCCTGTTCGTGACACCAGGAATTTGAGGTGTGCCGCCCCCGTGCTAGTGTGATGCTCTGGACTATCCAGGTAGACACAGACAGGCCCATGCACAAACAACAGTCCCCTAAAAAGGTAACAGCAGCCAACCTAAAAATCCTGAGTCATCCCTCTCAGACTTTGATGTTCACACCCGGGGGTGGAGCCAGGTGGTTGGCCACGCCCACCAAGGAGTTCGGATGGCCTGAGGCGGGAAAAGCAGAGAGTTGGAGTTAGGGAGAGTTGAAGTTAGGAAGGTGAAAGGAGAGGAGTTAGAGGAGGAACGTCAGTCAGGGATCTGGGTCGTAGCCCGAATATCCTGTGGCTAGGAGGCAGACGGTGGTTGCTGCCTGCAAGAGCCGGGAAGACAGCTGGTGGAACCGTAAGGGATCGGGACAGGGTAGTGGCCCGCCGGTACCAAACCGGGGAAACAACTGTAAACCGGAGCACCAGGAGGGGTACTCAGACCCAGAACGAGGTCCAGAAGCCACTGAACCACGTCGAATTTACTGATTGAGGTCTCGACCTTAGGTTTTTTCCCGTCCCAAGACCCGAAAGATGGCAACAGCCCACCGAGGGTGATAGAATGCCACCGCACAGGCAGAGAGATCCCATGGGCCAGTGCCTGCGGGCAAACGGACTCCTCCGACACATACACGCCGGGGAGCGGACTCCCGTCACTGAAGCGCAGGCAGTCAAAATCTACAAAAGAGGTGCAGGAGAAAGGCGGGAACCACCAAACCGGGTGGGGGACCAGACGCAGCCGGCTGCGGGCACCGACCACCATCCTTTTGGTTTACCAGAGACTCTGGTGTATCTGTCATAGTGAGTACAACAGTGCCACCGGCAGCGCACCGCCCTGCACCGCCCAGCCACACACTTCCCAAACGGGTTCCGGGACCACCATCCCTGCCCACGGAGGGGTTAACATCTTGCTGCACGACCATCTTCCCCGGGTCCCCCGTAATTGCAGCGGTGGTTTCTACACCTTCACCTCGTCCCGTGCGTGGTGACACGAACTCAAAACACGGCTCCGGCCGTACACCTACCTAACCACCACCCCCCCATGGAGATCACCAGCAACCCCCTTGCAGAGTGACGTGACCCCCGGGTCCGGAGGTGCTCAAGCCACCCACCAAATGAGCCCGGACCCGAGCGGCTCGGCTGCGGCCGAGCGCGGGGCGGTACACTAGCAGCCGAGCTGCTCCGATCCGGGTTCTCAGTGGCTCGAGGGTCTCCGCACCAGGGAGTCGTGCGGCCACTCAAATGAAGGGGGGTATTTACAAGGGAGGTTATAGAGTTTGTGATGCCACCTGTGGTATGTGGTAATTTTGGAGTACCACTGCTGCAGTTGGGAGTACCCGGGGATGATGGAATGGGGCAGCCAGGTGTTGTGACCCTCCACGGTTAGGGGGATATCCCGGGGCTCGGTGATGGTAGTGGAGTGCCGTTGGATGCAATGGGGTCACTTGTGTACTCACTCAGTCCATTAAGCTGACATGGACAACTGCATAAACCAAAGTTCTGGATACGGCTGCCACTCAGGGGAGCTTAGTTAGTGTCCTGTCCCCAATGGTGCTGCCTGGTGATCCGTGACCTGCCTCCTGGCACTAAGTTTACTTCTCTGTTGGTCCCAGTAGTATGAAACCTGCCGGGTACAACTCCCCACTATGGCTAAGTGTGGGAGCTTGCTCTCAGGGTTCACGCTTGGTATTTTCTGGACCGTTTTGAGTGGAAAGTCCTATCCCCCTTGTTGCGCTAGTACCACGATTTTGGAGAGGGTGGGAACGGATCTTGAAGGCTCAATTGTCGGATTGCCTGAAGCTACTCCCCGACCTAGGGTCCACGTACCTCGTTGTGCTTTGGTCCCAGCCCGGTGATGGTGCAAGGCCGCCGGCTGTCCTCCTCGACAGATCCTTGCCCCTTGCCACGATCCCCTGTGACCGGGGGTCCAGCTCCTCTAAGCCCAGACCACCGTCTGCCATCTAGATTACTTCCCAGAAGCCCTGCTCCAGACCTCCTCTCTCTTTCACTTCCAGACTCAACTCTCTCTTCTTGACACTCTTGACCCCTCCTCTCCAACCGCCCAGATGGGCGGCTCTATTCCACTCAAGCCGTCCACTGGTGTGTTTTGTTGGGTGTGTTGCAGAGTGTTTCTAGCGTTTGATTAGCTGATGTAGGCAACACCATGTAGTTAGGGACCCTAAACCAAGAAGGAGGTGGATACTGCACAGGAGAGCAGATTGTACAATACCCTGTGATGACCTGATAGTCCAGGGGCATCACAATTACCCATCTAAGGAAGCAGAATATTAGAGAAAGACAATAGAGGTTTTTCACCAGAGGAGTCGATAGCGGTATCAGACCGACAACTGGTCTAACTGGTACCTTCATTCTTCATGGCTGCTAGGTAACTGAAGCACTGGAATATGTACTGTGCTTGGTTGCAGAACTGCCTGATATCCATCTCCAATGCAAGAGCAAGAGCTGTCTCAGTCAATACAAGATGCCTGGCGTGCAAGTAGGAGAACTAAGGAAGTGCAGGGTTGTGTAACCGGGATAATCGTAACTCTGGGGGCCCTGTGAAGCACAATACCCATGGTGCAGTAAGAAGAACCACAGCACAATGTACACTCTCAAAATTAGCAAACTTTGCAAAACCTGCGTGTGGTGTGCAGTCTCAAGGGTGCTTTACACGCTGCGACATCGCTAGCGATTGCTAGCGATGTTGCAAGCGATAGCACGCACCCCCGTCGTTCGTGCGACATTTGGTGATCGCTGCCGTAGCGAACATTATCGCTACGGAAGCGTCACACGCACATACCTTTTCAGCGACGTCGCTGTGACCGCCGAATAATCCCTCCTTCAAGGGGGAGGTGCGTTCGGCGTCATAGCGACGTCACTGCGGCGTCACTAAGCAGCCGCCCAATGGCAGAGGAGGGGAGGAGATGAGCGGCCGGAACATGCCGCCCACCTCCCTCCTTCCTCATTGCCGGTGGAAGGCATGTAAGGAGATGTTCGTCGTTCCTGCGGTGTTACACGTAGCGATGTGTGGTGCCGCAGGAACAACGAACAACCTCGCTACTGATCAGACAACGATTTTTGGTAAATGAACGACATGTCACAGACCAACGATTTTTAACTCTTTTGCGATCGTTTAATGTCGCTACTAGCTGTCACACGCTGCAATGTCACTGACGATGCCGGATGTGCGTCACAAACACCGTGACACCGACAATATATCGTTAGCGATGTCGCCACGTGTAGAGCACCCTTTAGAATTGGGGAAGCCCTCCGGATCAAAGGGAAAAAGGCTTGATCCAGTGTAAAGTGGGAATTTAGAGGAAACTACATTATCTAAAACTTACACAGAAACGACCTCTAGTCTGGACTGTGATACTCAATTTGATGAAGAAACCCAATCTTAAGGGTGCTTTACACGCTGCAACATCGCTAACTGTAGATCGTCAGGGTCACGTCATTAGTGACGCACATCCGGCGCCGTTAGCGACATCGCAGCGTGTGACACCAAGGAGCGACGATCAACAATCACAAAAACGTCCAAAATCGTTGATCGTTGACACGTCGCTCCTTTTCATAATATCGTTGCTGCTGCAGGTACGATGTTGTTCGTCGTTCCCGCGGCACCACACATCACTATGTGTGACACCGCAGGAACGACGAACATCTCCTTACCTGCATCCACCGGCAATGAGGAAGGAAGAAAGTGGGCGGGATCTTACGCCCGCTCATCTCCGCCCCTCCACTTCTATTGGACGGCTGCCGTGTGACGTCGCTGTGACGCCGCACGAACCGCACCCTTAGAAAGGAGGCGGTTCGCCGGCCAGAGCGACGTCGCAGGGAACGTAAGTCCATGTGACGGGTGTAACCCATGTTGTGCGCCACGGGCAGCAATTTGCCCGTGTCGAACAACCGACGGGGGTGGGTACACTCGCTAGCGATCTCGCAAATCCCACCAAGGACAACATCTGCAAGGAGTTTGTATGTTCTCCCCGTGTTTGTGGGGGTTTCACCCGTGTACTCTAGTTTCCTCCCACAATCCAAAGACCTAATGATAAGGAATTTAGATTGTGAGCCCCAATGGGGACAGTATTGTTCATGGTCTGTATGTAAAGATGCGGTGAAATTAATAGCGCTGTATAAGTGAATAAATGTTATCTTGTTATTAGTGATGTCTTTAAAGCCATTACAAGTTGTAACTCTGCTCTCTCCACTCTTAAGTGGGATCACTTAAAGAAGGTTTCTCCTTAGTGAGGTAAGATTTCAGAAAAGTAAATTAACTAATTGTGGAAGTTGAAAATAGGGTCAGTGACCTAGAGGATAAGCTACCGGGTCTAAACAAGGTCACAAACACAGCATGACAACCAAATAGCAATACTGATGGCAAAAACAGATGATTTAGAGAACCACTCAAGGAGAAATAATGCCAGGATTGTAGGTGTCCCGGAAAGAGTGGAAGGTACCAACCCTACAGAATACTTTAAATGCTGGCTAAAAAAGGTGTTTGGCCCTGATAATAGATTGCCATTTTATGCAATTGAACTAGGTCCCAACCCGCCCATTACCACCAGGCAGGGCAAGATTAAGGTTGGTGGGGGCCCTTTGGCGAACAATCTGGTGGGGGCCCAATAACGTCAGAGCTCACGCAGCCAGCCAGAGCACACCCGCTAGTCACGCGCAGAACGAGGCTCTGAGAGGTGTATTGAGTTGGGACCTCTGGCCCACTCCATGAAACATTGACACAGCCGGCAGGTCACAAATCACAGGAGACCAACCAGAGTGGCAGCGATAGAAGTCTCCTGAATGTGTAGCGCCCCTGATCCACTCAGAGCACTACAGGGAACTGCATCCTCACGGGGATGCAGGACCTACCCCCTGGGACCTGGAACACCAGTGCCAGAAACACCCACACACACCAAAATCCTAGTTGCCACTCCACACCAGGGGGCACTTCCTAGTCAGATAAGGAGATGGCCACCTAGAGGGTGGAGCCAGACCAGGGAACTAGACAGCCTGGTGGGAGGGGAGAAGGCAGAGAAGCAGTAGAAGTGAAAGTAGAAAGACGTGCCTGAGAGCACAGGAGAGTGGGCGTCAGGCAGGTACACCTGAGTACCACTGGGACCAGAGCACGCACGGGGCCCTAGGACAGGCGACAGTTTCAGACGACCTGGCAAATACCTGCACAGTGAGGGGACCTGCACGAACCTCACTGACTCACAAATCCACGGGCACCAGCAGTAAAGCAAGGATCAGCATTCGGACACGTACCTCCCTACAGGGTCCACACTGCCCGCCGTACGAAAAGGAGACTGACACCGAAAAGGGACAGTCGGGGCACCAAAAGCTTCACGCTATGGGGACCCAACCATACTGAGAGTGCCGGGGACAGAGCAACCGAGTCATCAACTGGCACTGGAAGTACAGGGACCTGAACCAGCCATCCAAGGGTCCGGAGTGAGTAGAGACTGTTGTTTACAATCCATGGTGTGGTCTCCCTTATTACTCTGTCCTACATCCCCAAGTCTCAGCCTGGCCTACCACCACAGCTGCCATTACAACCAGCCCTGGGAGTAAACCACTTCAGCAGCGGCGGTTCCACAATATTAAGCGCAACCTGCAGGTGGCGTCACATAAATGACTTTATTCTCCCCTGTAAATACTCCCCATTAAAATGCACCCAGGGCACGGGACAGGGTAACGGCCACGAAAGTGACATTCCCCAGCTAAACACTGCCCGGGACCGAGTACCCCATTCCCTGGGTGACACAAATGTGAGTATAATACAGGGGTCAGGGGACATAAATTTATAGCATCCCTCTAGCATCATACACTCTCCATATTCCCCCAGCATCATACAACTCACAAATCACACCACATGGTAAACCCCAGCATTGTATGTCTAAAACCCCCCCATCAGGCATCGCCTCCAACATCGTACCCCTCAAATGCCGCCCCCCAGCATCATAGCCCCTAAAATCCCCACAGGATTTTACACCCTCCAAATCCCACCACAGGCATCCCCCAGCATCATACACCGCCCTAAATCCTCCCAGCTTCCTATACCTCTCCAAATTCCATCACAGATAAACCGCCAGCATTGTACATCACTCCAAATCCCACTGCAACCTCAAATGCCACAACAGGAATCCTCTCCAGCATCGTACACCCCCAGCATTGCACCACCCCTCAAATCCCCCCCATCCACCAGAGGCACCCCCACAGCATTATACACCCTCCCCAAAAAATCCCACTGCAGGCATACCCACAGAGTCGTACACCATCCAAATACCACCGCAGGCATCCCCCCAGTGTGATACACCGCCCAAATGCCACTGTAGGCATTCCCCGCAGCACCGTACACCACCCAAATCCTACAGCTGGCATCCCCCCAGCGTCGTACAATGCCCAAATCCCACCGCAGGCATCCCCCCAGTGTCGTACACCGCCCAAATTCCGCCACAGGCATTCCCCCCAGCATCGTACACCACCCAAATCCTGCCGCAAGCATTCCCCCAGCATCATACACCGCCAAATCCCACCGCAGACATCCCCCCAGCGTCGTACACCTCCGAAATCCCGCCGCAGGCATTCCCCACAGCATCGTACACCACCCAAATCCCACCGCAAGTATTCCCCCCAGTGTTGTACACCTCCACAACTCCTAGTGCAAGCATCCCACCAGCAATGTACACCCCCTACAAATCCCATCACAGGCAAACCCACAGCATTGTACACTACTCCAAATCCAACTACAAGCTCCCCCATCATACACCCCTCAAATCCCCAGCATTGTACACTGACCCACAAGCATTATATAACCCCTGCAAATCCCACCAGAGGAGCCCCCAGCGGCATCGCATCAGCCCCCCACCCCACCAGAGGAGCCTCCAGCGGCACCGCATCAGCCCTCCACCCCACCAGAGGAGCCCCCAGCGGCATTGCATCAGCCCCCACCCCACCAAAGCAGCCCTCAGCAACATCGCATCAGTCCCCCATCCCACCAGAGGAGCCCCCAGCGGCATCAGATTAGCCCCCCACCCCACCAGAGGAACCCACTGCGGCATCAAATCAGCCCCCCACCAAAGGAGCACCCAGCAGCATCAGATAGCCACCCACCCCACCATAGGAGGCCCCAGCGGCATCAGATCAGCCCCCTCACCCCAAAGAGGAGCCCCCAGCTACATCAGATCACCCCCCCACCCCAGAGAGAAGTCCCCAGCTGCATCAGATCAGCCCCCCCACCCCAGAGAGGAGCCACCAGCATTAACCCCCTCCCACAAACAGTCCCCCAACATAAAACCTTATCCACCGAAAAAAATAAAGAACTCCCGTTTTTCATGCTGAGCCCAGTAATCATGCTCTGTGCAGGAGACAATGTCACTCATGGCCGCTTTCCTGGGAAATGAGAACAGAGCCTCCACAAATGGCAAACTGCAGGAGGCAATGGTTTCGCTCTGGGAAATCAGAACACGCCCCTAACAAGTGGCGGAAATGATGTCATGTCGGGAAGGAGCCCGTACATTCTAGCAGATGGAACCCCAACCTTTTTTACCTCAAGAGCCACATTCGACTTTGAAAGTTGCTTGAGAGCCACATTGTAGAGCTGAAGACATAGTCAAAGCCAATTTAGCAGTACAAAACAGATAACAACAATTGGAAATAAAGAATCTTCCCCATATTGATATCAGACAGAAAAAGTAACCTCCATACACAACACAATCCACTATACTAAGACCAATAATATCACATACAAGTGAGAAATACTGCCACACCATGATCAGATAACATATTACCACCACATCGTGACCGAATACAGGCACATACAAGAGGGAAATACCATGACACTATGATCAGACAACATACTACCAACACATAGTGATCAAATACAGCCACATACAAGAGAGAAATACCACCACACTATAATTAGTCCACATAGTAACTGAATACTACCACATACAAGGGAGAAATACCGTAACACTATGACCAGACTACATAATGAACAAATAGTACCACACACAATAGACAAATGCCACCACACCATGACCAGACACATATTACTACCACACCGGGACGTATAATACTACAATCATGATCATGAATAAAAAACACAACACTAATAACTAGTGATGAGCGAGCATGCTTGTAACTACTCGGTACTCGCACGAGTATCGCTGTACTCGGGCTGCTCGGCGGGGACCGAGTAATCTCGCGATACTCGTGCTGTACTCGTGGTCTTCATTTCTGCATGTTGGCGCTCTTTTGAGAGCCAGCCCTCATGCAGGGATTGGCTGGCAGACCACTGCAATGCCACAGCCCTGTTAGTTGTGGAATTGCAGTGATTGGCCGGCCTGCACAGCGTGACCGAGCCTTTATACCGGCCGGCGCGCTGTGCTCTGCTCACAGCTATCCAGACAGTCAGTGCAGGGAGAGTGTCGCTGATTCAGGGAAAGCTTTGCGGCCCTTTATAGTTAGTTCCGGAGCAGGGCTGCAAACAGTGTGACCAGAAGTCCTTCTCAGGACTATTCTAGTTGTATACAGGCAGGCAGGGTATAGCCAGGTCGGAGTACAGTAGCAGAGTCCTTCTCAGGACTATTGTTGCTATATACAGGCAGGGTATAGCCAGGTCGGAATACAGGCTAGTGACCAGAAGAGTCCTTGTCAGGACTATTGTAGCAGTATACAGGCAGGCAGGCAGGCAGGGTATATAGCCATTCCTAGTGGTGACCGTATACCAGCCTTCATCATATCTGGGGCTGGTGTACACAGTCTAAAACAGTCCAGATAGTGTCAGACTTCTCAGTAATTGTCGCTCCTAAAAACCAGTTAGGTTCTTATTGCGTCCGTGCTTGCATTTAAAAACAGCACGTGTGTGTCTGTCGGTGGCAGCGTACAGGTGCACGTTTTGCACAAACTATTATATAACGCACAAGTCTAGTGTATAATACACGTCAGTCAGCAGTGTCTGATAGTGTCAGACTTCTCAGTAATTGTCGCTCCTAAAAACCTGTTAGGTTCTTATTGCGTCCGTGCTTGCATTTTAAAAACCGCACGTGTGTGCCTGTTGGTGGCAGCGTACAGGTGCACGTTTTTCACAAACTATTATATAACGCACAAGTCTAGTGTATAATACACGTCAGTCAGCAGTGTCTGATAGTGTCAGACTTCTCAGTAATTGTCGCTCCTAAAAACCAGTTAGGTTCTTATTGCGTCCGTGCTTGCATTTAAAAACCGCACGTGTGTGCCTGTTGGTGGCAGCGTACAGGTGCACTTGTGTGCGTTTTTCACAAACTATTATATAACGCACAAGTCTACTGTATAATACACGTCAGTCAGCAGTGTCTGATAGTGTCAGACTTCTCAGTAATTGTCGCTCCTAAAAACCTGTTAGGTTCTTATTGCGTCCGTGCTTGCATTTAAAAACCGCACGTGTGTGCCTGTTGGTGGCAGCGTACAGGTGCACTTGAGTGCGTTTTTCACAAACTATTATATAACGCACAAGTCTACTGTATAATACACGTCAGTCAGCAGTGTCTGATAGTGTCAGACTTCTCAGTAATTGTCGCTCCTAAAAACCTGTTAGGTTCTTATTGCGTCCGTGCTTGCATTTAAAAACAGCACGTGTGTGTCTGTCGGTGGCAGCGTACAGGTGCACGTTTTGCACAAACTATTATATAACGCACAAGTCTAGTGTATAATACACGTCAGTCAGCAGTGTCTGATAGTGTCAGACTTCTCAGTAATTGTCGCTCCTAAAAACCAGTTAGGTTCTTATTGCGTCCGTGCTTGCATTTAAAAACAGCACGTGTGTGGCAGTCGGTGGCAGCGTCAGGCTCCATATTGTCCCTGGATAGAGACGTGCATGATGGCCTGTAAACATGAAGTGCCCATTGTAAGGAAGTGGGTCTATTGTAGTATAGCCCTTAGGCAGGGCAGCCAAAAATTTGGAGGCTCCACATTGTCCCTGGATAGAGATGTGCATGAGGGCCTCAAAACATTGTTCCCATTGCAAAGGAGCGGGTCTCCTGTCGTTGTAATGCCCATTCAGAAAGAATGGGCGAAAAAATTTACCACTGGGGGTATACCTGAAACAACGGCTTAACTATTGTAACGGTCACCATGATGGCGCATGAGGAGAAGGAGGAGCAGTCCAGCGATTAGCCAAAGTCCAGAAGTGTGTTACCATGGGTGAGTGGAGGTACATGGCAAATTCCCGTTACAAACTTTAAATTCCGCTGTCATTTGCTGGTGGTGTGTGGTGAAGTCTGGCCAAATCCAACCCTTGTTCATCTTGATCAGAGTCAGCCTGTCAGCATTTACAGTTGACAGGCGGGTGCGTTTATCTGTAATGATTCCACCTGCGGCACTAAAAACACACTCTGACAAAACGCTAGCGGCAGGGCAGGCCAGGACTTCCAAGGCGTAGAGAGCCAATTCATGCCACGTGTCCAGCTTGGATACACATTAATTGTAAGGCACAGAGGAATGTCGGAGTACAGTTGTTTGATCTGCAAGGTACTCCTTGAGCATCTGGCCAAACTTAGGATTTCTTGTGGCACTACCCCTCACCTCAGGGGCTGTGGTATGTGAGGGGCTGAGAAAACTGTCCCACATCTTAAAGACTGTTCCCCTACCTCTGGCGGATTGGACTTGTGCCCCTCTCGGCTGTACGCCTTGGTTGTCCACTGATTCCTGACCTATGCCGCTAGCGTTTTGTGAGGGGAATGCTTTGCCTACTTCCGTGACTATGGCCTTCTGGAACTGCTGCATTTTGCCTGACCTCTCCGCCTCGGGAATAAGAGACATAAAGTTCTCCTTTTAGCGTGGGTCTAACAGTGTTACCAACCAGTAATGATTGTCGGCCAAGATGTTCTTAACGCGAGGGTCACGAGACAGGCAGCTTACCATAAAGTCAGCCATGTGTGCCAGACTCTTAACAGCCATCACTTCAGTATCCTGACCAACACGATGACTGAACATGCTGTCCTCCTCCTCCTCCTCCTCATCATCTACCCTGTCCTCTGGCCAGCCACGCTGAACCGAGGATATGACTGCATGTCATATCCTCAATTTGGCCAGAGAGTTGCTCCATGTCTTCATCCTCCTCCTCATCATAGTCCTCCACTGCACGTTGTGATGAGACGAGGCTGGGCTGTGTGTTATCACCCACACCCACTACTGTTTCTTGCTCAAACTCATCGCGCTCCGCCTGCAATGCATCATGGTTGTTTTTTGAGCAGAGACCATTTTAGAAGGCAGAGAAGCGGTATGGTGACGCTAATAATGTCGTCATCGCCGCTCACCATCTTGGTGGAGTCCTCAAAGTTTTGGCGGATGGTGCATAGGTCGGACATCCATCTCCACTCCTCAGGTGTTATGTGTGGAGTTTGACCCATTTCCCGACGGCTTAGGTGATGCAGGTACTCAACAACTGCCCTCTTCTGCTCACATATCGTGACCAACTTGTGCAGAGTTGAATTCCAACGCGTGGGGACATCACACACCAGTCTGTGTGCCGGAAGATGCAAACGGCGTCTTAAGCCGGCAAGGCCGGCTGAAGCAGTAGGTGACTTTCGAAAATGTGCAGACAGGCGGCGAACTTTTACCAGCAGATCAGACAGCTCTGAGTATGACTTTAGAAACCGCTGAACCACGAGGTTGAGCACATGGGCCACGCATGGAACATGTGTCAGCTGGCCTCGCCTCAAAGCCGCCACCAGGTTCCGGCCATTGTCACACACGACCTTTCCTGGCTTTAGGTTCAGAGTTGTGAGCCAGTGATCTGCCTGCTGTTTCAGAGCTGTCCACACCTCTTCTGCATTGTGGGGTTTGTCACCTATGCAGATTAGCTTCAGCACTGCCTGTTGCCGCTTCGCCGAGGCAGTGCTGCAGTGCTTCTGTGTCGCCCTGGACAAGCCAGGGGCCACAGAGCACAACACTTAAACACCCCACACTCCCTGCAGGCATATCATAGTCAAAACACAAAATCCTTGTTGCCTTCCCCAGGGGCTGTTGTCCACACCAGGGTGTGGAGCCAGGCGGTTGGTCTCCACCCACCGAGGAGGAGGGAAAACACAGGCAGTGAGAGTTAAGCTAAGGAAGTGGAAGAAGGAAAGTAGTAGAGAGGAGAAAAGTGACAGCAAAGAGCCTGAAGTTGGTCCGGGTGTGTGGCCCGGACAGGACAGCAAGGTTGGCAGGATGTGGTGACCGTCTGCAGTGGAGACCGATTGGAGTCTGCCGTAAGGACCGTGGACGGGTGGTGACCCGGCCGTACCGGACCGGTATACAAAGAGAAGCCAGCACCATTGGCAGAGGACTTTCGGATCCCGGCAAGGCTTGGTGTCGCCGTGAATTTGCCAAATCCGTTAGTGAAGGGGACCTCAGGGTTTCCAAACAGCCAAGTCCAGATAGAAGGCAACCGTCCAACCGTGAAGGGGAGACACCGCCACCGCCAAGGGCAACCGTCTCCCAGGGCCAGCGCCTGTGGGCAAAAGGGGCTCCTCCGGCCCATATCCAGGTCGGGGAGTGGGTTACCGTTGGGAAACCATCACTACCAACACTTAACTTAGGTGCAGGGAGAGACAGTCATCACTAACCTGCAGGGAGGAACAACCGCAGCCGTCCGAGGGACCCGTCCATCCAGCCACTTGTTTTACCGTGAACTGTGTCATCATCATTGGGCTGAGTGAGTACCTCCGTGCCGTGCGGCACAGCGCTGCCCCTGCGACCCTGCACCTCATCAGGCCCCGCAACCCGCCTGTCATCCATCTCTACCCCATCACCAGGCCCCGGGACAACCAACCCCCCTACCCACGGAGGGGAGAAATAACAACAAAGCTGCTCCCTGTCACAGGCTCCCGGGATCCCCGTCCAGAGCAGCGGTGGTGTCCACACAATCACCACAACCGTGGGTGGCGTCACGGACAATATCCCCAAAACCCAAACCACCCCTTTTCACTCACGGGCGAGTAGCGCCGCTCGAGTCCCCGGGATCCGGCCATCGCTCGAGCCAACGAGCAGCAGCAGCCGTAGAGCAGCGTCAGCCGGACCCGAGCAGTGGGAGAGCGCACCGTCCCCTCCTCCGCCCGCGACACTTCCAGCTTGGGACTGGTGTGGAGGGTAAAGTGGATCAGGATGCGCAGGAGGAGGAGGAGGCTGAGGGGCATGACATTCCGGAGCTGTAGAGTGTGTGTGAAACCCTGACTGAGGTAGGGCCTGCAAAACTTGGTGTGTGAAGGACGTGTTCCGTCCCTCGCTCAGACTGGGTCCCAGCTTGCACAATATTAACCCAGTGTGACGTCAACGAGATGTAGCGCCCTTGCCCACATGCACTTGTCCACGTGTCTGTGGTTAGGTGGACTTTGGCTGAAACAGCGTTGTTCAGGGCACGTGTGATGTTTTGTGACACGTGGTTATGCAATGCGGGGACGGCACACCGGGAGAAATAGTGGCGGCTGTGGACCGAGTAACGTGGGACAGCTGCCACCATCAGGTCGCGGAATGCTTCTGTCTCAACCAGCCTAAAAGGCAACATTTCCAGCGCAAGCAGTCGCGAAAAGTTAGCATTTAGAAGTGTGGCATGTGGGGCGTTGGCAGTGTATTTGCACCTGCGTTCAAAGGTTTGCTGAATGGATAACTGAACGCTGCGCTGGGACAAGGACGTGCTTGATGATGGTGTTATTTCTGCGTGGGTAACTGCAGGTGCATGGCCGGAGGAGGCTTGTTCGCAGGCAGCATGGACAGGGGATTGGCTCGCATGCACAACCAGCGAAGACGTAGCAGTGACATCAGCAAGCACTGCTCCTCGACTCTGTTGTACTTCCCACAAAGTCGGGTGCTTGGCTGACATGTGCCTGATCATGCTGGTGGTGGTCAGGCTGCTAGTTTTGGTACCCCTGCTGATGCTGGCATGGCAGGTGTTGCAAATGGCCTTTTTAGAATCATCTGGAGCCAACTTAAAAAACTGCCAGTGTCAGAGTTCCGGGTTTTCCAGTTTTCTTTTGAAAGAGCTTTGTTAACATGGAGTTTTCTGTTCTGTTGCCCTACTTCCTGTCCATCTGTTTAAAAGCCGCCCCTAAAGCTTAGTCCAGTGCCTGAGTATACTGCTTCCTGTGTGCTCCTGCCCTGCTGCTTTTGGTTCCTGATTGTTATTCGGATCCTCTTGGAAAACAACAGACACCGACTCTAGACTTCATCTGGTATCATCTAGCTGTGCCCGGACTCCGTTTGCCGTCTTTGGTCGGCACTTCTGCCCGGTTCCTTCCGTTTAATACCACTCTGGACTCACATCACGTACGGACATTTTTGGACTTACCTATTGCCCTTTTGTGTCCCGGCTGCTGCGCATTTAGGGCTTCTGGGGTGATTGCCAGACAGTCCCTGTATAGGGGTTCGCTCTTGGTGGTCTCCCTGGGGGAGTCCGGTGCGCGGTCCCGGGAATTCCCTTTCGCTCCGTCCCTGGAAGGTATTTCCTGTATTTATGTTCTACTGTGTTTTTGTTCCGTTTATGTACATATTTGCTGGTTGCATATTATAAACGTCTTGCACCAAGAACTCGTCTCTGGTTGTCATTGCCCTAACGCAATCGAAATCCTCAATACATACAATAGTATTACAGCCAGACTCGGGAAGACCTAACATTTGTACAGGCACCTTGTGTCGTGTTGTTCCGGGGAACAGTTGCCTGACGTCTGCCTGGGGCCACCACTCTGCTTCTTACTGCCTGTTGGGATGCTACGCCTTCCTCCCCCTGTGCACTGCTGTCCTCGCTCTGCATATCCTCCTGCCAGGTTGGGTCAGTTACTGGATCATCCACCACGTCGTCTTCCTCTTCCGCACCCTGCTCCTCCTCCTGACTTCCTGACAATTGTGTCTCATCATCGTCCACCCCTTGTTGAGACACGTTGCCAACTTCGTGAGAACGTGGCTGCTCAAATATTTGGGCATCTGTACATACAATCTCGTCATGGCCCACTTCAACAGGAGCTGGCGAGAGGCCAGAATTTGTGAATGGAAACGTGAACGAACAGCTCTTCCGAGTGTCCAAGTGTGGGATCAGTAATGTCCGTGGACGTGTACTCGGCCTGGTGGTAGGAAGGAGGATCAGGTTCTGAAATGTGCAGTGCAGTATCACGGCTACTGACACTTGACCGTGTGGAAGACAGAGTGTTTGTGGTGGTGCCAATCTGACTGGAAGCATTATCCGCTATCCAACTAACAACCTGTTGACACTGGTCTTGGTTCAAGAGCGGTGTACTGCTGCGGTCCCCAAGAATTTGGGACAGGACGTGCGAGCGACTAGATGTGGCCCTTTGTTGTGGCGAAATTAGAGCTTGCACACAACCTCGGTCTCTGCCTGCACCACCATCACGTCCACTTCCTTGTTCGTTGACAACGCCCTTGCGCATTTTGCAATGCTGTGCTGATGTGTATTCACTAGACTTGTGCGTTATATCCAAGTTTTTGCAAAACTCACACAAATGCAGCGGAAAGCTGCCACCAACAGGCACACACGTGCGTTTTTTAAATGCAAGCACGGAGGCACTAAGAACCTAACAGGTCTCTATCCAGGGACAACGTGGAGCCTCCCAATTTTTGGCTGCCCTGCCTAAGGGCTATACTATAATACACCCACTTCCTGACAATGGGCACTTCAGGTTTACAGGCCCTCATGCACGTCTCTATCCAGGGACAACGTGGAGCCTCCCAATTTTTGGCTGCCCTGCCTAAGGGCTATACTACAATAGACCCACTTCCTTCCAATGGGCACTTCAGGTTTACAGGCCCTCATGCACGTCTCTATCCAGGGACAACGTGGAGCCTCCCAATTTTTGGCTGCCCTGCCTAAGGGCTATACTACAATAGACCCACTTCCTTCCAATGGGCACTTCAGGTTTACAGGCCCTCATGCACGTCTCTATCCAGGGACAACGTGGAGCCTCCCAATTTTTGGCTGCCCTGCCTAAGGGCTATACTACAATAGACCCACTTCCGTACAATGGGCACTTCAGGTTTACAGGCCATCATGCACGTCTCTATCCAGGGACAATGTGGAGCCTCCCAATTTTTGGCTGCCCTGCCTAAGGGCTATACTATAATACACCCACTTCCTGACAATGGGCACTTCAGGTTTACAGGCTCTCATGCACGTCTCTATCCAGGGACAACGTGGAGCCTCCCAATTTTTGGCTGCCCTGCCTAAGGGCTATACTACAATAGACCCACTTCCTTCCAATGGGCACTTCAGGTTTACAGGCCCTCATGCACGTCTCTATCCAGGGACAACGTGGAGCCTCCCAATTTTTGGCTGCCCTGCCTAAGGGCTATACTACAATAGACCCACTTCCTTACAATGGGCACTTCAGGTTTACAGGCCCTCATGCACGTCTGTATGCAGGGGCATTGGTGAACCTCACAATTTTGGACTGCCCTGGCAAAGGAAAATACTACAAAGACTCACTTCCTCAAAATGGGCACATTAGACTCAAGAGGCCTTCATGTACGTCTCTTCTCAGGGACATCGGAGTGCCACACAATGTTTTCACGTAAAATCTTTCATGTATTAATCTCAAAAAGTAACATACACCAGCTCTATCTCACTATTGGGTATGTGCCCTTAACATTTCCGCCATGAAAAATCATTTTGGGGTCATTTTGGAAGGTTTTCTGGTGAGTCCGTAAAAATGGCGTAAAACGCGGACAAAATTGTTCACAGCTGTGACTTTTCAGTGATAAATGCTTCAAGGGGTCTTCCCCATGCTGTTGCCATGTCATTTGAGCACTCTTCTGAGACTTTTGTGACATTTTTAGGGTTTCTCCATGCTGCCGGGGGGTCATTTCACAAAAATACTCGGGTCTCCCATAGGATAACATTGGGCTCGTTGCTCGGGCCGAGTACACGAGTATCTTGGGAGGCTCGGCCCGAGCTTCGAGCACCCGAGCTTTTTAGTACTTGCTCATCACTACTAATAACACTAATATTATCATCAGTGCCATTATACCTAGGAGCTCTGTTTATAGTGTACAGGTAATACAGTGATCACCAGTGACATTATACACAGGGGCTCTGTATACAGTATAGTGTATAGTGTGTGTGTACATGTAATACACTGACTTACCAGTGACATCTCTAGCTGAAGTTATTCATCTTTGTTTTCCTCTTTGTCTGGCAACTGACCGCCATCACTTCTTCCTGCCATGACGTGACTCTGCAGAAAATAACACACAGTCACGTATAGCTAATCCCTCACAGAGCACATTCCAGACTTTTTCACCAATTTCTACACTACATCAGACTTTTGTTCCCCCATGGAAGACCGTATCCTCAAAATTAACTTATACTTCATCAGTAATAATCTCCCCTAATTTGCCCCTTTAGTAATTATGCCCCACTTGCCACCATAAACCAATGACTGGCTGAAAATTTCAAATGCCATTTATGATCTTTGCCTGTTTCCCAACTGTTTGAGAGCTGTGGATGGAAAACACATCCGGGTCAAGAAGTCGCCGAACTCGGGGTCCCAATTTTAAAATTATAAACAGTATTTTCAGTAGTTCTGTTAGCCCTGGTTGACACTAACTACCTACAGTGCCTTGCAAACGTATTCGGCCCCCTTGAATTTTTCAACCTTTTTCCCATATTTCAGGCTTCAAACATAAAGATAAAAATTTTAATGTTATGGTGAAGAATCAACAAGTGGGAAACAATTGTAAAGTTGAACGAAATTTATTGCTCATTTTAAACTTTTGTAAAAAAAGAATAAACTGAAAATTGGGGCGTGCAATATTATTTGGCCCCTTTACTTTCAGTGCAGCAAACTCACTCCAGAAGTTCATTGAGGATCTCTGAATGATCCAATGTTGTCCTAAATGACTGATGATGATAAATATAAGCCACCTGTGTGTAATCAAGTCTTCGTATAAATGCACCTGCTCTATGATAGTCTCAGTGTTCTGTTTAAAGCGCAGATAGCATCATGAAGACCAAGGAACACAAGAGGCAGGTCCGTGATACTGTTGTGGAGAAGTTTAAAGCCGGATTTGGTTACAAAAAATTTCCACAACTTTAAACATCCCAAGAAGCACCGTGCAAGCGATCATATTGAAATGGAAGACGTATCATACCACTGCAAATCTATCAAGACCCGGCCGTCCATCAAAAATTTCAATCTCAAACAAGGAGAAGACTGATCACAGATGCAGCCAAGAGGCCCAAGATCAATCTGGATGGACTGCAGAGATCTACAGCTGAGGTGGGAGAGTCTGTCCATAGGACAACAATCAGTCGTACACTGCACAAATCTGGCCTTTATGGAAGAGTGGCAAGAAGAAAGCCATTTCTCAAAGATATCCATTAAAAGTGTCATTTAAAGTCTGCCACAAGCCACCTGGGAGACACACCAAACTTGTGGAAGAAGGTGCTCAGGTCAGATGAAACCAAAATCGAACGTTTTGGGCACAATGCCAAACGATATGTTTGGCATAAAAGCAACACAGCTCATCACCCTGAACACATCATCCCCACTGTCAAACATGGTGGTGGCAGCATTATGGTTTGGGCCTGCTTTTCTTCAGCAGGGACAGGGAAGATGTTTAAAAAATTGATGGGAAGATGGATGGAGCCAAATACAGGACCATTCCTGAAGAAAATATGTTGGAGACTGAAAAAGACCTGAGACTGGGACGGAGATTTGTCTTCCAACAAGACAATGATCCCAAACATAACGCAAAATCTACAATGGAATGGTTCACAAATAAAGATATCCAGGTGTTAGAATGGCCAAGTCAAAGTCCAGACCTGAATCCAATCGAGAATCTGTGGAAAGAGCTGAAAACTGCTGTTCACAAACGCTCTCCATCCAACCTCACTCAGCTCGAGCTGTTTAGAAAGGAAGAATGGGCAAGAATTTCAGTCTCTCGATGTGCAAAACATACACCAAGCGACTTGCAGCTGTAATCGCAGCAAAAGGTGGTGCTACAAAGTATTAACTTAAAAGGGCCGAATAATACTGCACGCCCCAATTTTCAGTTTACTATTTTTGATAAAAGTGTAAAATAAGCAATAAAGTTTGTTCAACTTCACAATTGTGTCCCACTTGTTGATTCTTCACCATAAAATTTAATTTTTTATCTTTATGTTTGAAGCCTGAAATGTGGGAAAAGGTTGAAAAATTCAAAGGGGCCGAATACTTTTGCAAGGCACTGTATTTAGACTTATAGACATTGGGGCCTATGGAAGAACTGGAGATTCACGATTCTTCAATTCTTCCTTATTGGGTCAGCGGCTTAAACACCACAAACTAAGGCTATGTTCACACAGTGCATCTTTTGTAACTACAAAGATGCAGCATTGTTGGTCCCAAAACAACGCACAAAAAACGCACCTGCAGTAAAATCGCATAAAAAACAGCATGCGTTTTTTTATGCATTTTGATGTGTTTTTACCGCATTTTGCCCAATGTGTTTTTTAAGTCAAATCTATTAACTTGAAGGGCTCAAACACGCAGGAATAACGCAAAAAAAATGTACATGTTGCATCTTGGGTGCATTTTCAAAAACGCAGCTAAGATGCAGACAAAAAAAGATACACAGTGTGCACAGCAAAATAGAAATCTCATAGACTTTGCTGGGAGAAGGAAATGCATGTATTTAGGTGCATCTTTGTGACCTCAAAAACGCACCAAAAGATGCACTGTGTGAATATAGCCTAAAAATCTCTACCCCACAGATGCTGCCTGGATCCAGAGGTGAACCTATTCTATATGACCTGGTTGGGAATGAGGCCTTTCAACTGACCCGCCATATCATGAGGCCTTTCCCCTGGCAAGCTCTCAACCAACAGCGGCGACTTTTTAATTTCTGCCTCACCAGGGCCCAGAGAAATACTGCAATCTGCCTTTGGCATTTTGTGTACTAAATGTAGGTTTTGTTTTCTGTCCTCCAATTAAGCCCACAAAATGTTGTAAGCTAGTCAGGTGTTATTCTGCAAATTTTTAAATGCATAATAATGGGCGATCCCCCCGATGGTCGGGATCAGGGAGACTCGTCCGATCATTTTGTAAAGATCGACATCGGGATTGAGATTGGGATCGAGATAACATCTTACGTCCGATCACCGATCTGGAGATTTACAGTTATGGGATGGGGCGGGGGGGTTGTAAAATAAAGAATATAACTAATATTAAACATTGTCATAATACTTACAGGTCTTGCAATGCGTCCTGCACACTCTGTCTCCCGCCGTCTCTGCTTCTGAGTCTGATGATCGCTGTGCCCTCCCGGTAACCATCGCTAATGATAGGACCTTCCATGACGTCATAGCCATGTGACCAGTCACATAGGAATGTTGTATTATCTCATTGGGTACAGGCTGGATCACATGACTATGACATTATGCAAGGTCCTGTAGTGTCAGCATGCTCCCCGGTACTCGCCTGAGCATCTCAGTACTCATGGTATGCTTGGGCACATGCTCAGCTCCCCCTCCCTGCATGTTGGTGCTCTTTACAGAGTCAGCCCACATGCAGTGATTGGCTACCTTACACTGTAATGCAGCCGGTGAATAGTGGCGCCGGGAATCAAGTGATCGGAGATCACCGTTGCTATAGTAACTCGCTCGTTAGGTTACTATGGCAACGGTGGCAGCGGTGACATCACCGCTTACCAACCTGCAGCCTCTGCTCACTCATTGAGTGATTAGACTGCACGGAAAGCAAAAGTGATCTTCATCCTATCCCGTGCTGTCTGATATAGCAGAGCTAGATTAGTTGAAGAAGACAGAAGACCAGGATCGTGGAGGGGTGAGAGGGAGTAATAAAGATGGAGTCCCTAAGTGTGTCTGTGTATTCTTTTCTAATAATGTATTTTTTCTCTGTGTGGTGTCTTTTTTTTTAACCCTTTATTGGAGATTCTTAATGGCCGGGTCAAACTTGGCCTGACATTAAGAATCTCGGGCTTAATACCAGCTGGTAAAACAAAGCTGGTATTAACCCCTTATTACGCAGCATGCCACCCGGTACCAGTACCGCTGAAAGAGTTGGATAGAGCGCCAGAAGATGGTGCCTCTCAGAGGGGGGGGGCAGAAAACTTGGGCCACCCTGCACTGCAGATTCTAATCCCCAGCTGCCTAGTTGTATCCAGCTGGACACAAAAATTGGGCGAAGCCCACGTAGTTTTTTTTTTAATTATGTCATGAAATTCATGAAATAATTAAAAAAAGGGCTTTCCTATATTCCTATATTTTTGGTTTCCAGCCGGGTACAAATAGGCAGCTGGGCATTGGGGGTCGCCCGTACCTACCTGCTGTACCTGGCTAGCATACAAAAATATGGCGAAGCCCACATCATTTTTTTTTATTATTTTTGGCCAAAAAGTTTAAAAAAAAGGGCTTCCCTGCATTTTCCATTCCCAGTGAAGGTAACACCAAGCAGTGGGAATAGCAGCCAGTAACTGCTTGGATTACCCTTAGCTAGCAATAGAAAATGCAGCGGAAGCCCACGCTTTTTTTTTTTTTATTATTTTTTTTAAACAACTAAAAAAAAAAGGCAGATGGGGGTGGCAGCCCATCCATAGCCGTCTGCGTTATGTGCGCTGAGAATCAAAACTACCGCGCTAAGTCATTTGTTAAAATTATTTATTTTTCTACAACTATATATTGTGTACAGATATATATATATATATATATATATATATATATATATATATATATATATATATATCTCAAAAATAGTGGAGGAAATCCAGCAATGACTTCGGTAGACACAGGTGCTGTAGTAAAACTTCCTTCTTTATTGGCAATTCTTTAAACATACAATGACCCACAAGGCTCAGGAACAAAATGTTAGTCAGCAGGAAAACCGCAGATGGGACCAATACTAGCTTTGTATTCTCAGATGGTGCTAAGCCTCAAATTCATGGTGTCACACAAAATTAGACATGGCCACCATGAATTTCTAGTAAACAGTAAAAAGAAACACAACACAGAGAAAAAAATGTTTTATTAGAAATAAAAGAAAAAAAAATTTAGAGACTCCATCTTTATTATGAAAACATCCTTAGTCTGATGTAATTCACAGGGATAGCAATGTCAGCCCTAGACACAGTCTATACACAGTGAGAAGCACAGAACGCCATGTCAGCTCTGCTACATTGCTCTCTAAAGAGCAAAAAGCAGGCTCACAGTGAAGGGATGATTGCACTTGCGTCTTGCATGGGCATAACCCCGCATGGACTGATCTCAGGACAGGAGCGCTTCAGCTGCATGGAAACACACTCCTGTCGGGAGATTGTGCGCCCTGATGCGACACTCGCACAGTGACGATCAAAGTTCAATCGAGTTCATGAGCCATGGACTCGGGTGAACGCTGACATCACCGCGAACACGGCCGAAAACAGCCGATAACCACCGAGTGATGAGCAGTGCAGTGAATACCCCCGGAAGTTAAGAGGACCTTTGAAAATATCATAGTCATGTGACGAGTCTGTAAGCCAATGTCTGTACAACATTCACACCAAGAATCCATACAAATCAACTTCAGAAGACCATATCATAATTATATTACCAAATCTTTATTAACATGATTAAAAAACATAAACACATTGAACACAATAGACATGAGTAAACATTCACACCAGCTGGTCACATCGGTATGACGTCATTGAAGGTCCAGTGTTGCTTACCGGGCGGCACAGCAATGATCGATTACAGAGGCAGAAGCGTCCGGGAGACAATCTGCAGGACTCGTCGCGGGACCTGTAAGTAAAATCAAAATGTTTTTTAATAATGTGCTTTCTTTTTACAGCCCCTGAACTCGATCTTGACCTGATCTGGACCCGATCTGTAACACAAGTTTCCCAGGAAAGCTCGTGATCGGGATCGCCCTTCACTATCCCTGGATGCTGTGGGTGGTTTAGCCATGCATGATGTGCAACCAACTCCCAAGGATGTGATACGCTGTGACCTCTCTGACCTCAGAGTTCGGGACATATTCACCAATTACTTCGTGTCCTCAATTGGAGCAATACCTTTGCAACCAAGTGATTTTGATCAATTATGTATTGTCATGGTTTTGCTGTATTATTTGTAGGTATACATTTCTGTGTTGTTGTTTTTAAAATAAAGGCATGTGTGCATCCATTAACCCCTTAGGCCCTGGCGATTTTACATTTTTCATTTTTTCCTCCCTTTCTTCCAGGAGCCATAACTTTTTTAGTTTTTTTGCCAATATAGCTATATGAGGGCTTGTTGTTTGCAGGGTGATTTGTACTTTTGAATGACACCATTCATTCTGCCCTATGTTGTACTGAGAAATGAGAAAAAAATTCCAAGTGCAATTGCACAATAGTTTTTTTGAGTTTTTTGATTTACCTTGTTTACTATAATGTAAAACTGACCAGGCAATATGATTCCCTAGGTCGATACGAGTTTGTAGATACCAAACATGTACAGTTTCACTTTTATCTAAGTGGTGAAAAAGATTCAGAAGTTTGTAAAAAAAAAAAATAGAGACCTGTAACGTTTCTCATTTTTCGGGATCTGGGGCTCAGTGACAGCTTACTCAGCTTACTGTTTACATCTCGAGCTGATGTTTTAAATCAAACCATTTTTGGGTAGATACTGTATGATGTTTAAAATGCTTGTTATTGTATGCAATGTTGCGAAGGACAAAAAACGTAATTTTTTTTCCCTTAGAATATACTTACATGAGGGTTTTACCAGGGGCGTAACTACCGTGGTTGCACGGGTCGCCATTGCGACCAGGCCCAGCAGGTTAGGGGCCCATGGCCGCATTGCAGATCAGCAGCCAGCTCCTTTCTGTGAGAGAGGAACTGCGCTGATGTGTCACAGACCACGCGGCTGCTATATGACCCACTGCCGCCGCTGACACAACCCGCTACCACCGCTGACACCGGGTCCCCCTGCCCGGTGGCAGCGGTGGCAGCACTGGGGTCCCCTCCCCCGTCATTGTGCACAGCAATGATAAAGCATAGAGCGGCCGGCGCCGCTATATGCATCATCATTCTCCCCCTGTGCCTGCGCAGTGACGTCACTCCTGTGCAACTGCTGTGCTGAGGCATGCAGAGTGCAGGGCAGAAGGACACTGACCCGAGCAGTGGTGGAACGAGGAGAGAAGTGAGTACTTGTTTTTTTTATATAAATTAGTGAGTAGAGGGTGGCCAGAGGCTTGAGGGGCTGCATTATTATACATGGAGGCTTTGGGAGGCTGGCTGCATTATTATACATGGAGGCCTGGGGAGGCTGGCTGCATTATTATACATGGAGGCCTGGGGAGGCTGGCTGCATTATTATACACGGAGGCCTGGGGAGGCTGGCTGCATTATTATACATGGAGGCCTGGGGAGGATGGCAGCATTATTATACATGGAGGCCTGGGGAGGCTGGCTGCTTTATTATTCATGGAGGCCTACGGGGCTGCATAATATAAGATCTATGGGGATGCATAATAAACATGAAGAACAAGTTATACATGGACTATAGGGCTGCATTATACATGGAAGTCTACGGAGATGCATTATACAACATGAATGACACCTTATACATGGACTAAGGGTGCATTATACATGGAGGAGTATGGGGCTGCATAATACAAAATGAAGGACACCTTATACATGGAATATATGGGTGCATTATACATGGAGGAGTATGGAGCTGCATAATACAGTATGAAGTTTTATGGGGTTGCGTTATAATACATATAGAACTATGGGGGTTACATTATAATATATGAAGGACTATGAAGCCTACCTTATATATGGACTATGGGGTGCATTATAAAACATAGAGGACTATGTTGTGCAGTATAATATATGAAGAACTATGGGGTGAATTACTGTATAATATATGGAGAACTATGGGGTGAATTATAATATATGGAGTACTATGGGGTGAATTATAATATATGGAGAACTATAGGGTGAATTCTAATACATGGAGAACTATGAGAAATTCATTATAATAATTGGAGGACTAGGAGGGCTACTTTATACATGGAGGACTATGGGGGTGCAATATAATATATGGAAGACTATGTGGTGCAGTATAATATATGGAGGACTATGGGGTGAATTATAATACATGGAGAACTTTGGGAAATGCATTATAATACATGGAGGACTATAGAGGTGCATTCTAATATATGAAGGGTTATGTGGGACCCTTTATACTATAGAGAAAGCTATGAGGGGGCCATTATAGTATTTGGAGAACTATAAACAAGGGTGACAAAGATACAAGCATAGGATGGGAACGTTTTGTGCTGAGAGAAAAAGGCTCTTTCCCTCAGCATCCAGCTTTCCCATGCTCTGCTATACATCTTCTCTCAGCACCCAGCTTTCCCATGCTCTGATATGGGAAAGCTGGGTGCTGAGGGAAAGATGTATAGCAGAGCATGGGGAAGCTGGGTGCCGAGGACAAGATGAATATCAGAACATAGGAAAGCTGGGTGCTGATAAAGGGATTTCAGATCATGGGAAACCTGGGTGCTGAGGGTAAGAGCCAAGTGTCAGCGTCATTATCCCGTAGCCTGAGTGTCAGTGTCATTATCCCATGCCCCAAGTGTCAGTGTACGTGGAGAGGGGCGGTTCTCAGGTCTGAACTTTGCACCGGGGCCCATCCAGCTCTAGTTACGCCACTGGGTTTTATAGAGCTGTAGTTCCACACCTTTGCATTGATGGACATCAATTCTGCTACATAGATCTGTCTATATTTTGTCACTATGTACTTTATGGTTATGTTTACATACTCATTACCGTGACACACCTAGCACTTTCTTGATTGTCTATACAATATATATATATATATATCTATATATATATATATATATATATATTGTGATGTGATCACTGGTAATGTGCACGAGGGGAGATATATGTCGCTGCGACTACTGCAATCAGTGATGTGAACCCGGATGTAGTACTCCAGCATATTAGGTGCTGAGAGGGTTAATTTGTATTACCTGGGCCGGGTTTGTTGTGGACAGCTAAAGAGATTGGTGGGATGGCTGTTCACCATATCTCCACCTCGGGGTGTGGTCCCAGAGGTAAAAGCCAGGCCTCTGGACACACTCGTGGTCTGCTCTGTATTTTCCTGTGCTGGAGGAAGTAGTCTGTCTTTTGTAAATGGATAGTGGCTGATGATAATAAAACCAGGTGAAAATCGACAGGTGAGGTGTTCCTGCATCCATCTCCTACTGCTGAGGGAGTGGCTCTACCACAAGTGGTGCAGACTGCGGGCGGGAATCCCGGGGCCGTTTATACCTGCTATAGAGGAGCTGGATGTCCTGGGTGAAGGCAGCCATGAGCCAGGGAACACGGTCAGACACCATGGAGGACCTGATTAAGCACCTGGTGTAGGCCCAACAACAACAGCAGCTGGCCCAGCAGGAAACGAACAAGCTGTTGATACAGCAGCAGCAATTGGCTCAGCAGCAGCTGCAGCAACAGCAGGAGCAACAGCAGCGGCAGATGGACGTCCTGGCAGAGGTAATCCATGGCAGAGCGACCAGTCCAGGTGATGACGCTAACGTCCGGAAGGCGGAAAGGCGAGCTATGCAAAAGATGACTCCGGGGGATGATGTTGAGGCCTTCCTGACTGTGTTTGAGAGAGTTGATGAACGAGAAAAACTCCCGCCGGAGTAGTGGGCGGAGGTATTGGCCCATATTTAAGTGGAGAGCCACAAAAGGCCTATTATGATCTTGCATTACAGGACGCTAAGGAGTATGACAAACTAAAGGCTGAAATTGTGGCACATCTGGGTGTGACTATGACTGTTAGGGCACAACAGATCCACCAGTGGGCTTATCATGGCGACAAACCCCCTCGCTCGCCAATGTTTGATTTACTGCATCTGGTACAAAAATGGTTGCAGCCAGAGTCCTCCACCCCAACACAGATGGTTGAGCGGGTTGTAATGGACAGGTTTATTCACTCCTTTCCGAAGCCAGTGCAGACTTGGGTTGCCCAGGGAAACCCCTTGAATGCTGATGAACTGGTTGGACTGGTGGAGAGGTACCAGGTGGTAGAGAGTTCCCAGGGGAAGCCACGGGACTTACCATTTCCCTATTGGGGGTTTTCTTCAGGGAGTGACACCCAAAAGAAGGATACAAGAGCCACAGGAGGGGGGAATCCAAGGTCCCAAGTGGCAAGAGGAGGCATGCAAAAACCCCCAGTCAGTAATACTATCTGTTGGAGGTGCCAGGGACTGGGTCACATTGCTGCCCGTTGTCCCTTGACCACCGAGCCGATAAACTGCAGCATAATCGATAAACGGCGCTCTTCCTATTATGCATACCCAGCCTGCAGTGTGGACAGTCAACCCAGTGAGGGGCCACAGGCATGTCTTGCAGAAATAAATGGTTCCAGAATAGTGGGACTGTTAGACTCCGGGAGTTTGGTGACCCTTGTGAGGGACACACTATCACACCAGCTGATTCCTGGGAAGAGGGTGGGCGTCTGCTGTATTCATGGTGATGCCAAGGACTACCCTCTGGCCGCAGTGACTATAAAAACAACTTGTGGGTCTGAGTCTCATGAGGTTGGAGTGGTAAAAGATCTGTTGCACCCCGTAATAATAGGGTGAGACTTTGCTTTGTTCTGGGAAATGTGGAGTAAAGGGGTGGAACCCTGTGTCTTAGATAAAGGACAGTTAGCCCTCAATGATGAGACTTAATTTAAGTCGGAGGCGGATGAATTCCCCCTATGTGTGTTGGTGGGCGATGAGGACGAGGCCGAGCCCCAGGAGGTTAACATGAAGGAGTTGGCCATTTCCGAAGGGAACTTTTGGACTGTTCAAATGAGGGATCTGGCGCTAATGGGGGCATTTGAAAATGTGACTGTCATAAACGGGGTTGCTCAAGAGCCGGGGGCTGACACCAGATTCCCCCACTTTGCAGTAAATGAGGAATTGTTATATCGGGTTACCCAGTTGAGAGGTGAGATAATTGAGCAACTATTAGTACCAGGGTCTAGATACCGGGTGTTAGACATGGTCCATTCTCATGTCCTGGGTGGTCACCTGGGGGTAGATAAAACACAGGAGCGGATTCTTCAGAGGTTCTACTGGCCGGGGTGTCATCGAGAGATTTTTAATTATTGTAGATCCTGTCCCACCTGCCAGCTAACTGCACCAGTTTCACATTTTTGAAGTCCCCTTGTGCCATTGCCTATAATAGAGGTCCCGTTTGACCGTATTGCCATGGATCTTGTGGGCCCCCTGGTAAAATCTGCTAGAGGGCACCAGTATATCTTAGTGGTTCAGGACTATGCGACTTGATACCCTGAGGCGGTACCATTGAGAAATTGTTCCTCTGAGAATATAGCCAGGGAGTTGGTCCATATCTTCTCTCGGACCAGACTGCCAAAGGAGATCCTGACAGACCAAGGGACCCCTTTTATGTCGAAAGTTATGAGGGAACTCTGTAAGGTGCTGCGGATCACACAACTGAGGACTTCAGTCTATCACCCGCAGACAGACGGCCTTTTGGAGAGATTCAATAAGATCTTAAAGTCCATGCTTAAGAAGGTCGTGGAGAAGGATGGCCGAGATTGGGATTGCCTGCTTCCATACTTGCTCTTTTCTATCAGGGAAGTTCCACAAGCCTCTACCGGGTTCTCTCCCTTTGAACTTTTATATGGTCGACATCCCCGAAGGTTGCTTGACATAGCCAAAGAAACCTGGGAAGCAGAGGTTACCCCCCCATAGGAGTGTCATTGAGCATGTGGCCCAGATGCAAGAGAGGATGGCTGAGGTGATACCCATCGTGAAAGAGAGTCTTCTCCAGGCTCAAGAGACACAGGCGAGAGTATATAATCGCTCTGCCAGGGTGAGACAGTTCAGCCCTGGCGACCGGATGTTGGTGTTGATCCCTACTGTGGAAAGTAAATTTCTGGCCAAGTGGCAGTGTAAAAACATTAAAATTAATACATCTAGTTATCAAACACTTTATGATAGGACATATCATATATGTAGACAGTCCTGTCTATATTGGAGGGCATAGCTTATTGATAACAGTATTCATAAATATTGATATTTTGAGTCTGTATTGAATATAGATAAATGCTGACATAGTCCTGTGTGTATATGTTTATATATATATATATATATATATATATATATATATATATATATGCATATACAGTCATATGAAAATGTTTGGGCACCCCTATTAATGTTAACCTTTTTTCTTTATAACAATTTGGGGTTTTGCAACACCTATTTCAGTTTCATATATCTAATAAATGCTGTACTCAGTAATATTTCTGGATTGAAATGAGGTTTATTGTACTAACAGTAAATGTGCAATCCGCATTTAAACAAAATTTAACCGGTGCAAAAGTATGGGCACCTCAACATAAAAGTGACATTAATATTTTGCAGATCCTCCTTTTGTAAAAATAACAGCCTCTAGTTTTTTCCTGTAGCTTTTAATGAGTTCCTGGATCCTGGATGAAGGTATATTGGATCATTCCTGTTTACAAAACAATTTCAGTTCAGTTAAGTTTGATGGTCGCTGAGCATGGACAGCACGCTTCAAATCATCCCACAGATATTCAATAATATTCAGGTCTGGGGACTGGGATGGCCATTCCAGAACATTGTAATTGTTCCTCTGCATGAATGCCTGAGTAGATTTGGAGCGGTGTTTTGGATCATTGTCTTGCTGAAATATCCGTCCCCTGCGTAACTTCAACTTCGTCACTGATTCTTGCACATTATTGTCAATAATCTGCTGATACTGAGTTGAATTCATGCGACCCTCAACTTTAACAAGATTCCCGGTGCCAGCATTGGCCACACAGCCCCAAAGAATGATGGAACCGCCACCAAATTTTACTGTGGGTAGCAAGTGCTTTTCTTGGAATGCCGTGTTTTTTTGCCTCCATGCATAATGCCTTTTTGTATGACCAAACAATTCAATCTTTGTTTCATCAGTCCACAGGATCTTCTTCCAAAATGTAACTGGCTTGTCCAAATGTGCTTTTGCATACCTCAGGCGACTCTGTTTGTGGCGTGCTTGCAGAAACGGCTTCTTTCGCATCACTCTCCCATACAGCTGCTCCTTGTGCAAAGTGCGCTGTATTGTTGACTGATGCACATTGACACCATCTGCAGCAAGATGATGCTGCAGGTCTTTGGAGGTGGTCTGTGGATTGTCCTTGACTGTTCTCACCATTCTTCTTCTCTGCCTTTCTGATATTTTTCTTGGCCTGCCACTTCTGGGCTTAACAAGAACTGTACATGTGTTCTTCCATTTCCTTGCTATGTTCCTCACAGTGGAAACTGACAGTTTAAATCTCTGAGACAACTTTTTGTTTCCTTCCCCTGAACAACTATGTTGAATAATCTTTGTTTTCAGATCATTTGAGAGTTGTTTTGAGGAGCCCATGATGCCACTCTTCATAGGAGATTCAAATAGGAGAACAACTTGCAAGTGGCCACCTTAAAACCTGTTCTCATGATTGGATACACCTACCTATGAAGTGCAAAGCTCAATGAGGTGACAAAACCAATTTAGTGGTTTAGTAAGTCAGTAAAAAGTAGTTAGGAGTGTTCAAATCAAGAAATTGATAAGGGTGCCCATACTTTTGCACCGGTCAAATTTTGTTTAAATGCGGATTGCACATTTTCTGTTAGTACAATAAACCTCATTTCAATCCAGAAATATTACTCAGTCCATCAGTTATTAGATATATGAAACTGAAATAGCTGTTGCAAAAACCCAAAGTGTTATAAAGAAAAAAGGTTAACATTAATAGGGGTGCCCAAACTTTATCATATGACTGTGTATATATATATATATATATAGATAGATATATATATATATTCAATTTTGAACTTTCCAGAGGGTTACATCATGTGCAACATGCATTCAGAAGAATCTCCCTATATGGGTTTGGACAGCTGCATATATAACATGACACTTTGTGGGAGGGGGGTGACTCTTGCACATGTCGAAGCTGAGTCATAATTCATCCAACCCATCCAAGATGAAGTAACACAGGCTGTCAGGCCTACAGTATCTCAGGCTTGCCTAACCATTCAGGAACCAAGGAAAGATGGATGAAGATTTCTATTGATTTAGTAAGAATTGGACTATTATTGAACTCTTCACGTAAGCAACAAAGAATACTATTATTTTTTCCTTTCTGTAACTGAACTGTAACTTTATTTTTGGCAACCCTTTTACTAGATATAAAATACATCTATTTATTTTTTACATTTTTGAAGTTTGTCTTTCATGCGCCTTATCACGTATTTGAAGAAAAATATATTTAAGGGATATATTTTTAACATTTGATGAGCCAGCCATTCTTGATTTTTTTTATTATTTTGTACTTATTCCTTCACTTTGCACAAGGGGGGACAGAAGTAATGAATACCTCTTGCAAAGTGTCAGGAATCGACCATTTATAAAAATCACGCAGGACCTAAAAAATACAGATAAGTTTCAAGTCGCATGAATGTTTTTTTAAATGAACTTTGAAGAGTTCGCAAAGCCACAGAAGATCATTCTTTGACGTGTCTTTGAAGGAAAAAGAATAAGTCAGTCCATAAAGTATTGGACGTGGTGAACGAGGTGAATCAAGTCTCAGGGGATCATCCATTCACGGTTGGGTCATTCCAGGTAAGAAAATGGATTTTATCTCTTTTTTTCTAAACAAAGTAAATTACAGTTCATATACTCAGATATTTCTAATGTAGAGGAGCTTTGGGTAATCCTTTATGGGAAATGGGAACTTGAGAATTCCCGTGTAGAATGTGCAATGTCTTTTAATAGAGAGAAACAAAAAATCAGGAATGTCTGTCATTTAGTCCATGAATTTCACAAGTTAGTGTTAGAGAAATTTAAAGATTGTGGAAATGGACAACCTGAATTGTCAGGAAATGATTTTGGCTGTAATCGTCCTCAAGATGGCTACAGACATGTGCTGCCCATTAAAGGTGACCTTGAGGACAGCGGAAAAGAAGCAGGAAATTACATAGAGGAGCCAGAAGGGGGAAGAGTCAGAGAAGGAAATGACAAAGAAGAGCCAGAAGGGGGAAGAGCCAGAGAAGGAGACGTGCAGAGAGGAGTCAGAGAGCATGGCGACGATCAGTTTCTAAAAATAGAACAGGCTAAGTTAGGAATTAAACTTAGAAAGAATCTTTTGGATTTATGCAAATTAATTCCTGCATATGATCCCAAGATACATGTGTGCAGAAATTCAGAAATATTTGAAAGTTTTGTTGAAAAGTTCAATTTAACCGATAGTGAGAAAACTCAGATATTCCATATGTGGATGCCACAACAATTTTTCAGACAGCTGGCATTAAAAAAGTCTTCTGACAATGAGACATTTGATTGTCCAAATGATGACAATAGATTGAAAAATCTTATCTTTTGTGAAAGACATGACGATAGTCCAAATTATGAGATGTTGAAGGAATTACAACTTGAACAGAATGAGGGTACATTCTCATTTATGTCCATTTTTTAATGTTTACATAGGGCGGTCATTTCAAATGTCAGATCGAATGCAATGGTACATTTATTCGTAAGGAAATTTAATTTCCTTGATGATACAACCTGTACTATTGCATTAAAAAAAGGAACCTATTCGAAGGTACAAAATGTATTGATTTCGTAGGGAATCACCAAAAACGATCAAAACAGAAATTAATTAATGACGTAACACCAAAACTAAAAAAAGAGAAATTCTATGAAAAACCAACATTGTCTCCCAGATCTAAATATTCCTGTGACAAAAGTTATGAAATTTGTAGGAAATTGCATGTAAATTATAAATCATACAATCCGCTACAATTATTATCTAAAAATCCTTTTTCACAGGAAAAAAACTCTCTTTCCTTGTCTCCAATGAAGGAGAAAATTGTCACAAGATTTGATACTGATGATCTCAGACAAGTTATTTGTAAAAGCTCTGACAGACAGAAACAGCTGGTCGGTCCTCCTAAGAGAGACATTCTTTCTCATTTAACAGTTGGGTTACAAGATATTTTCAAAAATCCAAACAGTTTAAAAGTGGTCTTAAAAGATTGCATCTTTGAAGAAAAAATGAGGTTGGTCTTCAGTTTGGATATAAGGGGAATTCTGAATTAATAAAACATGGTGATTTGTATTTTGATATTCACAATTATTCATGTATAGTGAATCTATGCATTACATGTTTTATATATATATATATATATATATATATATATATATATATATATATATATATATATGTGTGTGTTCATATAGCATTATTATACAGTGCCTACAAGTAGTATTCAACCCCCTGCAGATTTAGCAGGTTTACACATTCGGAATTAACTTGGCATTGTGACATTTGGATGTAGATGTGAAAAGTTTATTCAGAGGGTCATTTATTATTCAACCCCTCAAACCACCAGAATTCTGTTTGGTTCCGCTAAAGTATTAAGAAGTATTTCAGGCACAAAGAACAATGAGCTTCACATGTTTGGATTAATTATCACTTTTTCCAGCCTTTTCTGACTAATTAAGACTCTCCCCAAACTTGTGAACAGCACTCATACTTGGTCAACATGGGAAAGACAAAGGAGCATTCCAAGGCCATCAGAGACAAGATCGTGGAGGGTCACAAGGCTGGCAAGGGGTACAAAACCCTTTCCAAGGAGTTGGGCCTACCTGTCTCCACTGTTGGGAGCATCATCCGGAAGTGGAAGGCTTATGGAACTACTGTTAGCCATCCACGGCCTGGACAGCCTTTGAAAGTTTCCACCCGTGCCGAGGCCAGGCTTGTCCGAAGAGTCAAGGCTAACCCAAGGACAACAAGGAAGGAGCTCCGGGAAGATCTCATGGCAGTGGGGACATTGGTTTCAGTCAATACCATAAGTAATGTACTCCACCGCAATGGTCTCCGTTCTAGACGAGCCCGTAAGGTACCTTTACTTTCAAAGCGTCATGTCAAGGCTCGTCTACAGTTTGCTCATGATCACTTGGAGGACTCTGAGACAGACTGGTTCAAGGTTCTCTGGTCTGATGAGACCAAGATCGAGATCTTTGGTGCCAACCACACACATGACGTTTGGAGACTGGATGGCACTGCATACGACCCCAAGAATACCATCCCTACAGTCAAGCATGGGGGTGGCAGCATCATGCTGTGGGGCTGTTTCTCAGACAAGGGGCCTGGCCATCTGGTCCGCATCCATGGGAAGATGGATAGCACGGCCTACCTGGAGATTTTGGCCAAGAACCTCCGCTCCTCCATCAAGGATCTTAAGATGGGTCGTCATTTCATCTTCCAACAAGACAACGACCCAAAGCACACAGCCAAGAAAACCAAGGCCTGGTTCAAGAGGGAAAAAATCAAGGTGTTGCAGTGGCCTAGTCAGTCTCCTGACCTTAACCCAATTGAAAACTTGTGGAAGGAGCTCAAGATTAAAGTCCACAAGAGACACACAAAGAACCTAGATAACTTGGAGAAGATCTGCATGGAGGAGTGGGCCAAGATAACTCCAGAGACCTGTGCCGGCCTGATCAGGTCTTATAAAAGACGATTATTACCTATAATTGCAAACAAGGGTTATTCCACAAAATATTAAACCTAGGGGTTGAATAATAATTGACCCACACTTTTATGTTGAAAATTTATTAAAATTTAACTAAGCAACATAACTTGTTGGTTTGTAAAATTTATGCATCTGTTAATAAATCCTGCTGTTGTTTGAAGTTTGCAGGCTCTAACTTATTTGCATCTTATCAAACCTGCTAAATCTGCAGGGGGTTGAATACTACTTGTAGGCACTGTATACTTAAAATTAGTGACCGTAAAAGCAAGGTTATATTTCCATTTAGTTTAAGAGATTATAGTTTAAGTATATAAATTAATAATTTGATCTCTGTATATGAATAATAATATTTAAATTTAATAATAAGGAATAAGTATAACTTATTTTAAGTATTTCATTTTTAATCATAAATATGAAAATAATTTTATTCATTTTCCTCAGAATTTCTTAGTAAAGCAGATTGATGAAGTATTAAATTCTTTATTTATAAATTTGTTCTTATCCTCAGGTTGTTATGGCTCCTTGGTCTGTTGCTCCACGTTCCCCTTCTTCCCCTTCTGCGTCTCGTTTGCATCGTTCCAGTCGTTTGGGAACTTCTTAGCTTCCTGAGTCTAAGGGGTACTTTGCACACTACGACATCGCATGTGCGATGTCGGTGGGGTCATGTCGAAAGTGACGCACTTCCTGTGTCGCTCTCGACATCGTAGTGTGTAAATCCTAGATGATACGATTAACGAGCGCCAAAGCGTCGTAATCGTATCATCGGTGTAGCGTCGGCCAATTCCATAATTACGCTGACGCGACGGTCCGATTTTGTTCCTCGTTCCCCTGCGGCAGCACACATCGCTGTGTGTGAAGTCGCAGGAGCGAGGAACATCTCCTACCTGTGTCCTGGCTGCAATGCGGAAGGAAGCAGGTGGGCGGGATGTTTACATCCCGCTCATCTCCGCCCCTCCACTCCTATTGGCCGCCTGCCGTGTGACGTCGCAGTGGCGCCGCACGACCCGCCCCCTTAATAAAGAGGCGGTTCGCCGGCCAGAGCGACGTCGCACGGCAGGTGAGTGTATGTGAAGCAGCCGTAGTGATAATATTCGCTACGGCAGCTATCACAATGATATCGCAGCTGCGATGGGGGCGGGGACTACCGCACTCGGCATCACAGCATCGGCTTGTGATGTCGTAGTGTGCAAAGTACCCCATAGTCCTAATTTTGAGCTACTGAGCATGCTCACGGACGTAGTCATTTCTGAGGCTAAGTGTGTACTCTGTTCTGAGCATGTCTGCGGTGTGGCATTACATGATTGGCCATGGGTGATGTCACAGATAATGCGGGGATCACATGGTCCTCGGCATGTGACATGGCATTACATGATTGGCCGTGTGTGATGTCACAGATGATGCGGGGATCACATGGTCCTCGGCATGTGACGTGGCATTGCATGATTGTTTGAGGGTGACGTCACTTCTGTCGTTGCTCATTACTATTGGCCCAGGGTCATTCCTGTTAATTATCCTCCATCTTGTGGGCAGAGCCAAGTTTATAAAGAGCCCTGGAGCCCGCCTCTCAGTGCTCAGTCCTTACATGTGCTTGTGTGGGAGTAGACGCTCCATGCGAGTCTGCATAATATACCCGCTTCCCATGCTTTAGGGGAGTCAGGCTAGGTAGGAACCTCTCCCCCTTCGCTCCTGTTTACGCTCTGCGGATAGTAGAGAGAGTTCCCTGGCTCATTATAGTGCGGTTAGCACACGGGGCTTGGACAGGGACTTGCACTTGTGCTATTTCAGAGAAAGCTATTGCTCTCTGTTATCAGTTGTCATATTACACTTCCTCTATGAGCATAATAGTTGTTAGTTTTTAGGTTTGCCTGTGACCATTAACAGGAGACCTGTGCATTCTCTCCTTACCTAGGAGCATTGTTTATGCTTTGTTAATTTACTAGCTTACTTCTGTGAAGTAACAGAGGTATTTCCTATTCGTATGGGGTAGTCGCCCTAACTTATTTATTTGCTACACATATTAGTTTATGCTAATACGGTACTCGCTGTGAGTTAAACAGGGTGTGTCGTACTAGTCCTAGTGTTGCTGTGAAGTAACAGGAACAAGTACTACTTCTGTGGTACAGACACCCTTTTCTGCTGTCACTAGCAGCAGTTGCACGGCGGGCCCTGACTGCCTGTTACTCGTAATTAGTTATAATATCAGGCAGTCCCGTAACACAGGTTACATATATCTTATATTGTGTAAGGCTAGTTGCGAAAGCATGCTTAATAATAATAATTATTATTTTCTCAGGTACCAATCGCCAGAGGACCATCACTTTTAACATTCCTTTTTAGGAATATGAATACATATATCTTTCTTAGTACAATTTATAATAAAACTAATATGTGTAACCTGAGTTTTTTGGAGTGGAATACTTACACTTGCTTACCTTGTTGGAATGGTGGTTTTTTGTACGTAACCAAAGCATGTGACACTTGAATACTGAGCTAATAATAAGTGACTGTCCTGTTAGTAGCCAAAAAAGTACAGTATTTGTGTTACTGTTTTACTCATGAGTATATGGGATAAAATGTAATTCGTATATTTCAAGAAGTACTTCAAATTAGTTATCATATCTTTGAAATGCGCATAGAGAAAATTGAAAATCAAAAGGGATATGTGTTTGTCAATGTTTTCTATGTGGATGTGTTTGTTAAAGAACTGTGACAGTCTTGTGTACATATGTGTGTGTGAATGATTGACTGTCTAAGCAGCTGCTGACAATAATTACTTGTCCAGAGGGTTTGAAGCTTAAAAAGAAAAAACAAACCACTTCTTAACTTCAAAGTTTATATGGATATATATATTGTTATTTAAAAAATAGAATAAAATAAGTTTAAAGTACATAAGTATTAATAATGAAGGAATTAATACATGAATATATCTTATTCATAGACCTATTTCTTTAGTATAGATGTGCATCAGGACCCATATCAAAGGTTTACTCAGAAGACTCTTATTTAGGAAAGTATTTCCAATGTCTTTACTTCAATACAGTTTGTGTTATTTATTTTACTGATACAGATTGGTAAACATTTTCTTTTCAGATATAGAAGTAATTTAATTTAACCTTGATATATATTAAAATGTTTATTCATAACATCATATTTCAAGATATTAAAAGAAAAAGGTTTGGTCCTAATTATATATTTATATTTGATTAAAATACATGTCTACACAATATTTTAATAATCAATATTAATCAAGTACAAAGCAAATTATTGGGAATAAAAATTGAAGTATGGTTATCACAATGCATTTATATACTAAAGAAGAGTATTATCTGGAAATTACATAAGTTCATTTTTTTATAATTTGATGGTATGCCAGGAATGGGAATCATACAAGAAATTGGGAATATTAAAGGTTGTGTTATTAAGGACATGTGTCATATACATATAAGGCCTTCTTTTTTTATTCCAACTTTTATTTTTTATTTTTGTTCCGATTTTCACTTTTCCTTTTTATTCCTATTTTTTATTTTGATTATTTTTATTCAATATTTGAATTGTTAATCAAAATTTTAATTCTACAGTTTTTATTTTTCCTTCAAATTTTTAATATCTCAATTGAGAAAACACTTCAATATTTAGTTAAGTAATATCTAATATAAGAATATTACTTTATTAAATATGAATCATATTAAAAGGGAAAGTTCCAATTTTTGGAAGAAAAAAAAATTTCATTCATCGATATATTCATTCATTTACTTCCTAGTAATACATTATTTAAATATTATTAAAGTTTTACAAGTTACAACCAAATAAACATTGGAGGCTAACCAGCCTCTACCCCCTCTCAACCCTCCCCTCCCCAACAAACATTAAACAGTCTTGTAGAAAGGAGAGATAATGTCAAATCTGCAGCTCCACACATTCCTAGACAAAAGTTCTTAAGTACCATTATTACATTTATCAATTAATCCAATTAGACTTTTGTTTTTCTTTATGAGTTTTTGCTTTGTTTGGCATTGTATACAGTTAAATGTAATTTTTGATGAAGAATCAAACCTGTTCCCATGCTACTCTCTTCTCCCCAAACCTCCGTCATCATTATAGATAAGTTCTGCAGAAATTTCTCGCCCTTTTCCCTTTGTTATCAATTTAGAGTAAGCCCAATTGTTATCAATTTAGAGTAAGCCCAATCTAAACCTAATCAGTTCCCTGAAGCCAACCCTCAAATTTGATGACGCCATTTTTTTTCCCGGTATATACTTTTCTCCACATTTATCACCCAATTAACTTTTTTGACATATTCAAATATTGTAGGACTGTGGTCCGAAATCCAGTGTTGAGCGATTAGTTTCCTGGCAATATATAAAAGTCTAGATACGGCCACTTTGCTCTCCTCCAAAGGTAAATCCTCCACGTATCCCAGAATGCATACAAAGGGAGTTAAGCTCGTCTCTATCATATATTTCTGTCACCTCTCTCTAGTAATGTTTAATATCAGGACACGACCACATCATATGTAATAAATCTGCGGAACATATTTTGCATCGCGGGCAGAAGGGGTCAGTTCTAACTCCAATATCAAACAGGAATATAGGAGTGCGATATACTTGGTGAATAACATACAGGTGTGACAGTCTGTATGCCTCCCCCAATGATAGACTAGGAATTCTTTCTAAAATTTCTACCCATTGGTTGTCCTCAATAGGTCCTATAGCTCGTTCCCATTTTTCTTTTGCGTTTACTGGACAATTCCGGTGCACCAGATATAATAGATCCCAATATAAACGAGAGATCACTCCCGCTGAGCCTCTAGAGGTTGCTATGCGTTGCATGACTTTGTTCTGCTCCAATGCTCTACCCGTAATAGAGATTTCTGCCTGATAGACATGTCTCAGTTGCAAGTACTTATAAAACTCCGAATTTTGGATCCCAAACTCCGCTTGCAACTGAGGGAAGCATCTGAGTTGGCCCCCCTCCACAATATGTGTGAATCTAATTATCCCTCTCAAAACCCAGCTCTGAAACCCCTCTAAACGATGCAAGTTAGGTAACCAAGGAGTTTTCCATATAGAGGTATATTGTGAAATTCCCTGAATGTCTTGTAGTTTTATAGTTTTATCCCAAAGTTTTTGGATTAGTAGTAGGGTTGGGCAACTATTAGCAGCAGCTCCGAAGCCTCCTGCCTCTAGAACCTCGTATAGACTAGTGGAGTGAAAATGTTGTTGTAGAATCATATACTGTGCCCCTCCCCTCCAGGGTCCTCCCATCCCTGAATGTGCTGAAGCTGAGCCGCCAGATAGTAAACCCATGGATTGGGTACTGCCAGACCTCCACTACTTTTATCCCTCTGCAGGGTCTCGAGCCTAATGAGCAGCATCTGTCTGCCCCAGATCAATTCCGGAATAATGCGTTTACCTTATGGAAAAATCTTTGCGGGATCCACTGTGGAGAGTTGTGTAGCTTGTACAGTAGTTGGGGCATCCAGATCATTTTGATCAGGTTAGTGCGGCCAACTGCTGAGAAGGGCAGGCGAGACCAGACTTCCTTCTTATCCTTAAATTTCGACAGAATAGGGGTTAGGTTGAGACTCTCAAAATCATCAACACGAGTGGTAACCATTATCCCCAAATATTTAAACTGGGCAACAACCTGTAGGCCCGAGTGTACGTAGTTAGGTGAGTTTGTGGTGCCATCCACCGGAAGCAATACAGACTTTTCCCAGTTGATTAATAGACCTGAGTACTTCCCAAATTCTTGTATAACCCCCATTTCCCTTGGCAGTGATGATGTTGCATTGGCCAGAAAAGGAGTGTGTCATCTGCGTACAAAGATATTTTTTCCTCCTGACCACCCCTCCTGAACCGTGTTATGTCTGGATTGGATCTAACCATTGCCGCCATAGGCTCAACGGCCAGAGAAAATAGTAAGGGGGATAGCGGGCATCCCTGGCGGGTGCCCCTACCTAGGTAGAAAGGAGAAGTAAGGCATCCATTAACTTTGATCCTAGCAGTAGGGTTATTATATAGAAGTCTTACCCAGGAAATAAAATCCCTCCCCAGTCCAAATCTGTCAAGTACTGCCCAGAGAAACTCCCACTCGATAGAGTTGAAAGCCTTAGCGGCGTCTACGGAGAAAATTACTCTATCCCCTGAGTTATCAACTGGCAATTTTAGGTTGAGGTGTAACCGTCATATATTCACTGCAGTTGATCTGGAAGGCATAAACCCCGACTGGTCTGAATGGATTAGTGAAAGTATAACCTTATTAAGTCTGGAAGCTAGTACTTTAGCTATTATTTTGATATCTGTAGGTAACAGAGAGATAGGTCTATAAGAGTCAGGGATGAGGGGGTTCTTGCCAGGTTTACGTATGACAACTATCACTGCTTCTCGCATCGATTGGGGCAAGGAGCCATTTTTGGCTGCTTGCTGGATGGTCAACAGCAGCTGGGGGAGCAGGATGTCTCCAAACCTATTGTAAATCTCTGTGGGGATCACATCTGAACTTGGTGACTTATTATTGGGCATGGAGGATATTGCTAAATGCAACTCTTCCAGTGTGAGTGGACTGTTTAGGTATACCCTGTCCTCATCTGAAAGTGAGGGCAAAGGGATGTCTTTCAGGTAAGAAGCTATCTGTTCCCTATCATATTGCAGTTTAGTACTGTAAAGTTGTTCGTAGAATTCAGAGAAGGTAGCCAAAATTTGGTCAGGTTGATTGACTATGGCCCCCGTTTTGTCCCTTAGTGCCCCCACAAATGTGTTCCCCCTTCATGCTTTAGCAATCACTGCTAATAAATGACCTGCTTTTTCGCCCTCTTCAAAGAATCTCTGTTGTGAAAAAAGTCTTTTGTTAGTGGCCCGTTCCTTAAGCTGGGTTCACACTTAAGCGACAGCGACAACGACGTCGCTGTTACGTCACCATTTTCTGTGACGTAACAGCGACCTTGTAAGTCGCTGTTATGATCGCTGCTTAGCTGTCAAACACAGCAGAAGCAGCGATCATAACGTCGCTGTGCTACATGTGCAGAGAGCAGGGAGCCGCGCTTAGCGCTGGCTCCTTGCTCTCTTAGATACAGTACACATTGGGTTAATTAACCCGATGTGTACTGCAGCTACATGTCACAGTGCAGAGAGCAGGGAGCCGCGCACACTGCTTAGCGCTGGCTCCTTGCTCTCCTTGCTACAGTACACATCGGGTTAATTACCCGATGCGTACTGCAGCCACATGTGCACAGAGCAGGAGCTGGAACTGGCAGCAAGGGCGGAGGCTGGTAACAAAGGTAAATATCGGGTAACCAGGGAAAGGTCTTCCCTTGGTTACCCGATGTTTACCCTGGTTACAGCTTACCGCAGCTGCCAGACGCCGGCTCCTGCTCCCTGCTCGCTTCATTTCGTCGCTCTCTCGCTGTCACACACAGCGATGTGTGTGTCACAGCGGGAGAGTGACGACCAAAAAATGAAGCTGGACATTCAGCAACGACCGGCGACCTCACAGCAGGGGCCAGGTCGTTGCTGGATGTCACACACAGCGACAGCGACGGGACGTCGCTGCAACGTCACAGAAAATGGTGACGTAGCAGCGACGTCGTTGTCGTTGTCGCTGTGTGTGACACCAGCTTTAATGTGAGAATCATATGCTTCTTGTGCTTCCCTCCATTCCAGTAAGTCCCGTGTATCCCCTGACAGAATGTATTTCTGTTCTGTCATCTGGACCCGTTCTTTAAGAAAAATTTCAAATTGTGCCGACTTAATTTTAGATCTACTGACCCCCTGTATCAGTGACCCCCTCAGACAGGCCTTCATGGCATCCCAAACAGTGTTAAGCGACATCTCCCCAGTACAGTTGTCCTGAAAATAGTATTCAAGGGCTAGTTCAACCGGGCCCACATCTATAATCTGTAGCCAAAAAGGATTAAAGGACCACAAGCTACGGGTATGATCAAACCAGGGTAAAATATTAAGTCGTGTCAACAGTGGGGAATGGTCTGATAAACCTCTAGAAAGGTATTCTGTGTTTTCCACGATTGGTAGTATACCCTCCGAGCCCAAGATCAGGTTTATTCTGGACAGAGTGTTGTGTGTTTTGGAATAGCACGAGAATCGCTTGATTCCAGGGTTTCTGATTCGCCACAGATCTTGAAAGTGCCAGTTCAGCCACTGTGTCCCCAAATTTGGAGTTTGGATAGTGTTCTAAGTGAGTACCCGCATTGTGTTTGTCCCAATATGGGTGAATGATGTTGTTGAAATCCCCCGTGCACACCACCTGTACATTGGGGGTCTTGCTAATCATTTCCGCAATTTTGTTCATAACAGTATTATTATATGGAGGCGGTATATAAACTGTTATCAGAAGGAGCTCCTTGTTAAATATTTTACAGTGCACGCAAATGAATCTACCTTCCTGATCTACTGTGGATGAAATTATCTCAAATGGGATTGCTCTGTGGACAAAGATACTGACACAATTCTGGAATGAGCTGTGTAGGTTGAGTGGAAACAATGGCCCATCCATGAGGGATTCATGTATGCTATTTTGTCGCCCTCCAAATGTGTCTCCTGTAGGCAGATGATTGCTGGAAAGTGGGATCTGACCTGTTCCATTACTGCTACCCTTTTTGTGGGGTCCCCAAGCTACGGACATTCCAAGAAAGAATGTTAATCCTACCCACCATCCTGGTGGTATGCGTATGTAGTGCAGGCAGTCACACCCGGCAAAGAGTTCCAACCCTCCTCCACCTTCCTGAACCACATGAGAACCATTAGCAGACATAAATATAAAAGCATCATTAAAGCTGCAGAAACATTCCCCCACCTCCATCCTCTCTCCCTCCCCCCACATCTAACAGTTGTCCCACAACATAAATGTTGAAACTGAGGCACTAGTCCATCCTGAAGCCAAAACAAGAGAGACAGTAAAATTCCCACTTCCCAAAATGGTTTAAGGCAAGAAAAAAAAGCCTGAGAACAATGAAAATGCAGGGAAGTGAGAAAAACAAAAACCGTCTCTGGAAGTGAAAAAGGGAAAGAAAGGAAACCCAAACTCCTCTCCCAGGGAGTTCTGCTGGAACCAATCAATGGGTATCATAATAATTTTATCCACTGGGCCAATCCTATGTAATCGCAGCAGACAGTCGAGTATTCATCACCCATAAAGTCCTTAAAGGGTTACATATCAACGTTGTGGACTTTGCCTGAGCCATTGCTCATTCATATCGAGCCATCTGAGAGCATCTTTAGGATTTTCAAAAAAGAATGTCTCTTGAAGTGCAGATACCCTGAGCTTCGCTGGGTACAGCATGGAGTACGAGACTTGTGCATTTCTCAGGCGTCGTTTGACATCTGTGAATTGAGCTCTTCTTTTTGAAATTTCAGCTGAATAATCAGGAAAGAAGGATATTTTGTGGCCATCCACCGTTATGTACCCTTTGTTTCTAACCGCTCTTAGGATCGCATCCCGGTCTCTATAATGTAGTAGTTTCACCAGGACAGGTCTTGGAGGAGCTCCCGGAGGCAGGGGTCTGGTGGGCACTCTGTGGGCTCTCTCTACAGCATACAGGGGGATAGGACCTCTGCGCCAAATACTTTTTGTAGCCATCTCCCAAAGAATTCTGACGGATTTGTGCCTTCCGTTTTTTCTGGAACCCCTATCAGCCGCACATTGTTTCTCCTCAATCTAGTATAATTTATTATATTTATTATTTTTAATTTAATAATTACCCCTTTGGTTTAGCATTTTACAGTGATCTAACTAAATAAGCCACATTGTTGCCTTTCATATTTATAATATGGTACATATTATAGGTACATATTATATTATTTTATATTTAGTATTACATTTTGGTTGCATTCAAACACATTGCCACCTATGGGTTGGAAAAGTAATTACACCAATGACAAAAAAGGTTATTACATGAAAATATTCTCGTCTATACCATTATGCAGTATTATTTCATCATTCTAAGTATCAATTATATTAATACTTTTACGATAATAATGACATGGTATTATAATATTAGATTTATGATAAGCCGTGACATTTATTAGTGGTAGTATCATTAACATATTTGGTATCTAGATTAGGGAATGAAGTCTTTAATCAAGATTAAAGAAAGATAAAAGACTTTTATTAATTTTTTAAAGGCAAAAGTGATTCTACAAAAAGTTGCGAAAGCTGATATCCAAAAGTCTAAAAGGTAACGTCTCAAATAAGACTGTGTCAATTACAGTACACTTATCGCTTCTGGACCTCAGCAGGATGGTGATCTTATGACGTCAGGATGGATAATGTTGCAACCCTGACATATGTTCTGTGCATTAAGACTTCACCACAGTTACCAAGGAGAGCAAGAAAGTGTTAAAGTTAACCCCTGTCATGCTGACCAAGAACGTCTGTTCCAGGAATGACAACAGGCAGCACAGAGGATCCAAGGTGACCAATGTAAATTTCACTGCACAGATATCAAAGGCCTATGCTATTCTTCCACACTTATGAACTGTGGTTTATCAACATTGATTATGGACTTTGATTAAATATATGGACTTTGCAATAAAGAATAAAGTTTATGGATCTCACAATGATTCTTATTATTATTATTATTATTTATTTATAGAGCACCATTGATTCCATGGGGCTGTACATGAGAAGGGGGTTACATACAGAATACATATATAAGTTACAATAGACAGACTAGTACAGAGGGAAGAGGGCCCTGCCCTTGCGGGCTTACATTCTATGGGATAAATGCAATATTGGACTGTATCAAATCGATAACCATTTATTTTTTATCAAATGATTTATTTCAAAAGACTGTGCTTATGCCAGATTACAATGGATATAAGAAGACATCATCCCAGAAGACATCAGATGGTGACCGGATTTGTTTTGCATCTTTTTAGTTTTAGGAAAGTATAATTATGTTTTTTATATGATTTATCAGTCACGGCCTACCATAACATGAATCCACATTATTATATTGTTGAACATACAACATGAATAATGCAAATTGATTATTATAATTATTGTCATCATTATTATTGACATTAATCCACTATTGCCAAAGAAAGGAAAGAAGATCTGTTATCTTAATGATGTATTAATTTATTTTGGGGGTTTTATTAATAATAATTTACCCGCCTCAAGGGGGAATTGTAAAAACATTAAAATTAATACATCTAGTTATCAAACACTTTATAATAGGTGTATGTTGACAGTCCTGTCTATATTGGAGGGCATAGCTTATTGATAACAGTATTCATAGATATTAATATTTTGAGTCTGTATTGAATATAGATAAATGCTGACATAGTCCTGTATATATATATATATTCAATTTGGAACTTTCCAGAGGGTTACATCATGTGCAACATGCATTCAGAAGAATCTCCCTATATGGGTTTGGACAGCTGCATATATAACATGACACATTGTGGGAGGGGGGTGACACTTGCACATGTTGAAGATGAGCCATAATCCATCCACCCCATCCAAGATGAAGTAACACAGGCTGTCAGGCCTACAGTATCTCAGGCTTGCCTAACCATTCAGGAATCAAGGAAACATGGATGAAGATTTCTATTGATTTAGTAAGAATTGGACTATTATTGAACTCTTCACGTAAGCAACAAAGAATACTATTTTTTTTCCTTTCTGTAACTGAACTGTAAGTTTATTTTTGTCAACCCTTTTACTAGATGTAAAATACATCTATTTATTTTTTACATTTTTGAAGTTTGTCTTTCATGCGCCTTATCATGTATTTGAAGAAAAATATATTTAAGGGATATATTTTTAACAGGCAGGGACCCTATGAAGTGGTTGAGAAACTGAGAGAGGTGAATTATAAGACCCACCAACCAGGTAGACGGAAGCCCTACCAGGTGTACCATATTAATCTTATTAAGCCCTGGCGAGATAGGGAAGCGGTGGAAGCTCCGTGTCTAGCTGCCAAGGTGGATGCTGATATCAAGGACGTCACAGTGGCAGAGGCGCTGTCAAGGGCCCAAAAGCAGCAGTGTCAGGAGTTGCTTTATCAAAATCGAGATCTCTTTTCAGAATTGCCGGGGTGTACACAGGTTGTAGAACATGAAGTTCTAACGGAACCACACGTGAGAGTACATCTGAAGCCATACTGGATATCCCGAAGCCCGCCGAGAAGTGATCTCAAAAGAGGGGAAGAGGATGCTGAGCCTCGGAGTGATTGAGGAATCAAGAAGTGGCAGGTCTAGTCCTATCGTCCTTGTGCCAAAGCCGGATGGAGAATGGCGATTTTGCAATGACTACCGCAAGTTAAATGAAGTCTCAAAACTTGACGCTCATCCGATGCCTCGAGTCGATGAGCTCATTGAAAGGCTTGGGCCAGCCAGGTATATTACCACCCTTGACCTGACAAAAGGATACTGGCAAATACCCATGTCTCAAGCGACCAAGGAGAAGACTGCTTTCTCTACACCTGATGGATGTTTCCACTACACCAGGATGCCGTTTGGGTTGCAGGGAGCCCCAGCCACCTTCCAGAGGGCCATAGGACCAGATCCTAGCTTCTCATCAGAAGTACGCTGCAGCTTATCTGGATGATATTGTGATCTTCACCCCAGATTGGGGGAGTCATCTACATAGGGTCTTGGCGGTGCTGGATGCATTGAGGAAGGTGGGGTTTACCATAAACCCGAAGAAGTGTGTCATAGGGAAGGAGGAGGCCAGGTACCTGGGCTATGTTGTCGGTAGGGGCCTAATCAAGCCACAAGTGAATAAAGTGGAGGCGATACAGAATTGGCCACGACCACACTCTAAAAAGCAGGTTAGGGCATTTCTGAGAATCGTCGGATACTACCGCCTGTTTATACCGAAGTTTGCTATGAGGGCCGCTCCGCAGACTGATCTCCTCAGGGCTGTGAAGCCATCGGTAGCCAAGTGGACCTCTGAGGCGGAGGTGGCGTTCCAGGACTTGAAGTCTGCTTTGTGTCGGCAGCCAGTCCTGGTGGCATCTGACTTTACAAAGGAGTTTGTGCTTCAGACTGATGCTTTGGAGGTCGGGTTGGGAGCTGTGCTGTCGCAGGAAATAAATGGCGAGGAACATCCAGTGCTCTACCTGAGTAGGAAACTCTCCTCTTGTGAGAAAAACTATGCCATCATGGAAAAGGAATGCCTGGCCATTAGGTGTTCAGTGGACTCTCTAAAATTCTACCTGCTAGGCCGTAAATTGAAGCTAGTGTCTGATCATACGTCACTGACACGGTTGAGAAGTAGACAGGGAAAGAATGCTAGGGTGACCAGGTGGTTTCTAGCCCTTCAAGACTTTGCCTTCCATGTGGAGCACAGGCCTGGGAAGTTACATGGGAATGCAGATGCCCTGTCGCGGCTCCCCTGTTTAGCGGTTGATGGTGCCCATGCCCCCGGCTTTGGGCAGAGGGGGGGAATATGTGATGTGATCACTGGTGATGCGCACGAGGGGAGATATGTGTCGCTGCAACTACTGCAATCAGTGATGTGAACCCAGATGTAGTACTCCAGCATATTAGGTGCTGAGAGGGTAAATTTGTATTACCTGGGCCGGGTTTGTTGTGGAGAGCTAAAGAGATGGGTGGGATGGCTGTTCACCATATTTCCACCTCGGGGTGTGGTCCCAGAGGTAAAAGCCAGGCCTCTGGACACACTCGTGGTCTGTTCTGAATTTTCCTGTGCTGGAGGAAGTAGTCTGTTTTTTGTAAATGGATTGTGGCTGATGATAATAAACCAGGTGAAAATCGACACATGAGGTGGTCCTGCATCCATCTCCTACTGCTGAGGGAGCGGCTCTACCACAATATATATATATATATATATATATTGTGAGGTAGCGACCACCAATGTTGTGGATGGTCGCAGTGGAGAAGGATCCCCCTGCGATATTGAACTGAAGGTGTGACTGTGGGACCTGTAGTTCCACAGAACTTGGGTTGTAATTAAGGGTTAGGTTCCCTTTAAACTGTGACCAGTGTGATTGACAGAGCTGGAGAATCACATACCTCCACCTGTGGGTGTATCCGGTTGGGTTTAAGAGACTGTTAGTTTTAGAAACAGAGAGAAGCCTGAGAGTGTGCTGCATATGGAGCATGTGTGCTGGAGATCTCAGTCTGTGTGAAGACTGAAGAGAGACTCCTGGAAATCAGTCCAGGTGAGGACTGGGGAAAATACTGCAGCCTGGCTGGAGATGGCTGGAGGCTGCAGGTTGCAACCACAGTGACTTGTGTTCGCTGGCTGGAGCCAGAGTGTGGAGAATCCACTATGGACATTTAATTGGACTGGAAGCCCACGGTATGTGGATGTTATATTTTCCTTTAAGCCAGGAGAGGCTTCATTGTGTTTTGGAAGTGCAGTTTATGTTGGTTACTAATAAACTGCCGCATTTTTGAGAAAGACTGTGTTGCCTGTGTATGCCTAAGCTACCCTGCTGGCCACCGCCCGTCCCCGGTCCTTACGGTTCACGTCAATCAGCCTCTCCTGTAGACGGTCACCACCGTCTGCCAACCTTGCTGTATGTGCCTGGGCCACGCACCCGGACACGGTCAGTCTCCTCCACTACTACTTCACTCCTCAACTCCAAAACTGATCTGCATTCCTTTTCCCGCCTCCAGGACTGTGAACTCCTTGGTGGGTGGGGCCAACCACCTGGCTGCACCCCCTGGTGTGGACATCAGCCCCTGGAGGGAGGCAACAAGGATTTTTGTTTGACCTCGATGTGCCTAGCCGGGGTGTGGGGTGTGTTGTTGTAGTACCTGTGACGTCCTGGCTTGTCCAGGGCGCCCCATTCCCCCTTAGTAAAATGCAGACCGTCCACGGGCTGCCCCGTCCATCACCGGTTTTATTTTTGTTAACGGGAAAGTTAGAAAAACGATAAAACATGTAAAAACATCACAAACATTTTATAACGGTATGGCTTCCGCTCTTCTCCCACCCAAACAACCTGGCCCTGATGCTGCCCCTAAGAAGTGGGCAGCACCCCTTGACCCCAGTCCAGAATCAAGTTGCCCGAGCGGGTACTGTCTCTTTCAGCGGACCTGCGTCCATGGGGACCCCTGAATCCCCGGAGGATCGCCACCGGTTACGGTAGTGGCGGGCCTGGGCCATCCCTTTCCTCCAGGCCCATCCTCCCAAATCAGTCTCTCCGGAGGCGGTAACGGTTTCAAGCCAACATTTATTTACATCCCACTAAGTTTGTGGTTGCCCTGCAAGTTCTCGGGCTTGTCCGTAAGAAGTCCCTTACGCAACGGTTGCAGAAAGTCCCTACGGGAACTAGTTGCCGGCAACGGCCGGTTCAATCAAAGTTCCAATCAGGTGACATCTTCTGTTGATTTACTCTTATCATTTTAAACTTTCAACGGTACTGGTGGTCCCAACGGGAACAACTGCCGGCAACGGTGGACCGCTGACTCATTTCTGATCCACAGTGTCAGCCGGAGGAGGGGGTTGGGCTGGTACTCGGGCCTCCTGACTGCCCCTCAGTTTAGCGTCAAGGGCAAACCAACCCCTCTCCCCGCAATGCCTAGTGTATTGGACCAGATCCCCCGGCATCAGGTTGCGGCCCGGGTGGTCCTCCGGCAGGTGGGCATTGACGTCCCGTCGGGCTATAAAGACTTCGGCCTCCAGGCCCGGCTCATATATAAATCTGTACCCCCGACGGACGTCAAACCTCCTCACCTGCCCCTCATAGATTGGGCCCCGTACACGGAAGGTGGCCTGGCGGAGGCTCTCTTTCTCCCGAATCGTGTGGGCGACCAGCTCCGCCTTCCTCCTCTCCCTTTCCGCAATTTCTTGGCCCAGCGGGGTCTGTTCCCTGTCCCAGTAAGGGGCTACGGTGGGCCCCTGCGCATGGGTCGGGCCCCGCGAAATCTCCTCCACGCTGGCCACCGCCAGTGTTCTGGGCGGCAGGTCTCGCGGTGTCATGGCCTGGGGTGCTGCCTTACAGTGGCGACCCGGCGCGGCCTCAGCCGAGGCATGGGGAACAGGTACAGGGGTCCTCTCCCGCTGAGCCTCCGCCTCCTCCTGCACGAGACGGGCTGCCAGGGGTGGTGCGGGGCCAGGCACAGTCACAGGTGCCTTCGGTAGATCTTCGCTAACGGGCTTAGCCTTTGGCTTCTTCCACGGAAGCGGTTCCGGGTGGTCACAGACTTCTGCTGCAGACCGGTCCGCCGGGGCGGATTGGCGGGGTACCGCTACCGATTGTGGTGGTAGCAGGCCTTGTGACGGGGCAGCAGCAGCCAATACGGGTAGCGGGGGAGGTAGCAGGGCGAGCGGGTGTAGACCGGGCCCCTCGGCCGCGATGACCGACCCGCTAGGGGTACAGGGGCGTGAGTCACTTACCCGCTCTTCATGAACTCTCTCCACCTCGCGTCTCCGTATGGCCGCCACCACCTCCGCCATGTCGGCCTCCCACTCCTCCAAGAAGAGCTGCACCCGGATCTGCAGCCGTTGTTGTAGCTGGACGGTCTGGACCTCCACCCACGCCGCGGTCCCGGGCGCGGGGGCTACAGTGCTGTGGGACGGTTGGTACATCGCTGTGGCGGCCTCTTCCAGGAACCACAAGATGGCTGCAGGGTCCTGGCGTCCCTGCTTTTATAGCCGCGGGCTACATGCGGCCAGACGTCATCCGTCCCCCTTAGTCTTTTTCCGGCTCCTCCTCTACAGGGGCGGGGTTTCGGCTTTCGCGCCTCCACTGCTCGAGGAGACGCTTGAGCGGGGACTTTTCACGCCCAAAATGGCGGCTTCTCAAAATTTTCGGACGGACACCTCCGGCGGTCACAAGGCGCACCTCTACCAGACGGCAGAACGGAAAGATCCTGTTCGTGACGCCAAGTTGTCACGGGCGGGGAGGGGACGCTGCGATCACCCACTGCTCGGGTCCGGCTACTGCTGCTGCTTCGCTCGCTGCTCGGTGACTCGAGCGGTGGACCGGATCCCGGGGCCTCGAGCGGTGCTCCTCGCCCGTGAGTGAAAAGGGGAATGGTTTTGGGGATTTATTGTCCGTGACGCCACCCACGGTTGTGGTGAGGTTGTGACACCACCGCTGCTCTGGACGGGGATCCCGGGAGCGATGACAGGGAGCAGCTTGGGTGTTGTTTTTCCCCTCCGTGGGTAGGGGGATTGGTTGTCCCGGGGCCCGGTGAGGTAGGGATGGCAGGCGGGTTACGGGGCCTGGTGAGGTGCAGGGTCGCGGGGGCAGTGCGGTGCCGCACGGCACAGTGGTACTCACTCAGCCAATGACGAATGCAAAGTCTCCGGTAAAACAAACGGCTGGATGGACGGGTCCCACAGACGGCTGCGGTTGTTCTTCTCCTGGTAGGTTGGTGGTGACTGCCTTTCCCTGCACCTGTGTTAAGTTCTCGGTTCTGGTGGCTTCCCACCGGTAACCTGCTCCCCAGCTTGGATGGATGCTGAGGGAGCCCCTTTTGCCCGCAGGCTCTGGCCCTGGGAATTGTAGCCTTGGCGGTGACTGTATTTCCCTTCACGGTTTGAGCTGTTGCCTTCAATCGGGTCTTGACTGCTGGGAAACCCCGGAGGTTCCCTTCACTAACTGATTTGACCGGTTTTACGGTGACTCCAAGCCTGGTCGGGGTCCGTAGGCCCTGCCGAATGGTACTGGCTTCTCTTCGCTCCCTGATCCGGTACCGGCGGGCCATCGCCCGTCCCCGGTCCTTACGGTTCACGTCAATCAGCCTCTCCTGCAGACGGTCACCACCGTCTGCCAACCTTGCTGTATGTGCCCGGGCCACGCACCCGGACACGGTCAGTCTCCTCCACTACTACTTCACTCCTCAACTCCAAAACTGATCTGCCTTCCTTTTCCCGCCTCCAGGACTGTGAACTCCTCGGTGGGTGGGGCCAACCACCTGGTTCCACCCCCTGGTGTGGACATCAGCCCCTGGAGGGAGGCAACAAGGATTTTTGTTTGACCTCGATGTGCCTAGCCGGGGTGTGGGGTGTGTTGTTGTAGTACCTGTGACGTCCTGGCTTGTCCAGGGCGCCACTTTGCGACACATAGCGACCATTTACCACATTTGTGGTCGCTACCTCACATATCCCCCCCCCTCTGTTCAAACTCGTAGGGTTGAACACTTGACACCCAAAGGGGCCCCGAGACAGGGCATCAGTGTCACCTTGTCCTACCAGTTGAGAGGGCCCTCTTTGACAAACTTGAGCTTCAGCTCCTGACAAAGTCGGACATTGTCACGAGACTCGTCTCAGTCAACCCCCTTCTCAGATACGCCCCCCGGTCAGACCTATCTCTCCATGACTGTCTCCAACAGCTAGTGTAGTAGCGAAATTCTCTTCCAGTCGAAACTACTGTCTGGTCCGACTCTGGGCTATCTAATCCACTAGAGGGGCTACTGTCTGGGCACCTCAGCCCTGAGCTGATAGATGATCTGCTATATCTAGACCGTCTGCATTCTCTTTTTGCAGATTTACTATGGCTTGTTCTTCCATTGCGTCTTCGGTCGTTATCGCTCTGTTGGTGTGTTTTCTCAAGACCATCCTTCACTGTAGATATATTACTCCCTTCATCCATTCCTTTGGAGTTTAGAGTAGAGGGCTTGGACCATTTAGAGTCTATGCTATAGCCCAAAGTGTAGTTAGGTCTTCCATGACCTTGGTTCCTTTCTTTATAGGACCTACTTTCTGTGCCAACTGAGGCAACACCTTTATCAGGTGGGCAACCCTTCTCCTGGCCCCAGCCTGAAAGCGGTCTCCACCTCATACCAACTTGATGGAGTTGTTCTGCAATATTCTGCCTTTTTAGGGTCAACTGCCTTAGTTCTTCCAGGTAACCCAGGCGGTACTCTAGGAGGACTCGTACATTTCCAACACACTCCTTTGTTCCCACAATGACACATGTAACCATACCGACTTCACAGAGTATCTTGGCTTTATTATGAATATTAATTCTTACTCTCATCACACCGGACTTGTCAACCATCTCCTGTATGACTCTTCCATTTCTTCCAATCAGCTTCTTAACCAGTTCTCTGGGTACTTGTGTGACCTCTTCCACAAACTCCAACAACCTTCGAGCTGTCTTGACTGCTTATGCAGTTTTCCCATAGATTCGGAATGTTCCACTGGTTTTTTCCACTTCAATAGCTGTAATACCTGGAACCTTCCTGGCTTGCTGAATGTTACTTCTCAGCGCTCTTATTGCAAGCCCAATTAATGGTTTCTTCACAACCACCACTTCCTGAAACGCTGCTGTGAGCCGCTTCATATGCTCCATTCGTCTGGTGTCTTCTTCCATCTTTGTAGAGATGAGTCACTTCGTGCGAAGACACTGTAGGTACATGCCACTCAGGATTGCCACCCGCTTCTTTGTGACATCACGTACAGAGCACACCACCAACCGACAAGACTCTGGGGCAAAGTAAACTTTATAGGCTCCTACGGCAGTCTTGAATTTTTCATGTACCGCCTCACTGGCACAGGCTTTTCTCAAGTCTGCAGGGACTTCTACCATGCACGTAAAGACTGGCCGAATTTCTTTAGCTGTAAGGGCATCAGACCGTTCCTTGGGTCTTCCACATCCATCCTCTTTTCTTATCACAGGCTCCACCTTTGGAGTTGCATTCTCCTCAGGTTTTTCCATAGCCTCAGAGCCTTTGAATTTTTCCTCATCTTTGGCCTCAAGATTCTCAATCTTCTGTACCAAGTCCATCTTTATGGCCTCCATCTTGGTCTTACCAGTAAGTTCAGTTAAGCTCTCAGCTGCTGATGGGACGTCTGGGCTAGATTTCCCTACTTTAAGGGTTCTCTCAATTTCTGCAGCTTCAGCCATCTCTTGGGACTCTGCAGCATCTTCCTCAATTTCCTCTTGATTCTCTGCAACTTCAGAGGCTTTCTTGCACTCCATACCTTCAACCTCAAATTCTCTGGGGTCTACAACAGCTTTTGTGCCGTTTGCACTATTATTCACCCCAGCACTGGGTGGATCACTGGTCTGCTCACCATGACCTTTGTGGATTTTTCCTCCACCAACAGCATCCAGGATTTCTTCTCCTATAGTGTTTTCACTCAACAGACCATCAGCTTCACACCAGGAAATCATAGGGGACATCACCACTACTGTTTTGGTAGGCTCCTTTTCTGCACTTTCACCCTGCTGATTTCTGCCGTTACAATGTGTCAGTTCCAGCTCAGACTCCTCTTTCTTTTGCATGATTTTGCTGTCCAACTCTACATTACCGGTTGCTATTGGCAACGTGCCTTTCTCAACCTTCTCTGCACACTCAGATTCTAGAAGGGAATCCACCCTTTTGGCAGAAATACATGACACTGTCTCTACCTGGACCATATTTTCAGAGGATGTAGCGCGCTCCGCCTCTCTACACCTGTTGCGCCTCCGGCGACTCGAGGAGGTTTTCCCCTGTTCGCTCATCAGTACGTCACTGTACTCGTTTGTCACTTTAGTAGAGTCAGTGTATTTACTGGAGTCATCGTCACTCGCCCTGGTGTCCTGGACTGACATGTTCCCACCTAACCAGGTGTTGGCTACCTTTTCTGGAGCTCCTCCGTCACTAACGGTCATATTGTCATTTATTTTCTTACCCATCATGTCACTAAGTTGGGCATGCCCACCTTTTTCTTTGCTCCCCACTAACTTAGGACAGTCACCTTTAGGGGGTGCTATCTTCACCTTACCACACATAACCACCCCACAAGGACTCTTTTTAACCTCCCGCTGTGGTGGAGCTTCCTTTGGACTGTTACGGCTCTTACAAAAGCACCCGAACACTTCCCCCTGCTTCCACAAGTCCACAAATAATTTAGAGTCCCAACCTATAATAATTGGGTGCTGTAAATCTGAAACTACACCAACATCATGAGAACCAATGTCCCTGTCCGTCTTAATTACCACGCTGGACATTGGGTATTCTTTATCATTATTGTGGGTGCAGTTGGCGTGGAACTTCTTTCCAGGAATCAGGTAGACATCAGATGTGGCCCTCACCAGGGTCACCAAACTCCTTGAGTCTACAAGTACAGTTACAGATTCCCCATCCACTTCCACGGTACACAGACGTGGCTTCTCGTCAGATGGGTAGTCTATACTGCAGACAGGACACTTGCAGCATGAACACCTTTGTGCTTGACTACTGTCCATCTGCGCCACTGCACCCTTGTCTATGGGATGCTCCACCACCTTTTGGGCAACCACCCCTTCATGCGATTCCATCCCCTTTTGGGCAACCCAGTCCCCAGAGGGTACATTCCATGGCCTTTCCATGGAAAACGCATGTCCCAAACCACACAGTACCTCGGTGCCCCAGGTATCCTTCTGGGCACCCTGTGTGTGCTCTGGCCCCACAAGGGACTGTACCCACTTGTCCAGCGCCACCAAGTCCAGACGCTCTGCCAGCGACTCCTGTCGCTGCTGCAACTCATTCTGCTTTACCTCCTGGCGGCCAGTCTCCTGCAGTTGCTCACCGACCCGCACCAGGTACTTTAACAGTATCTCATCCACACAAGCTGCTCCAGCCATGGTCACTCAGCTCCCACGGACCTTCGTGGACCCGCCGATCCACCGCAAGCCGCTTGAGTGCGCCGTCAACTTTCGTGGACCCGCCGATCCACTGCAAACCGCTTCGAAAAATGTTTTCGTGGACCCGCCGATCCACAGGCAACACTTTCTTGCAGTGTGTAGACAGCAGAGAAAAAACCCTTCATGGACCCGGCTGATCCACAGGAACAACACCTCTGCAGTTGCTAGACGTGCTGCCTGGATTGCTGCCCGCATTCTCCACCATATGTGAACGTTGCTTACCGCAACCCGGGGGTTTTACTCGCTTGCAGCGATGCAGGGTAGCTTAGGCATACACAGGCAACACAGTCTCTCTCAAAAATGCAGCAGTTTATTAGTAACCAATATAAACTGCCCTTCCAAAACACAATTAAGCCTCTCCTGGCTTAAAGGAAAAGGTAAACTAAACAACTTCACATACCGTGGGCTTCAAATCCATTTAAATGTCCATAGTGAAGGTATGGCTGTCTCCCCAGCAGACACGGATTTCTGGTCAGTCTTTGTAGCAGACCGCCCGCTCAGGTTTGGACACGACGAGTGTCAGAGTGGAGCTCCCTCAGCCTCCAAACACTCAGTTCCAGATGGTTGAAGGCAACCTACGCTTCATTAGGCAGGTTTCTTCCAGAGGCTCCAACCTCTCTGAGAATAGCAGCCTCTTTACCTGCCTGAGGCTGCTCCCAGTGCAGGGCTGCTCCACACACTCTCCACACTCACTGATAGTCTCCTAAATCAGACTGGACAAACCCACAGGTGGAGGTTTGTGTTTCCAGACCTGCACAGCATACTCGCATTGTTAAAGGGAACCTGACCCTTATATGCAGAACCAAGCCTTTGTGGAACTACAAGTCCCATAGCAACTTCTTCACTTTAATATCGCAGGGACCTTCTCCACTGCGACACATAGCGACCATTTACCACATTGGTGGTCGCTACCTCACTATATATATATATATATATATATATATATATATATATATATATATATATATATATGTATATATATATATACAGTATGTATATATATATATATATATATATATATATATATATATATATATATATAAATTTTCCTTGTTTAGATATAAGGAACCAAAATGGTTTATATAGCTAGCGCCTATCTAATATTACCAACTCTGTAACATTTTCTGGACAACCTTTTACTGTCATTGTTGTGAACAACAGACCAAACTTTTTTTTATATTTGTATATGTATTTTTGATGTGCAGTTACTCCCTATTTTGTCTCATATTTTAATCAATAAAGTATAATTATTTAAATTGATCTTTTTCGCTTTTTCTTGTGTTGATTCTTACTATATACAGCCAGTCACTCCACAGGACGCGCGGTTCAGTCCCCCAGCACCTCTGACACATGCCGGTAGTCGCCCGGACTCCCATCACCCTCCTTGACCTTCTCCTTTACCTAACCTTTGGAGCCATAGGCAACTACCTGGGTCAGATCCTGCCTTCTTCTATATACCCTCTGACTATATTCTGCTCTCCAATCCTTGGTATTGAATTGCTACTCGAGCTATAACCACCTTTGAACAAAAGGATTCCTGAGCACCCAAGCGTGCTTGCGGTACATATGGATCATATGGATATGTAATGATCCCTTCACAATAAAGTATACTAGAAGCCTGCCTTAATACAGCTTGTCCGACCTGAGGAAGGCCAACTGGCCGAAACGTCGGCGGACTTATTGGCGGACTTTTGTATAGCACTATTTTTCACCTTTTCACAAGCAAAATAAAGAGAAAAAGATTTTTTCAATTTACTATGTCTCTTTGGTCTTTACGGGAAATTAGTAGTGTGCCGGAGTTACCCCACTTTATCTATTGTGCATCTGGCCCACAACAGTCTCTATTGTGTATCCAGCCTGCAGCAGTCTCTATTGTGTATACAGTCCGCAGCAGTCTCTATTGTGTATAGAACCCACAGCAGTTTCTATTGTGTATAATTGGCACTCAACTGGTGATTTTGTTCAATTTATTTAAAGTATCCAGAAATTAAACAGGCACAAACATTTTGTATTACATAAGCGGTGGATGCCGCAGTCTGCGCACTGTGCTCGGTCATCCTAATGCCAGAGATAATTAAACATGTCTGCACACTGATGAAGGTCACCTTGCCAAAGCGTTAGTGCCTGTTTAATTTCTGAATACTTGAAATAAATTGAACAAAATCATCAGTTGAGTGCCAAGTATTACTTGATACAAGATATGGGATTGGATCCTATTGGTGCACTACTCAGCCAGAAGTACCATGCAAGCCCTATCTATTGTGGATACAGCCCGCAGCAGTTTCTATTGTGTATACAGCCCACAGCAGTCTGTATTGTGTACACAACCCACAGTAGTCTCTCACATATGCAGGAGTTTTTCCAAGAGTGGGCAGTGGGACTGTGGAATGTTGGAGGGGTGGAGGCTTAGTTGGGGTGGAGGCAGAACTAGGGTGGATCCTGGGCAGAGTCTCAAGTGGGCCAAAAAATGTTGCCAGTGTGGGACCCAGAAATTCCTGATTGCAGCCTTGAAGATGTGCATTGCTTGGCCCGGTTCTCACATCCAGGGTCCCTGGTGTCCCAAAGTTCAGGACACCAGTGCACCAGAAACAGTAGTATCAACACATTCAAAGAATGAGCCATCCTCTTGCTCACTGTGTAGGTGTGCTAATTGAAGCAAGTTAGTCGCCTGTGACTATTCAGGTTTTAAATCCCTTCTTTCGATGACAACTTCCTGTCAGGAGGGGATAATTTATTTATTTTTTCAATTTCACTCAAAATCGGAAGCTGAAGGGGTCATCCGTGTGACACGCGTATGACATCCATGTGATTTGTGTATGTAATGCCGTGCAAGTAAAATCTTGCATTCATTGACTTGTATTGGCAAGTCTGTTCCAATCTACGCAGCCATACGCAGCATGCTGTGATTTTATCCTCAGCACGATTTGAGCTTAAAAAAATAGTAGATGGACATAGCCTGATTCTTTAACACTGGTGTGAGTGCAATTAGATGTTTTATCGGATTGCATTAATCTCTGTTAATCGCAATTGAAAGCAAGGCCTAACATTATTCAGTAAAAAATGCTGTAATAGATAATTACTATATTATATTTTTACTGTCCCTAATCTAGCCCTATCAACTAATCTAAGTTATTTTCTGACACTAATCATGACTTTATTCAGTAAAAAATACTGTAGTAGATGATGATTACTACAGTAAGTTTTTACTGTCCCTAATCTAGCCTTATCAACTAATCTAAAAGATTATTTTTATTTGATTCTTATTTTACAGTGTTTGGAAACAATGATGTGCTACACTGATCATTGCTCAACAGCTGAACAAAGCACGCATGGATGTGGTGCAATATTGGAGAAGAAAAAAAAGTCCTGGCAAAAAGTGAGCACAAATGTCGATCAGTGATGGGAGTCACTGATCAGCACTTGGCGTCTGTAGGATGCAAGCAAATAGGTGGTGCAAAACGGGAAAAAAAGGAACAGGAAAAAAAGTCCTAAGCCAAAAGCGAGCAAGGATGCTGATAAGTGATATGCTGCACACACACCAAGGTGGTGCAAAAAGGGGGGAGAAATTGATAAGAAAAAAAAAGTCCGGGACAAAAGAGAACACAAACGCCGATCAGTGAGGGGAGTCACTGATCAGCAGTGTCAGACTGGCCCAGCAGAGCACTGGAGAATCTTCTGGTGGGCCCCCATGGTCCCGGTGGGACCCCGTCCCCTGTGGGCCTTCATGCTTTATATGGTGCAGGGTACTGCGGGCTTATTACCGCGGGCTGGGCAGGGGTGTTTAGCGGGCAGACTGGGCCCCCATGCTCTGATGGGCCCCCAGCCTTTCCATCATAAACTGCAGTGATTGCACAGAATAATCTGTGCAATCTCTGCAGTTTCCGTGGTTGTAGCAGGACCTGTGGTGACATCACAGTCATGTGACTCACCACAGGTCCTTGCAGTGCGGGAGTCCTCAGGCCTGCACAAAAGGAGGTGAACACAGGAACTTCAGACTGCGCCTTTCATATTCAAATGTACGAGGCGAGCGTACATTTGAGCGGTGCGGTGCCAGGACTGAGGCAGAAGAGCTCCTCAGCACCACACCAACATCCGTCATAACCAGAGCTGCACGGAAGCAGTGGACGCGCAGGCACCAGGTAAGCGCTTCTGCCACCCCTGCTGTGAGCCTCCCCCTGCTGTGAGCCTCCCCTTGCAGTGAGCATCCCCTTGCTGTGAGCCTCCACCTTGCTGTGAGCCTCCCCCTGCAGTGAACCTCCCCCTGTTGTGAGCCTCTTGCTTCCCCTTGCTGTGAGCCTCCCCTTGCTGTGAGCCTCACCTTGCTGTGAGCCTCTCCTTGCTGTGAGCCTCCTGCCTCCCTCTGCTGTGAGCCTCCTCCCTGCTGTGAGCCACCTGCCTCCCCTTGCTGTGAGCCTCCACCTTGCTGTGAGCCTCCCCCTGCAGTGAGCCTTCCCCTGCAGTGAGCCTTCCCCTGCAGTGAGTCTTCCCCTGCTGTGAGCCTCCACCTGTTGTGAGCCTCCCCCCGCAGTGAGCCTCCCCTTGCTGTGAGCCTCCCCTTCCTGTGAGCCTCCTGCCTCCCCCTGCTGTGAGCCTTTCCCTGCTGAGAGCCTCCCCCTACTGTGAGTCTACCCTCGCTGTGAGGCTCCTGCCTCCCCCTGTAGTTAGCCTCCCCTTGCTGTGAGCCTCACCTTGCTGTGAGCCTCCCCTTGCTGTGAGCCTCTTGCCTCCCCCTGCTGTGAGCCTCCCCCTGCTATGAGCCTCCTGCCTCCCCTTGCTGTGAGCCTCCCCCTGCTGAGAGCCTCCCCCTGCAGTGAGCCTCCTGCCTCCCACTGTTGTGAGCCTCCCCCTGCTGTGAGCCTCCTGCGTCCCCCTGCAGTGAGCCTCCCCTTGCTGTGAGCTTTTCCCTTGCTGTGAGCCTCCCACTTCAGTGAGCCTCCCCCTGCTGTGAGCCTCCTCCTGCTGTGAGCCTCCCCCTGCTGTGAGCCTTCTGCCTCCCCCTGGAGTGAGCCTCCTGCCTCCCCCTGCTGTGAGCCTCCCCTTGCAGTGAGCTTCCCCCTGCAGTGAGCCTCTTGCCTCCCCCTGCTGTGAGCCTCCTGCCTCCCCCTGCAGTGAGCCTACCCTTGCTGTGAGCCTCCCCTTGCTGTCAGCCTTTTCCTTGCTGTGAGCCTCCCCCTGCAGTGAGCCTCCCCCTGCTGTGAGCCTCCTCCTGCTGTGAGCCTCCTGCCTCCCCCTGCAGTGAGTCTCCTGCCTCCCCCTGCTGTGAGCCTCCTCTTGCAGTGAGCCTCCCCCTGCAGTGAGCCTTTTGCCTCCCCCTCTGTGAGCCTCCTACCTCCCCCTGCAGTGAGCCTCCTCCCCCTGCAGTGAGCCTCCTGCCTCCCGCTGCTGTGAGCCTCCTGCCTCCCACTGCTTTGAGCCTCCTGCTGCTGTGAACCTCCTGCCGCTGTGTACGTCCCTAGTACTGTGTGCCACCAACCCAGTGCTGTGCCACCCATGGTGAAGAAATTGGGGTAAAAGTGAGGAATGTGCTCTGGCCATGATCGGCTTTAGATGACTGTTATTTTCTGCAGAGTCACGTCATGGCTGGAAGAAGTGATGGCAGTCAGTGCCGGATGAAGAAGAAAAGCAAAGATGAATAACGTCAGCTAGAGACGTCACTGGTAAGTCAGTGTATTACATGTACACACACACTGTACACTATATACAGAGCTCCTGTGTATAATGCCACTGGTGATCACTGTATTACCTGTACACTGACACTATATACAGAGCTCTTGTGTATAATCGCACTGATGGTAATATTAGTGTTATTAGTATTGTGTTTTTTAATTATGATCATTATTTGGGCACTGTGTGGTGGTAATATGTGGTCTGGCCACAGTGTGGTGGTATTTCTCTGTTGTATGTGGTATTATTTGGTCATTTATGTGGTCTGGTCATAGTGTTGAGGTATTTCTCCCTTGTATGTGGCAATATTCGGTCATTATATGCTCTGATTATGGTGTGGCAGTATTTCTCTCTTGTATGTGGTTGTATTTGGTTACTATGTGGTGGTAATATGTTATTGGTCATGGTGTGGCGGTATTTATCCCTTGTATGTGGTATTATTGGTCTTGGTAGAGTGGATTGTGTTGTGTCTGGAGGACAATTTTTCTCCCTATCAATAATGGGAAGATTATTTCCAGTAGAGATTGAATACTTGAATGTTTAGCCCTTCTTTGTCCTGTGACTAATACACTGCAGCAAATATGCTAAGTAATAGCCTATTCTAAGGCCACGTGCCAATGTTGGGTATTTGGTCAGTATTTCACCTCAGTATTTGTAGCCAAAACCAGGAGTGGTAAAATCAGAGGAAAAGTCTAATAAAAACACCTCTGCATTTTTAACCCACTCCTAGTTTTGGCTTAGAAATACTGATGTAACAAACTGACCAAATACTGAACGTGTGAACGTGTCCTAAGGATAATGATAACTTATTCATCTGTGGGGACAGATTGCTGGGACCTACACTGATCGTGCAACTTTTATCCCCTTGAAAGTGGAGCTGATGTCCGACTTGTCCCCTGATCCATTAATTCAATAAGTGATCACCTACCTCACCTGTGGATTGGTGATCACTTGTTTTCACCAAAGATCCCCGTTACTGCAAACTGCTGTAATTGTACATCAGTTATTGTGTGCACAGGAGATGTGCAGTAGCCGCCTGTGTTTTACAGTCAGTGCTCCACTATAACAGGGATAACGGCTAACAGGTATTTGCATATCACTGTAGGGTGAGCTCCTGGAGTCAATTCCCCTGGTGGGCCCCAGATACCCCAGTCTGGCACTGCTGATCAGCACTTGGCGTCTAGAGGACACACGCCTATAGGTGGTGCAAAAAAAAATGCCAAAAATCGAGTGTTCAAGTTCTGATCAGTACTTGGCGGCAGAATGGGGGATGGGGAAGGGGGTAAAGAGAGGTAAAGGAGGGGTAGAGATAGCAGCTAAGAAAAAAAGGAGGGAACAGGAACAGGTCAGGAAAAGGAAGAAAAAAAATCTTCTTTCTCCTTCAGTCAGCAGCTGCAGAAGCAGCAGTAGTGGTGGCACAGGCCTAAAAATGCTTGTGGCTCCACAAGGCCCAGCAGATCAGCAGCAGAACAGCACAGTGACCACTCTGCACATGTCTCCAGGCTAAAATGAGGCAGAGCAAAGCGGTCACTAAGAGGTCAAACTGCGTCTCTGCTCACTAATTGGAGCAATCACACATCATCATACAATCGCTCCAATCAGTGCTGGGGCTGGTGACAACACCATTCCCAGGCTCTATCTAGCCTATCATCGGTGATGTTATTGCACCGAATATGGCTGGACCTCAATGTTTCATTGAGATCAATGTAATTTGCTGTTTAAGATTGAAGAGCCAATCAGAGTGATCGTTGTAGGGGGATGGGGCCTAAAAATTCCCAACGCCATGCTGTCAGAAACAGCCGGAGCCTTCATGAGATCACCGTGATTTTAGTCACAGTGAAGCATGAAAGTCAGGACATACCCTGTATGGTCTAGGTAGGGAACTCCTTCCAACCATGACATACGGGGTATCAGGGTCGGACTGGGGTGTGAGGGGCCTACCAGGATAATTGCCTCTAGGGGCCCACACTATAACTACCGTAAAAGTTTTTATTACTTGATCATTTTCGGCTTTTCTCAGTATAATGTGCGGCTTTACGAAACTCTACAGTGCGCAAAGGAGACCTGTATTGTGCCTGCATATATCACAGGATTTCTTGTAGCATCTTATTTATTGCAGTTAATATTGGAGTCTATTATTTACAATCAGTCACAGTTTTTCTTACACACAGACATTCCTTGTCCTAGGAAAATCAACGAGTCCATCAGCCAAACAATATTCAAAGAGAAGAATTTGTTCATAACCTTCCTGCAGTCCTTCTCCAGCAAAATCTATGAGAAAATCAAAATGGTGTGCGCACACTGCGTTTTTTTTCTCTCCAGGGTTTGCTGCAGAATTTCTGCAGCAATAAGAAGATGCATGTCACTTAATTTCCGCAGGTACCTGTGTTTTTGCCATTAAATAATGGTTAAAAACCGCAGGGACCAACCCGCGAAAAACTGCGGCAAATCCGCACCAAAAACGCAAGAAACTGCGGCAAATCCGCATGTGGTTTTTGGTGTTGTTTTTGCCGCGGGTGCGGAATTCTGGCAGAGGGTGTGGAATTTTCTTAAGCAAATGCCATTTTCCAGTGCACACAGGGCCTAAGGCAGGCGTCACACGGGACGATATATCGTGCGATCGCATGAGCAATCGCACCCGCCCCATCGATTGTGCGTAACGGGCAATTTGTTGCCCATGTCGCACAATGTCATTAACCCCCGTCACACACACTTACCTCCCGAACAACCTCGCTGTGGGCAGCGAACATCCTCTTCCTGAAGGGGGAGGGACGTTCGACATCACAGCGACGCCACACAGCGGCCACCCAATAGAAGCGGAGGGGCGGAGATGAGCGGGACGTAACATCCCACCTACCTCCTTCCTTCCACATTGACGGGTTGCCGCAGGTAAGCTGCAGTTCGTCGTTCCACAGAGCGATGTGTGCTGCCTCGGGAACGATGAACAACCGGCGCGCAGAAGGAGGAACGATTTTATGAAAATGAGCGACGTGTCAACGAGCAACGATAAGGTGAGTATTTTTGCTCGTTAACAGTCACTCGTAGCTGTCACACGCTACGATACGTCAAACGATGCCGGATGTGCGTCACGGAATCCGTGACCCCGGTGACATATTGCCCGATATATCGTAGCGTGTGACACCGGCCTAAGGGGTATTTTACACGCTGCGACATCGCTAGCGATTGCTAGCGATGTTGAGCGCGATAGCACCCACCCCCATCGTTCCAGCGATATGTGGTGATCGCTGCTGTAGCGAACATTATCGCTACGGCAGCGTCACACGCACATACCTTGTCAGCGACGTCGCTGTGACCGCCGAACAATTCCTCCCTCAAGGGGGAGGTGTGTTCGGCGTCATAGCGACGTCACTGCAGCGTCACTAAGCGGCCGGCCAATAGAAGCGGAGAGGCGGAGATGAGCGGCTGGAACATCCCGCCCACCTCTTTCCTTCCACATTGCCGGTGGAGGAAGGTAAGGAGATGGTCGTCGCTCCTAGCGATGTGTGATGCCGTAGGACCGACGAACAACATGGCTACGTACGAGACGATTTTTGGTGTTTGGACGACCTCTCCAAAACCAACGATTTTTGTCTCTTTTGCGATCGTTTAAGGTCGCTCTTACGTGTTACACACTGTGATGCCACTAACGACGCCGGATGACACCGTGACCCCGACGATAAATCGTTAGCGATATCGCAGCGTGTAAAGTACCCTTAAGAGTCAGTATGTGGAGGTGTGAAGCATTACCCTCCATACACTCTTCCATCTGGAGACTGGTGAATTCTCTTCTCTCTCCACCTTCCACATTTACATAATTATCAGGTAATAATCGGCCCCCAGTGTCTGTACTGGATGTGATCATTCTGTGGGAACAGAGGCCTATAAAAGCTGTACAATGGTTTCCAAACTAGCTTTACATGTTGGATAAACCCTTTACTAGCCCTGTGTATTCTGACAATACTTCTCTATAGTCAGATCAGGATTTTTTTTTACATGTATTTATACTGAGGCCCCTCCTGTACTATGATCACATATAGAGGCCCCCTATAGAGTAATTACATATAGCCTAAGATACTGACACTGGGGGTACAGGATAATGACACTGACACTGGGGGTACAGGATAATGACACTGACATTGGGATATTGGGGGTACAGGATAATGACACTGACACTGGGGGTACAGGATAATGACACTGACACTGGGGGTACAGAATAATGACACTGACACTAGGGTACAGGATAATGACACTGACACTGGGGAAAAGATTAATGACACTGGGGGTACAGGATAATGACACTAGGGGTACAGGATAATGACACTGACACTGGGGTACAGGATAATGACACTGACACTAGGGGTACAGGATAATGACACTCGAGGTACAGGATAATGACACTGACACTAGGGTACAGGATAATGACGCTGACACTGGGCGTACAGGATATTTGGTGACACTAAGGGGTACTAGACACTGACACTGGGGAGTACAGGATATTAACACTGACATTGGGGGTACAGGATATTGACACTGACACTGGGGGTACAGGATAATTACTCTGGACACTCGGCTCTTTCCCTCAGCACCCAGCTTTTCTTGTCCTCAGTACCCAGCTTTCCCATGATCAAATCAAATCTTTATTTTTATATAGCGCTAACATATTCTGCAGCGCTTCAGAGAATGGGAAAGCTGGGAGCTGGGGACAAGATGGATATCAAAACATAGGAAAGCTGGGTGATGAGAAAGAGTTCTTTCCCTCAGCTCAGCACCCAGCTTTCCCAATCCCATCCCATGCTCTGACTGCTGCTATCCCTCTTTCCCTAATCCCTACTGATATATGGTTACTGTGTGGACTTCACTCATGTCATGTTCATGGACCTGTGCACACACCGTGCACCCCCAAATTACACACACCCAGCACCCTCATGCCCTGCATATCTCACACACCCAGCACCCCCATGTCCTGCATGTTTCACACACCCATCACCCTCATGCCCTGTATATCTCACACACCCAGCACCCTCATGCCCTGCATATCTCACACACCCAGCACCCTCATGCCCTGCATATCTCACACACCCAGCACCCTCATGCCCTGCATATCTCACACACCCAGCACCCTCATGCCCTGCATATCTCACACACTCAGCACCCTCATGCCCTGCATATCTCACACACCCAGCACCCTCATACCCTGCATATCTCACACACCCAGCACCCTCATGCCCTGCATATCTCACACACCCAGCACCCTCATGCCCTGCATATCTCACACACCGAGCACCCTCATGCCCTGCATATCTCACACACCCAGCACCCTCATGCCCTGCATATCTCACACACCCAGCACCCTCATGCCTTGCATATTTCACACACCCAGCACCCTCATGCCCTGTATATCTCACACACCCAGCACCCTCATGCCCTGCATATCTCAAACACCCAGCACCCTCATGCCCTGCATATCTCACACACCCAGCACTTTCATGCCCTGCATATCTCACACACCCAGCACCCTCATGCCCTGCATATCTCACACACCCAGCACCCTCATGCCCTGCATATCTCACACACCCAGCACCCTCATGCCCTGCATATATCACACACTCAGCACCCTCATTCCCTGCATATCTCACACAGGCTGGCTGTACCCCAAATTACCCCTCTCTCAAACACACTGAAACCCCATGGACCACAAACACAGTATCACTTAACACCCCTGTGTCACAGTGTGGCTTCTCATGTCACTCACCCTGCAGCCCCGCAAGCACCCCTCATCTCTCTTACCAGCAGGGACATCTCCTTCAGGAGCTCGGCAGCTCCTGCCCTGCTCCTCCCACACGGTCACATGGGCATGACATCACCGCAGGTCCTGCTGATCCACCACTGAATGCATTTTCTTCTTCTCGGAAGCAGCTTTCTGTTCTGCCCCTGCCAAGCTGCAGCTCATGAGCTCCAAATCAGGACCGCCCCTTCTGCCCCCCCCGTAGCTCCGACAGCCTGGAGAGCCACCGCCGGGTGTATTAAAATGAGCGTCGGGACGTGTATGTAGAAGTCAGATTATGACATAATCTGACTATCACATGCAGTATTATCACTAGCGGCGGCGGCCCGACGGTCAAAGGAGCCGCGGCCGCAGGTCATTTTAATACACTCGGCGGGGGCCCTGCAGGCTGTTGGAGACCGCTTAGATTAAAGACAAGGTCGGGGCCTACCGGCGGTTTTCCCGCTACCCCAGCACGCCAGACCAACACTGCGGGGTATATCCAAGATCGTAAAGGGGTAAAACTCATTGAGTTATGGGACACTCCTCTTGAACTTTTGTTGAATACGTAGTTAGGGAGTAACCCTTTACCATCTGTTGGGTACAATTTATGAGGCCCTTTGCCCTGCTAACATAGGGGAGCATTTAGTTCACAGTGTTGCTAATTATTCCTATTTCCACTCACAAAATTGAGCTATATGTATTTGTATCAGAAGTTTGATACTTCTAATGATGTAATTGAGAATGGAAAGCAAAATAATAAGATAAATAAGGATACTTAAGGGAAAAGGGTTCATTTTCCATTATAACTCAGTTATACTTTGCTTTGAAGAATGTTCATGATAATGGAAGGCATTCATTCAGTCTGCTTCCCTTGCTTATGAACATATAAGAAAGAACAGAGCAAGAAGTGATATTACTTGCTTTCATTTTACTTTTTACTTTATTGAGTAAAAGTCTGCATGGTAAAACTACTCCAAATTTGGCTGCTGAAATTGGTTGAATTTTTCTGTTGTAATTGTGTATTAGCCCCTGTGGAATTTTTGGGTAATGAATAGTGATTTGCGAACCTGAACATGGACTTCTCAAGGATGTCCATGTTACTGTTTGCGTTCAGCCACCAGGATAAAAATAGAAAAAAAGGAAAAAGGAAGCAAAACGGGGATTAGAGCAGAATAATTATACTTACCGAGTTTCCACATGGCTGTCACACTGCTTCCGGGTCCGCTCATTAAATCTCATGAATATTCACTGCTTCCCCTACCCACTTTCTGTGCCAGCGTCTGTGAGTGGTTGCAGTCAGACTGACCCAGAAACAGTAGAATCAGAACCTTGGCCATGTCTGTCATAATGGTGTGAAGAATAAATTAAACAAGCTTGGTTGCCAACTGAACTCTGGTATTGCGTGGGTTACTATTTCGTGTAGGATGAGGACCAGCACCTGAGTGATTGACACCAACCGGAAGAAACCAGTAAGTGTCATGCACCCCACCCGAAGTAAGACCTATACACGGAGTCTCCTTTGCGAAGCAACACACTGCCTGTATGGCCCAGTGTCTATGCCTACATTCAAGTGGCAATGCAAGAAGTGCTGTTCTCGGAACAACCCTACAGGAAGAGCTGCAAGGAAAACACCTAAGACTAAAGGACTAATGGCCATTAAAACAAAGATGAAAGGATATGGCCTGGGACCGGAAGAGAGCCCCACCTATTGATGGTGGTACAGAGGAAAAAAAGCGCGAAACTGGATTCTGTGTGCTCAAATGCTCAGGATTAAGAAACACCCCATGTTCAGTGGTGCCTGCCTCAGGTGGGTGTACCAAAGTGAGAGAGAGACCGCCCTTCCCTAAAGCTGATGGGGAACAAGTGGCTGCTTCAAAGAAATAGGCGGAAATGCCCCACCTTGGAGGGTGTGGTCCTGAAAGATGGAGACTACCCTAATAAAAAAGGTCAGCACCATTTATGTACACTGTGCAGAGTTGACTGGATCAAGATCAGAGCCTAGAACCTTTTCTCACCAGGGACGGTAGATGATATGGGCTGCGTGCCCATTGCACCCGCTGCAGCTGTTGTGACGCCCTGGCCTATCAGGTCGTCACAGGGTATTGTGCACTCTGCCCTTCTGCATGATATCCACCTGCTCCTTGGTTACGGGTCACTGGCCTTTGGTGTTGCTAAGAGCAAGCTAATAGAAATCCTAGGAACACTCTGCACCACACCCACCAGACATACCAATGGGTAGCCTGAAGGGAATAGAGCCGCCCACTTGGGGGGTTGGTTAAGGAGGGTCAGGAGTGTCAGGAGCAGTCAGTTGTGTGGTGACTCTCGTGAGGAGAGATCACAAGTCAGTTGGAGGAGGTCAGGAGCTGGGCTTCTTGCTAATACTAGGTGGCAGACGTTTTTCACAGGTAAAATGGCGGAGCTCTTTTTGCTGGCTAACTTGTGATGTGCAAAGTTTGTACACCTCCACCTCCCACGATCTAGCCATTTTGGCTTTAACAATCTACCTGCAAAAATATAGTAATTTTTCAGTTGATTTACAAACCTATTTAATTGAAGTTACTTATTTTTTGTTAAAAAACATTTTTTTTCTTTTTTGGATGATCTTTATTTACAGGTACAAGGTTGTTCTATGGGTTCTAGATTTTCACCTTCTCTCGTCAATATCTTCATGGCTTGGTGGGAGGAGGAATATATTTTTTCGGAAAAAAATCCTTTTTCTGCCAATATTTTTTTTTTTTTGAGATTTATTGATGATGTTATAATCGTGTGGGATGGTGAAGTGGCCGAGATTGAGAGCTTCGCGTTTTACATTAACAATAATCCATGCAATATACGGTTTACATATCAGTATAGTGTTCAAACAATTCCTTTTTTGGACATTCTACTGACAGCAAACATGGAGGAAAGGAAAATTGACTGTGATATTTTTAGAAAATAGCAGGGAATTCGTTATTACATGCAACCAGCTGTCGCCCGCGCCATGTAATAGTTAACAACTCCACAGGGGAGTTTATAAGGGCTAAGAGAACATGTACTACACCCCATATATATGAGAAACAATGTGAGATTATTGGTGAGCGCTTTAAGAAGAGGGGCTATTCTAATAAAAATATAGATAACAGAGAACGGTAGAGAAGGGTTTCAACACCGCGCCAATGACCGACAGATCCAGAAGTGTCAGATTAATGTTTCTTTATTTCACGCACAGGTCAGGTCAACGCGTTTCAAGAGACTCAGCTCTCTTCATCAGGACAAGCTGGCAAAGAACATCAAATCTCTCTCAAATTTTGATGTTCTTTGCCAGCTTGTCCTGATGAAGAGAGCTGAGTCTCTTGAAACGCGTTGACCTAACCTATGCGTGAAATAAAGAACCATTAATCTGACACTTCTGGATCTGTCGGTCATTGGCGCGGTGTTGAAACCCTTCTCTACCGTTCTCTGTTATCTGCCATTTGGGGACTGCTGCCGTGACCTGGAGTTACATGCTTGCATAGGAGTTGTGACTTTCACAACCCCTTTTGGTGAGTAGGTTTGCTCATCCTAGACCCCTTATATACCGGGGTAAGACCCTATTGCGCTTCTCTTTCCACAGATTTTTTTATCAATAAAAATATAGAGAAAGCTAAACAAAAAACGGATGAGAAAACTAGAGAGGATTATTTAAAAATAAGCAGAAATAATACCAAAAAAACCCTTGCTCTTGCTGAGGGTCATATGCCTATTGTTTTTTCAACAAGCTACAGTACCGATTTTTATCGGATTGTTAACATCATTAAAAAATTCTTACCGATTTTATATGTAGATGACACGTTAAAAAACATATTAAAAAACGGAGTCAAATTCGTTTCTAGGAGGAATAAATCTATCGCTAATAGAGTGTCCCCTAGTGATCACTACAAAAAGAGCAAAAATAAAAACACTCTAGGCAAAGAAATAACTGCAAGGAATTGGCTACCCACCTGTGGGTCTTTCAAATGCGGCCAAAAAAACTGTGGGCTGTGCATGCAGATTCATGTGGAATACGGACAAAACTGTTTCCTCTGTTACAAAAAAGGAATTTAAAATTCAGTCTCTGATGAACTGCGGTTCTGCTGGTGTGATCTATGTCATAACGTGTACGGATTGCAATATCCAGTATGTGAGGAATACTTCACGAACTTTAAGACGCCGCATATCAGAGCACGTTTATGACGTGGGTCACGCTCCCACACGCAGTTTATCAGCCGCCTCCCGTCATTCTTTGCATATACATAGAGGTGATTTGAGTCCCTTTAGAGTTAATGCAATAGAGAAAGTGCAGACAGTGAGGGGAGGTGGAGATTTAAATGATTTATTATTGCGCCGCGAGGCAAAATGGATGTTAATATTACAAAGTAGAACTCCAACAGGCATGAATGTTAGAAATGAAATTTTGAGTGTCATGTAAGGGTTACTGCGATTCATTACCTAACATATCAGGTGGCCTTGTTCAGCTTTGATTGTTCCATGACTTCCTGTGGTTCCTTTTAAAAGTATGTGTTCAGATGTATTATGTGTTGTCTCAGATTAAGGACTAGTTTTTTGTCTGAAACGCGTCCACCTTACAAATCTTGTGATGCGTTCTTCATCATGATTGAGAATTTTATGCTTTTATGATGTTTGGAATAAAGGAAAATTGATTTTTAACCAATCTACTGATCTGGATGCTGGATAATTTCCTACACTACGTCCTGCTGCAGAGGGATCCTGTTTTCTCTTCCGTGCACCGATCAAATATTTAGCTGTCTCCATTGGGTGAGCTGGACTTTTTCTATATACTGCATTGCTTGGATCTCCTATTTCTCGTGCTCCCCTATTATCGCAATTGCGTTATATATATTCTACAAATTCCTGGTAACCATGAATTCAGAGACTGCTATTAACAATTCTGATGGTACTATTAGTGATGATTTCTTCAATGTGAACAGTCAGCAATGGCTGGACAAGGCTGCTAATATTTTTTCTAACATGCATGCCGCCCCACCTGAGGATGAAATGGATTTGAAATCGCTTATGTGGGAATTTGAAAAACATATGTCTTCCCGACTCAGGGTGTGGTGGGACTACAAAACCCTGCAGGCTTATGTGAACAGCAGAATGATCCCTAGGGGTTTGCGTATTAAAAAGCGCCCTACTACAGAATATGACCCTGAATTTGTAAAAGAATGGGATAACATTTTGAATGACTGTTCCACTAAGCTAATGAATTTGATTGTGGAGAGAGAGGAGATTAAGATGCTGACTTTGGAGGAATCTATTAAAAAGATTGAAAATAATCTGACAAAATTTAAAGATTCTACCTTTTTCAAAACTACTAAAGAAAAAATTAACAGCAATCTAATTAAAATGGAGGACTCTAATACAGCTATAAAAGAAAAAAAGTTGAGAAGGGATAAGAGCGATTATGAAAATAACCACATATATAACTGGCATAGAAGGAGACGCAACAATATTAATCCCTCTATTCTGAAATAGAGAGAAAATAGAGTAAGCTTTTCTTCAACAGATATGGACAATACAGATGTCAATACAGACAACTCTGATACTGAGAATCTATCTTCCACTAGCTTTAATAATGCACAGGGTGTGGATCAACTGAATTGCCACAGTAATAATCGTTCAAAAAACGGTCCAGGAAGAAAAAACGCCAAAGGAGATCAGGGAGAAAACACTCCCATTATAAGGGAATTCAGAAGATCGGCGCAGAACAAACACTTCTAGATTCAACTGAAGAGTTTACAGTTTTGAATCTATCTGCTTCCATCTTATCTAATGACCAAATTAATATTCTTAAAAGGCGTTTCAATTTTGTTCCTTCTGCAAAAATGGACATATTTAATACTATGCTTGATGTAAACCACTTTATGAGAAGATTAACCCTTAAGAGACATTTTTTTGTGGAGGATTCAGGCCAGAGGAATGCTATGGATAGTAATGCTATGAATGTTGTTATGGATCCAGAGGAATTTACACCCACCTCTTTCCAGGAGCAGGTCACCATTACAAATCTGAAGGACTTGTCAGAATCTGGATCCAGGTTACCACATTTAACGGATGACAACTTTTTCTCAAGGATCCCTAATCCCAAATTCTATCCTGAGCAGTCCAAACTGCAGATTATGGACGATTTCCAGTACCTTGTTGAGGATGAACTTAGAAAATCTACAATGTAAAAAAGAATGGACGTTCTAATATCTCTCTTGCTGAAAGACAGGCACTTGATTTGTTATCTGCTAATGATAATATTGTTGTGAGGAATTCCGATAAGGGAGGGTCTGTAACTATACTCGACACTGGGCTATATGAAAAGGAGGTTAGAGCTATGCTTCATAATAGTGATGTATATAGAAGGATTAATCGTGACCCCATGGAAAATATCAGATTAGAATTACAGGAACTCCTCAATAGGGGCCTTAGTTTGGGAACTATTAATCAAAAACAACTGGATTATTTTTGTCCTTTGTATCCCAGAACCCCCTTGCTTCATGCACTCCCAAAAGTGCACAAGGAAATTTTCCCACCACCTTTACGCCCAATCATATCTGGCATAGGATCTCTCAATGAGAACTTGTCAGAATGGCTGGACGTTAGATTGAGTCCCCTAGCTAAAATCTCACCTAGTTACGTCCAGGATCTAAGCATGTTCTGAATATTTTTTCACAGGTGAAATGGCGGAGCTCTTTTTGCTGGCTAACTTGTGATGTGCAAAGTTTGTACACCTCCATCCCCCACGATCTAGCCATTTTGGCTTTAACAATCTACCTGCAAATATATAGTAATTTTTCAGTTGATTTACAAACCTATTTAATTGAAGTTACTTATTTTTTGTTAAAAAACATTTTTTTTTCTTTTTTAGATGATCTTTATTTACAGGTACAAGGTTGTTCTATGGGTTCTAGATTTTCACCTTCTCTCGTCAATATCTTCATGGCTTGGTGGGAGGAGGAATATATTTTTTCGGAAAAAAATCCTTTTTCTGCCAATATTTTTCTTTTTTTGAGATTTATTGATGATGTTATAATCGTGTGGGATGGTGAAGTGGCCGACATTGAGAGCTTCGCCTTTTACATTAACAATAATCCATGCAATATACGGTTTACATATCAGTATAGTGTTCAAACAATTCCTTTTTTGGACATTCTACTGACAGCAAACCTGGAGGAAAGGAAAATTGACTGTGATATTTTTAGAAAAACAATAGCAGGGAATTCGTTATTACATGCAACTAGCTGTCACCCGCGCCATGTAATAGTTAACATACCCACGGGGGAATTTATAAGGGCTAAGAGAACATGTACTACACCCCATATATATGAGAAACAATGTGAGATTATTGGTGAGCGCTTTAAGAAGAGGGGCTATTCTAATAAAAATATACAGAGAGCTAAAAAAAAAAACGGATGAGAAAACTAGAGAGGATTATTTAATTTAAAAATAAGCAGAAATAATACCAATAAAACTCTTGCTCTTGCTGAGGGTCATATGCCTATTGTTTTTTCAACAAACTACAGTACCGATTTTTATCGGATTGTTAACATCATTAAAAAATTCTTACCGATTTTATATGTAGATGACACGTTAAAAAACATACAGTATTAAAAAACGGAGTCAAATTCGTGTCTAGGAGGAATAAAACTATCGCTAATAGAGTGTCCCCTAGTGATCACTACAAAAAGAACAAAAATAAAAACACTCTGGGCAACGAAATAACTGCAAGGAATTGGCTACCCACCTGTGGGTCTTTCAAATGTGGCCAAAAAACTGTGGGCTGTGCAGGCAGATTCATGTGGAATACGGACAAAACGGTTTCCTCTATTACAAAAAAGAATTTAAAATTCAGTTTCTGATGAACTGCGGTTCTGCTGGTGTGATCTATGTCATAACGTGTACGGATTGCAATATCCAGTATGTGAGGAATACTTCACGAACTTTAAGACGCCGCATGGCGTCTTAAGTGGCCAACTCACTGAATGAATTTAAGAGAGGAATGGATGCATTTCTTGTTAGCAAAAGTATAGAAGGTTATAAATAGCATAATCTTACAGGTAGATAGAAGAGCGACCAAGATTATTAGAGGAATGGGTGGGCTGCAATACCAAGACAGGTTATTAAACTTGGGGTTAGTTAGTTAGGAAAAACAAAGGCTTAGGGGGATCTAATCACAATGTATAAATATATGAGGGGACAGTACAGAGACCTTTCCAAAGATCTCTTTACACCTAGGCCTGCGACTGGAACACGGGGGCATCCACTACGTCTTGAGGAAAGAAGGTTTAATCATAATCACAGATGAGGATTCTTTACTGTACGAGCAGTGAGACTATGGAGCTCTCTGCCATATGCTGTTGTAATGAGTGATTCACTAGTAAAATTTAAGCAGAGCCTGAACGCATTTCTTGAAAAATATAATATTACCAGTTATGTATATTAGATTTTAGGACAGGGTGTTGATCCAGGGAACTAGTCTGATTGCCGTATGTGGAGTCAGGAAGGAATTTTTTTCCCCATTGGAGCTTATTTGACACATTGGGGGTTTTTTGCCTTCCTCTGGATCAACATGTTAGGCTACGGGTTGAACTAGATGGACTTAGAGTCTCCCTTCAACCTTAAAAACTATGAAACTATGAAGCATACCAGAGCACGTTTATGACGTGGGTCACACTACCACAAGCAGTTTATCAGCCGCCTCCCGTCATTTTTTGCATATACATAGAGGTGATTTGAGTCACTTTAGAGTTAATGCAATAGAGAAAGTGCAGACAGTGAGGGGAGGTGGAGATTTAAATGATTTATTATTGCGCCGAGAGGCAAAATGGATGTTAATATTACAAAGTAGAACTCCAACAGGCATGAATGTTAGAAACGAAATTTTGAGTGTCTTGTAAGGGTTACTGCGATTCATTACCTAACATATCAGGTGGCCTTGTTCAGCTTTGATTGTTCCATGACTTCCTGTGGTTCCTTTTAAAAGTATGTGTTCAGATGTATTATGTGTTGTCTCAGATTAAGGACTATTTTTTTGTCTGAAACGCGTCCACCTTACAAATCTTGTGATGCGTTCTTCATCATGATGGAGAATTTTATGCTTTTATGAAGTTTGGAATAAAGGAAAATTGATTTTTAACCAATCTACTGATCTGGATGCTGGATAAGTTCCTACACTACGTCCTGCTGCAGAGGGATCCTGTTTTCTCTTCCGCGCACCGATCAAATATTTAGCTGTCTCCATTGGGTGAGCTGGACTTTTTCTATATACTAGGTGGCAGACGTTAGTCTGGGCCTCGTAGGAGCTGGAACCCCGGTCGCAGGGGATCGTGTCAAGGGGCATGGAACTGCCAAGGAGGGCAGCCGGCGGCCTTGTGCCATCGCCGAGCAGGGGCCAGGGCACGACGCAGTACGTTGATTCTAGGCTGGGAAGTAGCTTCTAGCATCCTGGTAATTCACCTGACGAGGACGAAGTCTTCAGGAATCGTTCTCCACCCACTCCAAAATCGGGGTACTATCGCAACGAGGGGGATAGGACTTTCCCAATATACAGACCAGAAAATACCAAGCGTGAACCCTTAGAGCAAGCTATAGAAGACAGCTTTAGAATGCACAGTCAAAAATATCCAATGACTATTAAGGGGGGGTGCACATGTCAAGCAAACCACATAGTTAAAACAGAAGAGAAAGACGCTTGACCATAAAAGGCACTTACTCCAAGAATATTTTTTTAGAAAAATAATATAAATTTTATTTGTGTATAAAGTGTTAAAAACAGCATATACAAAGTACAACAAAGTGCACAAAAATTAAAAGACACCAAAACAGCATATAATACCCAGTTGTCTTCCTAGAGAAAGTATTTAGAAAAGCATTGCCATAAGGATCCACAAGATTTCAATTCAAACAGTGCCCAAGAGCCAAGCAGTTTTATTTAGGTCAGACACATACTAAGGGATACTTTACACGTTGCAACATCGCTAGCATTGGCTAGCGATGCCGAGCGCGATAGTACCCGCCCCCGTCGCACATGCTATATCTGGTGCTTGCTGCCGTAGCGAACATTATCGCTACGGCAGCTTCACACGCACATTCCTGCTTGGCGATGGCGCTGTGACTGTCGAAAAATCCATCCTTTAAGGGGGAGGTGCGTTTGGCATCACAGCTATGTCACCGCGACGTCACTAATGGGCGGCCAATAGAAGCAGAGGGGCGGAGATGAGCGGGACATAACATCCCGCCCACCTTCTCCCTTCCGCATTGCTGTCGGGATGCAGGTAAGGAGATGTTTGTCACTCCTGCGGGTTTACACACAGCGATGTGTGGAGCTGCAGGAACGACAAACAACATCGTACCTGCGGTCGAGCCGACATTATGGAAATGAACGACGCTACACAGATCACCGATTTTCGATGCTTTTGCGATCGTTTATCGTCGCATCTAGGATTTACACTTTGCGATGTCACTACCAGCGCCGGATGTGCGTCACTAACGACGTGACCCTGACGATATTTCTGAAGCGATGTTGCAACGTGTAAAGCCCCCCTAAGACTCAGAATAGAGCAATCATAGCAAAACCTGAGTAGCCTAATAACCAGGTGGTTCAGAGCATCAGAACCCACTATTTCGTATAAGGGCAATTCCTATTATAACAAATGCTTAGCTTATAATAACAGAGAAGAGCCTTGGTCAGCGATCAAAACACCAAGATCCACTATATTGTATAAGGGCAATTCCTGTTATGGCAGATACTTAAGTCATGATAAAGGAAGAGAACCTGGCCCAACGCGTGTCGCTATAACAGCTTCAGGAGGAGGTGCAGGTGACGCCCATTTCCCCTGATGAAGCTGTTCTAGCGACACACGTTGGGCTAGGTTCTCTTCCTTTCTCATGAGTTAAGTGTCTGTCATAACAGGAATTGCCCTTATACAATATACAGTCATATAAAAAAGTTTGGGCACCCCTGTCATGATGTATGTAGTTTTCTCCATCCCATATTTTTGTATAAGATGCCATGTGATGTATTTTACCTTCTCTCTGTATTTGCTGTAGTACTATGTCTTGGGATGTAAGTGACCATACCTTCCCCCAGCCTGTATCATATTGCAATCAGGCTTCAGCAGTAGCTATTGTCATTGATTTGGTGGGGGTTGCATATATATATTGTTCTTCTCAGCATGGGACTTCTCCAATCTACAACTTGGTAAACAGAACAGAGCCAGCAGTCTAAAGTCCATTCATGCATCAAATGGCCAGGGGGAGGTGTGCCCACCTAAGGGGCTGATCCCAGGAGAAAAGAACATGTTAGTTCAGTTAGTTGGATATCGGCTGGAGAAGGATGAGGACCTATGGCTGAGGCTGGATCATAGAGAATGTGTATTGACTGTTGCAGACTGGAGATCAAGTGGCCACATGGGATTGTGTTGTCTCAGCCACGCTATCGGATTTAAGGAACACATCTAAGGACTGTTGTTGCATTTTCCTTGGCGTCGGATTTCCCTGGATCTTTTTCCTTTGTGTGGACTCTAAAGAACCATTTTATTATTGGATGTTTTATGCTCCCTGTCTCATTAAATCTTCTTGGATTGTTCATTGGCCTGGGGTCCCTTACTGCTCTATCGCATACCCCGTCACAAACTGGTGGCAGCGGCGGGATCAGAGCAGAAGAAATGGAGGACAACGGCCAATCAACGTCTGAAACCAGAACCTCAGGATACAGGAACTGGACTGTGGTGAGCCTACAAACAAAGGCCCGTGAATTAGGTGTCGGCTACAAAGGACTCTCTAAGGAGCAACTAATTGAGGCATTGGAAAATGCTTGCCTGCAAGATGGCACCGAGGAACAATTTCCACAGCAAGGGGAGCAAAGACGGGAGCCGGAGGTAAATACCCAAAAAAGTCAATGGGTTGTGTGGTACGAGGAGGAGATGGCCTTGCTGGGAGAGGAGACCACCATAGAATATAAGATGGCGGTCATGCGTGGAGCTAAAGAGAAGGAGCGCAGGATGGAGGAGATGGCATTGCTGGATAAGCAGCTCGCTGTGGAAGCCGCGAGAGGTTCCAGACAGACTGTAACCCCAGCACCCATCATGAGGGAACTTCCCAGGGTGTCCCGCAAAGACTTCAAGCAGTTTAATGAGGCTGCTGGTGACATTGAGGGCTTCTTCCAGGACTTTGAGCATCAGTGTCGATTAATGGAAGTCCCAGAAAGGGAGCGCGTCCGGCATCTGGTTGGGCTCTTAGAGGGTGGAGCTGCTGCAGCCTATAGAGCTATGGACCCTCGGTGGAACTGTGAGTATGCGGATATTAAACAGACTATTCTAGAACATTATGCTGTAACGCCAGATACTTACAGGACTCAGTTCCGTACGTTAGCCTGTGATGGGGAAGTGTGTTTCAAAATGTATGCCCACAGACTGAAACAAGTATGCCATCGCTGGCTGGAGGGAGAGGGGGCCTTAACTTGGCAGACCTTCCTCCAGGTCATCCTAAAAGAACAGTTTTATGCCAAGTGCCCTACTGAGATCCGGGAATGGGTGCGTGAGAGGAGACCAGAGACAGTGGAACAAGCTGCTGCTCTAGCTGATGAGGTGCTCACTATCAAGCCTCAGTGGAAGAAGCTGCTAGCAGAGGGAGCAAAAATGACCAGCACCTCAACTCCAGAGGTTCCTTGTCCTTCAGTGCCCAATGTTCCTCAACCTCCTAGATCACCACCTCATGTGGATACCCGTGTGTATGTGCCTCCAGTTGCTTCGACCACATTTTCTGGAATGCGACGAGGAGAGAAAGTAGAAGAGCGAAGATGTTATAGCTGTGGGCATCCCGGGCATCTGCGGGCCACATGCCCATCTATCCCGTGGAGTCATCCTCCAAATCGACAACCACCTCCAGCACCTGCACCTCCCTATCAGTCACCAAGGTCTCCTACCTACTTCTCCAGAAGGCAAACTGGAAGGAGTGAGATGCAGCGCAGATGTTATGGTTGTGGGCATCCTGGGCATCTGCAGGCTCACTGTCCAGGTGTTCAAAGGCAGAACAGCTGCAGATCACCTTTCCCTGTCCATTATCTACAGACACCTTCAGCAGGAGAAGAGCTGGATTCAGGCCCTGATGATTTGCCAAGTGACTCTGATATGTTGACTTCCCTACCAGGAGTCTATGGAGTGCGAGCCACAACCACCCGTTCTTCTGATCTTCAGCATAAACATCTACAGGAGGTCGTGCTGGATGGCCAAAAAGTTGTTGGCTTTCGTGACACTGGGGCTTTTCTCACCATCGCAGATCCCCGAGTAATTCAACCAGAAGCAATTCAACAGGGACCAGGAATTGCCATTGAATTGGCTGGAGGTACTCAAAGATACATTCCAAGAGCGAGTGTAACCCTGGATTATGGCTTTGGGGCAAAACAATGCATAATCGGTGTGATGAGCGGCCTTCCTGCAGACATACTCCTAGGCAATGATGTGGGAGATATACAATGCCGATTTGTGGGTGCAGGAAGCAGAGTTTAAGTGAAGGAGGATATAAACTGGACCCGAACATTCAACCCTACATCTTCATCATACACTAAAGAACCTGGAGCCAACACCCAAAATGCAGATGGACTGTCCAGGCAAGAGGAGCCTTGAGTCCTGTCAGCCATGCCTGCGTGTACTTAACCAGCGACCTGTAGAGGTCCCTAGTACGTACACAAGTTGGGAGAGGAAGGAATTGTCATGATGTATGTAGTTTTCTCCATCCCATATTTTTGTATAAGATGCACTTTATGATGTATTTTGATGTATTTTACCTTCTCTCTGTATTTGCTGTAGTACTATGTCTTGGGATGTAAGTGACCATACCTTCCCCCAGCCTGTATCATATTGCAATCAGGCTTCAGCAGTAGCTATTGTCATTGATTTGGTGGGGGTTGCATATATATATTGTTCTTCTCAGCATGGGACTTCTCCAATCTACAACTTGGTAAACAGAACAGAGCCAGCAGTCTAAAGTCCATTCATGCATCAAATGGCCAGGGGGAGGTGTGCCCACCTAAGGGGCTGATCCCAGGAGAGAAGAACATGTTAGTTCAGTTAGTTGGATATCGGCTGGAGAAGGATGAGGACCTATGGCTGGACCATAGAGAATGTGTATGGACTGTTGCAGACTGGAGATCAAGTGGCCACATGGGATTGTGTTGTCTCAGCCACGCTATCGGATTTAAGGAACACATCTAAGGACTGTTGTTGCATTTTCCTTGGCGTCGGATTTCCCTGGATCTTTTTCCTTTGTGTGGACTCTAAAGAACCATTTTATTATTGGATGTTTTATGCTCCCTGTCTCATTAAATCTTCTTGGATTGTTCATTGGCCTGGCGTCCCTTACTGCTCTGTCGCATACCCCGTCACAACCCTTATTAATGTTAACCTTTTTTCTTTATAGCAATTTGGGTTTTTGCAACAGCTATTTCAGTTTCATATATCTAATAACTGATGGACTCAGTAATATTTCTGGATTGAAATGAGGTTTATTGTACTAACAGAAAATGTGCAATCCGCATTTTATCAAATATTGACCGGTGCAAAAGTATGGGCACCCTTATCAATTTCTTGATTTGAACACTCCTAACTACTTTTTACTGACTTACTAAAGCACTAAATTCGTTTTGTAACCTCATTGAGCTTTGAACTTCATAGGTAGGTGTATCCAATCATGACAAAAGGTTTTTAAGATGGCCACTTGCAAGTTGTTCTCCTATTTGAATCTCCTATGAAGAGTGGCATCATGGGCTCCTCAAAACAACTCTCAAATGATCTGAAAACAAAGATTATTCAACATAGTTGTTCAGGGGAAGGGTACAAAAAGTTGTCTCAGAGATTTAAAATGTCAATTTCCACTGTGAGGAACATAGTAAGGAAATGGAAGAACACAGGTACAGTTCTTGTTAAGCCCAGAAGTGGCAGACCAAGAAAAATATCAGAAAGGCAGAGAAGAAGAATGGTGAGAACAGTCAAGGACAATCCACAGGCCACCTCCAAAGACCTGCAGCATCATCTTGCTGCAGATAGTGTCAATGTGCATCGGTCAACAATACAGCGCGCTTTGCACAAGGAAAAGCTGTATGGGAGAGTGATGCGAAAGAAGCCGTTTCTGCAAGCACGCCACAAACAGAGTCGCCTGAGGTATGCAAAAGCACATTTGGACAAGCCAGTTACATTTTGGAAGAAGGTCCTGTGGACTGATGAAACAAAGATTGAGTTGTTTGGTCATACAAAAAGGCGTTATGCATGGAGGCAAAAAAACATGGCATTCCAAGAAAAGCACTTGCTACCCACAGTAAAATTTGGTGGAGGTTCCATCATGCTTTGGGGCTGTGTGGCCAATGCCGGCACCGGGAATCTTGTTAAAGTTGCGGTTCGCATGGATTCAACTCAGTATCAGCAGATTCTTGACAATAATGTGCAAGAATCAGTGACGAAGTTGAAGTTACGCAGGGGATGGATATTTCAGCAGGACAATGATCCAAAACACCGCTCCAAATCTACTCAGGCATTCATGCAGAGGAACAATTACAATGTTCTGGAATGGCCATCCCAGTCCCCAGACCTGAATATCATTGAAAATCTGTGGGATGATTTGAAGTGGGCTGCCCATGCTCGGCGACCATCAATCTTAACTGAAATGGAATTGTTTTGTAAACAGGAATGGTCAAATATACCTTTATCCAGGATCCAGGAACTCATTAAAAGCTATAGGAAGCGACTAGAGGCTGTTATTTTTGAAAAAGGAGGATTTAAAAAATATTAATGTCACTTTTTTGTTGAGGTGTCCATACTTTTGCACCTGTCCAATTTTGTTTAAGTGCGGATTGCACATTTTCTGTTAGCACAATAAACCTCATTTCAATCCAGAAATATTACTCAGTCCATCAGTTATTAGATATATGAAACTGAAATAGCTGTTGCAAAAACCCAAATTGTTATAAAGAAAAAAGTTTAACATTAATAGGGGTGCCCAAACTTTTTCATATGACTGTAGTGGATCTTGGTGTTTTGATCACTGAGCCAGGCTCTTCTCTGTTATTATAAGTGTGACGCCCTGGCAAAATCAGGTAGTCACACATAGGCCCCCGCATAACATCTTCCCTCACCTAGGTTACATACAGCCGACCTGAAACCCTAGTCACCCCCCTTTAGGACAAGACAGGCACACCAGTGGGCAGGACCAGGTGGTTAGGGAACGCCCACCTAGGGGTCTAGACAGCCCGGGGCGGGAAAACAAGCAGACAAGTTTGTAGTTCAAGTTGAGAGCAGTGTGGGCTGGAGCTACGTGTAGCTCCAGCAGAGGAAGTTCAAGTTGAACGGTGCTAGAGTCAGAGCCCTGGTACCTTGGCTAGGTGTCAGACGGTGGTCTCCATCAGCAGGAGACGGGATGACGGCTCAGCAGATCCAAGGAGGACCAGAGAAGGGTTGGAGCCCACCGGTACTGACACTGGAGACCCGACCGGAAACCGTGCACAGAGGGGGTACTCGGACCCTGAAGCCAGGACCGAAACCAGCGGCCTAGCTATTTAAACTGATTGAGGGCAGGATTATAGGTCCTGTCCCAACCAAAGTCCCAAAAGCTGCCAACCACCCGCAGAGAGGGATAGGGCAACCGCCAGGGCCCATAGATCCTACGGGTCAGCGTCAGCGGGCACGGCTCCTTAGGCACACAGAAAGCCGGGAGCGGACTCCTGATTTCCAAACCAGGCAGCCCACAATACACAAAAACAGTGCAGAGGAAAGGACAGCGACAGCGGGTGGGTGGACCAGCGTACAACCGGCCGCAGCGGCCGGCCACCAATAGACTTGTGTGATTCATTCAATAGTGAGTAACCTACTATCCCCTGGTCCATCTGGGTATGCAAACCCCTGCCGTCGCCTTACCCTGCGCAGAGACACTGGGCCCTGGGGCAACCATCCCTACCCACGGAGGGGTTAACATCCGGCTGCCATTACATCTCCCCGGGTATCCCACTACAGCAGCGGTGGTGTCCCACTTCACCACACACCGTGGGTGGTGTCACAGACATTCTACAATCAATCCCGTACAAATACGTTCCCCTTTTACTCAGAGTGACCGCGCAACCCCCGGGTCCGGAGAACCCCTCGAGCCGTACCGTAGGCCCCGGATCCGAGCAGCGCTGGCTGCTGGCACGGGGGCGGCACATAAGCTAAGCATTTGTTATAATAGGAATTGCCCTTATACAAAATAGTGGGTTCTGATGCTCTGAACCACCTGGTTGTTAGGCTACTCAGGTTTTGCTATGATTGCTCTATTCTGAGTCTTAGGGGTACTTTACACGCTGCAACAACGCTAGCGATTGCTAGCTATGTCGAGCGCGATAGCTCCCGCCCCCGTCGCTCGTGCGACATTTGGTGCTCGCTGCCGTAGCGAATATTATCACTACAGCAGCGTCACATGCACATACCTGGTCAGCGACGTCGCTGTGACCGCCGAACAATCCCTCCCTCAAGGGGGAGGTGCGTTCGGCATCATAGCAACGTCACTGCGGCGTCACTAAGCCACCGGGCAATAGAAGCGGAGGGGCGGAGATGAGCGGGACGTAACATCCCGCCCACCTCCTTTCTTCCGTATTGCCTGTGGACGCAGGTAAGGAGATGTTCGTCGCTCCCGCAGTGTCACACATAGCAATGTGTGATGCCGCAGGAACGACGAACAGCATCGTACTGGTGGCAGCAGCGATATTAAGGAAAGGAACGACGTGTCAACGATCACCGTTTTGTTACGATTTTGCGATCGTTGATCGTCGCTCATTAGTGTTACACGCTGCGATGTCGCTACCGGCGCCGGATATGCGTCACTAATGACATGACCCAGATGATATATCGGTAGCGATGTCGCAGTGTGTAAAGTACCCCTTAGTATGTGTCTGACCTAAATAAAACTGCTTGGCTCTTGGGCATTGTTTGAATTGAAATCCGGTGGATCCTTATGGCAATGCATTTCTAAATACTTTCTCTAGGAAGACAACTGGGTATTATATGCTGTCTTGGTGTCTTTTAATTTTTGTGTACCTTGTTGTACTTTGTATATGCTGTTTTTAACACTTTATACACAAATAAAATGTATATTATTTTTTTAAAAAAATATTCTTGTAGTGAGTGCCTTTTAAGGTCAAGCGTCTTTCTCTTCTCTTTTAACCCTGAGAGCAGGCTCACTCCGTTAGCCATACGGGTCAGCGGGACCCGACTAATTCTATACTACAGGGGTCAACCAGTAAAGAAGGTGCCAAGGGAACGGTCACAGGCTAAAAAGCAACACCATTGGGCACGGGATCCAGGCGTGCTCTCTCCCTGCTGAAGAGGTGCTCAGAATTTTGGTTTACAAGTTGTCGGTGTCAGCGTTATTGGACTGAGTGTGTACACAGTGACCCTTTCCTCCCCAACAGTATCCCCTCACTACCATCACCGAGCCCCGGGGCATTCCCCCTACCCACGGAGGGGTTAAACACCTGGCTGCCATCCCATCGCCACTGGGCGCTCCCAACAGCAGCGGTGGTACTCCACGTTACCACACACCGTGGGTGGCGTCACGAACTTTAAACACACAACCCCCTGTAAATACCCCCCTTTTATTTCAAGTGGCCACACGACCCCTCCCGGGTCCGGAGACTCCTCGAACCACCGCGGATCCGGATCTGAGCAGTCTTGGCTGCTGACGCTGGGCCGGTACACCTCGAAACTTCTGGCGTCACGAACAGGATACGAGCAGTACCCACTTACCTGGGTGACGTGCGCCTTAGAGCCCAAAACCGCGAGTCAAAATTCCTCTTCCCGCTAATTCCGCCATTTTCCGCCATCTTTTCACGCCAAAACGCTGTCTTCCCTGAGAAAGCGCGCAAAGCCGAAGCCCCGCCCTTCGTCTTGTGTGTGAGGCCGAAACTGGAAGTTCCCAGAGGGCCACAGCGTCCTCAAAAAAGTGCTGAGTGAAAACCAAGGGGGAGCGTGGAGATGTCGGCTCCAGACGATGGGAGTGTGGCGGCGCTGCCTCCACCCGACCAGGTTAATGCTGGTAA